>NC_071587.1:5144743-5445311 GCF_024509145.1 Vidua macroura
GAGACACAAACCAATGTAATCATTGCATCAGTGGCTGGTTCAAACATAGCCCAGTGCTGGGGGGAGTCAGCAGGGCTGAGGTTTTGGGTTGGTCCTTGCTGAAGATGGGGGATGTTCACCAACATCCACTGCAGATGTGTTTGTGGATCCAGGGAGTTGCGAGGCAATTGTTGAGTATTGACCACACCAGTCCTAAAAGGTGGACATGACACTGAGTGCTCTTGTGTGCTCTTAAAAATACCAGGTAAGTCACAAATGAAGGCATGAGCTTAGCTCCTAACGATGGTCAATTCCCTGAAACAGCCCAAACCTTTCACCATATCCGCTTAGGACAAGGTGTTCTTCCTCTTCTGAAGCACAAAGGAAGGAAATGTATCTTCAGGAAATGTTTATTTTACCCATGGATTGTCTGAAGCAAGGTTTGACAATACCCGGAAAAAAAAAAAGTCCCCATAAAATTAATATAAAAATAGGTGGGGTTATTGACAAAATGCATGATTTGTATGAGCTAGAGAGAAGAAAATGTGCTGTAATGCTCTGTGCCAGCAGCCAAAGTGCAACCGGGCGACTGCGGTGCAGCTGATGTGTGACCCATGGACCCTCCCGACTGCAGGCCAGGTGAGCCAGGGGACAGGCCCCTGTCCTTGTCCTCCCAGCCATTAGCACATCGTAACGCAGCCATTTGGAAAGAGAACCACTGCGATGCTCAATAATAAATACTGGAAGGAGTGATGCTTCTTAGCACCTAACCCTGAGGGGTAATTTAACCTTCCAAATCTACAGGAAGCCTCTTCCTTTCTTCGGACCCCACTAGGTGTGTTAGACACATTTCTTCTGAACACAGAGCCTCCACTCCCCCTCCTTTTTTTACCACACTTCTTTATCCTAGCCATGGAGAGCTGTAGCAGGAATCGTGAAGGCTGCTGGTCTCTGCAAATGAAACCTGTGAGATTTAATACCTTGACTTAGAATGAAGGAGTTAAAAAGAAAAAAAGAGAAATATTTCATTTAATTCCCTGCAACAGTGATCTGCCCAGTGTCCTCCTCCCAGCCTTCCACAGAGACATCCCCTCGGTGGCTGCCTCATCCCAGGCTGGCGTGTCCCCGCATCCGCCGCAGACCTGTGACCTCCTGCTCCTCCAGGCTGGCTCCAGCGAGCCACGCCGGGGCTGAGCTGCCTGAAATAGGCACGGAGAGAGCCTTCCACAGAAACCTCTAAATGGGTTTTAATGTCTCCCCGCCGTAGGATTCCCGGAATTAATTTGTGTATGGCTTTTGAAATCAGGGATGTTGTGTTGAAGAAGAGGGATGCTCCTAAGAAGTATTGGAAAGAATGAAAGGCTGACAGGGGTGGTTTATGCAGAGAGCCTGGCCATGGATGCAGAGTAGTAAATGTGGTTGGTTGATTGAGATCAGATTTTTATTTATTTTTTTCCAGTGGCGACGCCCACGTAGTTTATTTATTTATTTTCCCCTTTCACTTCAAGGCACATAACAACAACACTGTATTTTATAAATCCCTGTGATTATAAATCTAGTAGGATGTCATTCTTGGTTTCCTCAGAGGCCAGGAGTCTATACCCACAAGAGACAGATGGGAGAAGGAGCCAGCAAGCCTTCTATATTATTGCAGAGAATTGCAGGAACTGGTTTTGGTTTACACCGCATGGGGAACACAGAGTCTGCACAGAGCATCTCCATTTACTGCTTCCTCTGTGAGCAGCCAAGGCAGGATTGCTGACACTCCCTCCACACAGTTCCTGGGCAGGGAATGATGCCCTGCAAAAGATGCAAAGCCACGGATTTGCATCAACTCTTTATGTTATCCTGCTTTGAAGATACAGCCCAAAAAAGCTTTAAAAGTGCTTCATGCAACTGTGCAGAGCTCATGTGAAAGTCCAGGCTGGTTCAGCTCCTTTTTCCACTTCCACTCTGTGCCTTGTCCCAGCAGAATTGCTCCAAGAACTGCACATAAAAAGCATCCCCTTGCTTTGTCTTGCAGGCAGCAGTGGGAGATGAGACTTTGAGTTCCACAAGGTGTGGGTAGCAAAAAGAGATTGTTGCTGTAGGATGAGTCAGGTTATGCTGCAGTGTTAGGAAGTGGGGTTTTTTTCCACAGTTTAGAAGATGATTTTTAAAAGTAGGGGATTTAGTTTACATTTTTTTCATGAGCTACAAGGTCAGTTGTGGAGTGAGAGCTGGATTTAGCTTTAGAGTCATGTATCAGCTTTGAAGAAAGAAAAAACAGCAACAGGCATGTTTGATTTTGGTGCTTTGCTTCATTTTCTTGCTGCCTTGGCCATGGGGCTGTCTGTGGTGTTGTGGGGGCAGCCCTACAAGGTCTCTGGTCCTTCCCTCCTCTTCCTATCATTCACCTCCTCCCCAGCCCTACCAGAGTCAAATATAAACTTTCTTAAAATGAACACAAGATTCATTCCACTTGACCAGGCCTGACTTCCCAGAAAATAAACAGAGAGAGCAGAGCCAGCCAGCCCCCTCTCCTGGAGCTGCCAGCCTCCAGAGAGCTGGTGGGTGACCCAGAGCTGTTCTGGGCTTTTTGTAGTAAAGAAGAGTGTGGAAAGGAGAGAGAGTCCACCTAAAGGATTTCCAGGGTCTGCTGTAAAATATCAATACTGCTAAGTGTCTTAATTGTCACAGTTCTGATTTTTTTTTTTTTGTTTTTTTTTTTTGTTTGTTTGTTTGTTTGTTTTTGTTTTGTTTTTTTTTTTTTTTTTTTTGTTTTAGTCTCAGTTGGATAGCTGGACACAAGTGTTTCCCTGCCCTGGAAATGGACCCAAAGGAATCAGGTCAGTAGTATTAGTGCTATTGATAGAAGAGGATTCTTCAAAACCCAGCACCTAAACAAATCCAAACAGGTCAAAAGCCAATTTCCTTTATGATCATTTTTACCGTTATCTTTTGCTTTCAAGGGGCAATGGTTTAAACTTAGAATGAGAGATTTAGATCAAATGTTAGGAAACAGTTCTCCCATGTGAGGGTAGGGAGGCCCTGGCACAGGTTGCCCAGGGAAGCTGTGGCTGCCCCTTCCCTGCAAGTGTCCAAGGCCAGGCTGGAAAGGGCTTGGAGAAACCTGATCTACAGGATGACATCCCTGGGGAGGAACAAGACAATCTTTAAGGTCCCTTCCAACACAAACCATTCTGTGATTATTTCTACAGAAATGGGAAAAAAAAAAAAAACAACCTAGAACAAAACCCCATCATCACAGGCTGTGTATATTCATTAAAAGAACTACTAAAAAATAAAGAAAAGAATATGCTGAGCAGTTTTCTAGCCCAGTTTTGCCTTTGAGTGGATTGACTTTGTTTCTGCTATGCAGAGGTCACTCAGCACTGCACTGACTGGGATGTGCCAGTGCTGTGCCCTCTGCCCACAACAATGGACAAGTGAGTGGACACTGGAAAGGCTTCAGTTCCTGCTCTCCAGGGCAGCTCTCCAGACTCTGGCCTTCCCCTGGCCTCTGTGCCAGCTCTCAGCTGCTGGGACACTCTCACCTTCGGTGCCTGGCAGTGCACTCGAGGCAGTGAAACTCTGTGGTGCAGCTGCCCTAAAACCACAGCACCAGCCGTGACCTTTTGCACTTGAAGTCCACGATTTTTTCTTAGACTCCCAAGCCTGCAGGTGTTATCCCTGCAATTCCCTGGGAGCAGCTGTGTGCAGGTGATTCTCTCTGAAATAGCATGGGAAAGAAAGAAGTGCAGACAAAATAAAAAATACACCTGTATAGGCCTCCCCTTCCTTGCAGACAGGGGATGTTTTGGGACCTAGGTCAGAGTTATCTGATATGTCCCGGATCCCCTCTCCCAGCACTCATCACCTTCTCTAAGTGACGATGTTTATCTGCCTTTCTTTTCCCAGGACAGGTATCTTTGATCTCATCTGGTCTCACTGTTAAACACTCTTTCTTGCAATGAAAGCATGAGCTTCTGATCCTCTCTAATCCCAAAACATCCTGTGTGATTGAGTGTCTCGACTTTCTTCATCCTACAAGCAATACCTGAAGTTATTTTAAAAACAACAAACAATAAAACAAACAATAAAACAAACAAAAAAAAAACCAACAAAAAACACCAAAAAAACAACAAAAAGAAAACTAAGTGAGTCTTTACACTGCAGTAAACCTGGTCTTTATGGGAAAAAAAAGTCTTGAACTCAGCCAGCTGCAGCATTCTCCCCTGAGAGCTGAGTGCAGAAAGCAGCAGTAGCCACGGTGTAAACACAGACCTTCCTCTGTGGGTCTTCTGCTCTGACTATGCTGATATTTACAGGCAGCCTTAAAGAGGACAAATATAGTTAATGAGGATTGGACAGTATTTCTGCAAATTATTTATGTGCTGCTAAGGATGACATTCAAAGTTTAGAAATAAAAATCAAGGGGAAAGGTTTATTTTCATGTTAGGTTTCAATTTGCTGCAATTTTTGTGTCTTTACTGTCTGCTGTTTTGTTCTATAAGCATTATCTATTCAAGACAGAACAGATTAAAGCTAATTGTTAGGCCCCTCTGTTTTTCCTTCTTACTGTTTTATCTCCTAAGCAACTTTATTTGGTACAAGACAAATAATCTGAATTCCTGAAGTCAGAAACAAGGAGTGGGAGTCCGGGAAACTGGCTGCTGATCTAATGTAGTTTTTTGCAAGTGTGGTTATGGTCAGAAACTCTAAATATGGCACCGTGTTACTGTACACACGGTGACTGCACCCTGTGTGTCAGGGGCTGAGTCACAGCTCTGTAGTTTACTGACAAAAACATGTTTTACTACTCTTGGTACTGAGGAGTCAGTAGAGCTGGGGGTGAAAGTGTTGAGCTTGTCACATGGTCAGCAGCCGAATCACAGAATCACGGAAAGCTTTAGGTTGGAAGGGATCTTAAAGACCATCTCTTGCCACCCTCTCTTGACACCTTCCACGAGGCCAGGTTGCTTACAATGGGTTTGGTGCCTGCCCAGGTTTTGCTGGTGGTGAGAGGGGTGGAAGCAGCAGAAGGGAGATGATTTGGCAGGTGGGTGTTGAGGTGTTGGTTTGCTTGTCTGGGATGAAGAAGCCGTGGAGGAGGGATCACTGCCTGGCACCCCATGGTGGGGCTGCACAGCCAGGAGAGATGTGATGCCCATGGCCGTGATTCTCCTGCTCGGAAAGTTCTGGAAAAGTTCTCTTTCCAGCAACCTGAAGAACAGAAGTGTCTTTCCAAGCCTTCATGGAACAGAATTGTCAGCTTATGGCTCCCTCTCCCCCTGCTGCAGGAGAGGCTCCCTACACCAGCAAATGAACCAGCAACAGTTTGATTTTTTCAACTTTTGAAGTGAACTGGCTTGATCTGAATGTTAATGGCAGAATCTACATTAATATAATATCTTTTTTTCTTTTAAAAAAGCCCCCTTTTTAAAATCTTTTCAATAAGTATCCACCAAGGAGCTCAGCTGGCATTCCCATACTGTCCACATTCATCCTAACCTTTAGTATTGACTGACTCATGCAGTGTGCATCTGCAAGAGTTATTAATGGAAAGTATTAAAGAAATTTAGTTTAATATTTGGTAAATAGGAGGTGTCTTTTCTTTGTGCTTGAATTCATGTTTCAAATGTCTATGTTTGTGTTATTTATATTAATATATTTCATGGGCTGCTTAATAATAGTAGCAATTAAGAGAATAACAATAAATACTAATAATACTGAGCTCTTCTGCTTTTCATCTAAGGAGGCCAAGACTCAAGGGTGTATCTCTGGGACTGGTGTAATGTAGATATGATCTCCTCCTGCTATTTCTTCTTGTGGAAAGTTAGGAATATCATGTGAAGATCAGATCACCTCTATTTTGGCATCTGGAATTTCTCTTAGGCATTATAAATGCCAGTAAGAAACATAAAATTGGAAAGAAAACAAGCACCAGGACATTGAAAAATATAACCACAAATACTGACCTATTTGGGATTTTTTTTTCTGATTTAGCAGAATGCTATTAATACTGTAATTAAAGCTATTTTGTAGCCTGGGGGCTTGAGCACCTGGCTCTTATTAGAGCTGGATCCATAATGTATGGTGAAAAAAGCCAAGAGGACAAGAGGAGATGGCCCAAAGGAGAACACAAGAGGGCACAGTGGCACCTGTGGTGCATTTTTTGTTCTCTGGCTTTTTGAATTGTTGAGGGCAGGGTGAACTCAGAGCTCTGTTTACATGACATAAATAATTACGGTAACAGGGTTCATTAGTGGCAACAGTAAAAATTTAATTTTGTCAACTTAGAGTGGATTATTTACTAGAATTATTTTTTTTTTTGGTGGCTCAAAGATAAATGTGATGACTGTGTCATATAAGGTCAATATGGCAATAAGCCCCAATGCAAGTTTGACAGAATTAATGTGGGCAGCCAGTAAGAATGTACTGATTGTATTAAATAAGGTACAAAATGCACATTCCAGGCAGGTGTTTCTGTACTTTCCTCATCAATTCCACTGTTCTTGTATTGTATTGTGCTGATGGAAACGAATTCTGTGATTTCAGAAACAAAGGATGCTGATGCTGCTTTTCATCCTACTGCCCAAGGAGAATAAATGTTTGTGCAAACCTTTTTTCATGTGGCTGCCCAGAAATGACCCAAGTGAAGCCAAGAAGCTGAACATTAAGCAACCTCCCCCTGGTGATGCTGCTGAAATGAGAGGTCAGTGGTGAAAACTTTCCTCTGGAAGAGTTAATGGTGCAAATAGATATTTGTAAGGAAATGACACAGAAATAAGCAGGACCCTATCTCAAATGTCAGGTTGAAGCTCAGAGGTCACAGTTGTCTTTAGATGTCTCAGTGGGGCAAGCAACCTCCCTATGCCACAGTCACCTGCTTGGCTGGGCTTTTGTGGAGGAGAGCTGGGGGAATAAGCCCAGGAAAGGGTTGCAAACGGCCTTTTTTGGGTTTTCTCAGTCACTGTTTCTGACACTGACAGGAGGTTACAGCCTGGGCCTTTACGATGGGAATTGTGGTTGAAACCTCTGAAGGCTGTAATCCATGACATGACATTATTTCACAGTTACAAATGAACATCCACCCCTTAATTTTTTTTTTTTTTTTTTTTTCCAAAGAAGCCCTTGTCCTCAGGTCTCCCATACATATTATTTGTAAACAGAACTTCTCCTCCCATCCAAACCCGCCTCTGGGGGTTTCTCTCCCTCCCAGAAGCCAATCAGCCCGGCATTGCACGCGGCGCCGCGGAAGGAAGGTGCGATACTACAGCGCACGCAACAAAGTACAGAAACAAGATCATTAACATCTTAATATCCTGCCCTGACATCTCACAAATTATTTTAGACTTCATAGCCAATGTAAACAGGTTTGTTTTCAACTCCCCTAATTGCCTGCTAATTGAGAGCAGATGCAGGCCTTAACTTTCGGCAGATAAAGAGCAGCCTCTTCTCTGGGGCTTCGCATCTATCATGAGGTCTCTGATGTGTGCTCTGAGCTTCCCAGGTTAGTGATGCCGAGACAGAGAGGGATTGCAACGGCTCCTCTTGCCTGAACCTCAGCGAGACAGAAGGGAAGACAGAGCTGTGGGACTCATCAGTAACATCATCATCATTATTGTTTCATTTCGTACTCCAGTGCACTTTCTGCAACAGTGCAGGTCTCCTTCTGGGGGGGAGTTCTCCGCATTATAGATGGGCTTCTCGTTATGATAGAAATCACTGGGTTTATGAAAAATGCATTGCTGTCATATTCCATTATCTACTTCCTCCCATGCTGCAATCCTGTAGCTTGCAAGTCATTAGATTCTTTTTCAGAGTTCCTTTGAAATAATCCTTTCAAAAAACACTATTCATTGGGTATGACCCCAGAGAGATACTGTCTGGTACTAAAGCTCTCTTTTAGTTCTGCAAGGGAGACCTGTAACAACAAGATAAGTGCATGTATATTCCAAGTAATGGCTGGAGTTTGCTGCCTCCCATTAAATGCAATAGGAGCTTGCAGTTCAAATGGTAGAATTTTGCTTTGTAAATGTAGGAGAAAATGGAGTTCAGATATATAGGTAAATTTGCATTTGGTAGTGATTTAATGTTCCATGGTCTGTTTTAGCTCCAACTTAAATATTACATTAAAACCATCAATAAAGAAAAAAGGAAAGCAAAAAACCCTGAAAAAAACGTGCTAACTGCTGGGTTCAGAAGGAGTGGATGTGATTTTGTTCTTGCTGTCAGTGTGGCAGTGAGCTGCCTTTTACTTTCTCCTCTTCATTTAGCAAGACAGCAGCAGCAGTTAAATGATAGCCCTCCGGTCTTTCTCCAGGACTGGTTTTGCAAATGAAAGCAGGAACTTCAAATCCTTTTGTTTTTCATATCACTTACAAGGTGTTTTGTGAATTTTAACATTTTTGCATCTATCTGTGAAACAGTGGAGGGTATGGAAGTATTTCTGAGTAAAGAAATGCCCTTTGTGCAGGGAGGCTGCATGGCTTTGTACCACTGGGTTCAGGAGGTCATAAAGGAATATTGAAGAGAAAATAACAGCCAAAAATGAAAATCTTTGGTGGCTTCTGAATGATAAATGGGTTGAAAGAAAAAAAAAAAAAAGGGGGAAGAGTTAACATCTAATCAATGTCTTTCAGAAATACCTAAAGCACCTGGTGTCTGGATTATGAAACATTATTCAGTCCCAGAACCACAAACTCTCCAGGTTTTCACTGTGATTTCTTCACTAAGCACTTTTTCTCTCCCAGGGCTGGCTCCAGGCCTCTCTGTGAACACAGAGTCACCCCTGCTCACATTATCCCTCTGTGGAAAATTGCCACAAACCTTGCAGAATCCAGTCCTGATCTACCAGCAATGTGAGGGGTTTAATAGGAGGGCAGGGGGCTTGCAGTCAGTAGCACAGGCATAACAGAGTAGAGCAGTGGTCCATTAAATCAGTGTGCTGGGGCCCAGGCATTTACAGTCACACAGTCAGATGTTTCCAGTAATTATTTCCCCACAGCATTTTTATTAGGTGCTCCATAAATAATATTCACTTCCATGCTCTTCTCACGGTCTTTTATAAAAAAAAAAATGCAGTAGGAGAGAAAAGAAGGGGAATTCATTTTACTTTCAGCTGGATTTTGAGGTAATTCTGTCTTTGAGCCCTACTGAAGCAGATATGAACTTGGAATATAGGAGCAAATTAGTTTCTGCTGACCAAACATTGTGGCCTACAACAATCATTGGACCAGCTTAATGCAAGAATCATAGAACCATCATAGAATCAGAATGATCTGGGCTGGGAGAGACCTTAAAAGTCATCTTGTTCTACCCCTGCCATGGGCAGATACCTTCCACTACCCCAGGTTGCTCCAAGCCCCATCCAACCTGGCCCTGGACACTCCCAGGGATCCAGGGGCAGCCAGAGCTGCTCTGGGCACCGTGTGCCAGGGCCTCTGCACCCTCACAGGGAACAATTCCTTCCTTATAACTAATCTAAACTTATTCCCTTTCAGTCTGAAGCCATTCCCCCTTGTAAAACAACCCACTGGTAGGTTTCTATTTCAGATTTAGATTTGTCTTCTTGTCATGGATCCCATGCAGACCTAGGATTGACAAGCAGCCAGCGCCAGGGCTGGAGTGGGATCCTTTTTCTATGTACTGTTTGTTTGTTGTTCACTTTTTTTTTGGTTGTATTTATGTAGTTCAAATCCAGGGTCACCACACCAACAAAAGGCACTGCCCTTTCCTCTGTGGAAGGACCTCCCAAAGCTCAGCACTGCTGCTGTGTGTTTCATCTGCTCTGTACATGCAGCCCCCATTGCCAAGCACTGGCTTTTCCATGTAGGCTACTGTGCAAAGGCTTTTTCCAGGAAATATCACTGCCTTGTCTCAGTTATAGCATTAATGTTAAGCAATACAGCTTCTTTCCTGGCACCAGCACTTGTGTTTTGCAAAGGGTTTTTACTCAGATATTTAATTTTCAGCATCAATTTTCTATCCAAAGTAAGATTCCTCAAACAAACTCAAGGATCTGGGGACTTATTTTTGTGCTTACTGGACTGCAATACTGTAACCAACCCCAAGCAGAATTCAGAGGAGCAACAGTAAAAGGAAGTGGAGTAAATATTCATGGTTCAGGTTTGCTACAAGGATCATAAACTCTTCCACCTGTGTGTGCAAACCCTCTGAGCAGCAGGAGGTGGTGGGTATTTATATAGATCAACCCACAAGTGCAATACTTCTGTCTCAGCTGAAAAGCTGAGTCAGGGAGGTTTAGGTTGGATATGAGGAAAGAAGTTTTCATGCAGAGATTGGGCACTGGAACAGGCTCCCCAGGGCAGTGGTCACAGCTCTGAGCCTCTCTCAGTTCTAGGAGCGTTTGGCCACCGCTCTCAGGCACAGGGTGGGACTGCTGGGGTGTCCTGTGCAGGGTCAGGAGCTGGACTCGGGCATCCTGAGGGGGCCCTTCCAACTGTTCCATCACTCTATGATATGTGTGGCTGCGTGCACAGGGAGCACAGGAACTGCTCATAGCTGGGCAGAAGATCGAGCTCCAGATGAGAGGCTGGGTTTGCTGTCAGTGTCTGCTCAGGGGATGGCCTCGTTCCACGGGTGTCTCCATGAGGGTGCAGTGACTCAAAGGAATGGGGTATTTACATGCAGGCCCTTGTCAGTGGACTGGAGGTATCTTAGCAGCACTGCCTGGTGGTTGAGATGTGTGGTGAAGACAGTGGACCCAAGGCTAGACCTAACAGAACTCTCAGACCTTGGCTAAAAGAGCCAGGTGAGGGAGCTTCCTCCAGCCCTGGCACAGCTGGAAGATGCTCTGCTCCTGGCCATGGCTGTAGCAGTGTCAGGGACAGGCTGGCAGGAAGAAGAGGTGAGTCCTCTGCTGCTCAGAAAACCTCACCCCCAGATCATTTCTCAGTTCCTTTTGTTCTCTGTTTCATTTCTGGACTGGGGAACTTGCAGCCTGAAATTAAATAAGAACACACTCAATATAAATGTATGTATCTATTTTGTCTATAGGAAGACAGCTCAGTGAACCCAGGCCATTGGCATTTCATAATTTTCTCTTGCTGCAGCAAGTTAGGGATTAACCCATTGTTACCTCTCCAAAAGAAGACAGAAAAAGATATGTTCTGCAAAGACCATGATTAAAAAAAAAAAAAAAATCCATTGGGTTTTTAAAGAAATATTTTATTGGAACCATAAGGTTTCTTTTTTTGAGAGAGAAAATTTGAAATCCGGAGTTTATTTTTCCTTCAGTGTCTCTCCTAAGAACCAACAGGAATTGAGATTTTTTTTTTCTCTGTGTTTGTGCCTACTTATTAAACACACATGTGGCCTGGATTCCTTGCGTAGGTGTAAAGAGGTTCAGGGGAAAAAAAGGAAAAGAAAAAAAGGTGTAACCCAGTCCATTGACCTGTCTCTTTGCCCTTAGGACTCTTTCGAACAGCTGTGAGAAAAAGAAAGTAGGGGGGGTAGAGAGGTAAAAAAAGGAGGCAGTTTAACAAGCCAAATCCAGATGTTCATTTCATACACACACCCTGAACAGCTTTTGCATGGTTTATTTCATTTTCTGAAACCATTTTTCACCAGCCTGTTTTCTCAGCTGGGAAACTTCTGGTGTAGTGTTTTCAAAAAAATATTGCATTTGGCATTACAAGAAAACAGAGCCTTTAAGACATTAAAAGGACAATATCCTTGTTTGACTTGGCCCAGGGAAGCAGGGCTATAGGAATTTTAGATTTTTGTACCACCCAAAGAATAGGTAAAAGAAATTTTCCACTCCTAAACTCAGTTTACATGGGAATTTGAGAGTTGATTTAACTTGATTTTTTTTTTTCCTTTTAGAGACTTCTCTGTGGACTCTGTGTTGGTGTAGATAGACTTTGTTAGTGGGAAGGAATAAGCAAAGTGATAGCAATTTGCTTCTAGACCATGATGTACCATGGTTCAAAACTCAGACTGATTCTGAATGAACTCTACTTTTATTTTGTGTTATTCACACCCATATCCACATAAGGTAGACAGACAATGCTGAAATTATTTTTCGCTGGTACAGTTGCTGTTTATTTACCATTTATACCAAGTGTGTGTGCAGCACACTGATTGCAGGGAGGATAGTGACAGAACAGGGTCTACACTGAGCTTAGAGGTACCCAAAGACTGGGGGTGATGAGTGACACTAGGGAAGATCAAGTGCAAACCAGATACTGCTCCCACTTAGGCAATCAGAGGATATATTGCTCTTCAGAACACTCTGTGTAAAACCTCAACTCCACTGAAGCCAGTGGATGATTTGTAGTTTGCTGCTCTTCACAGTTTGGGTAAAAAAACCCTTACTTTTTCTAAGCCATGTGACCAGTGCCGTTCACCATCACTTAGTATTTTAGAGAAAGACTTGATCTAAATTCCTCCCTGTAAATAAAGGTCTCTATCTTTGAAACAACTTTGAGAAATGCTTTGGTGATCCTTTCTTTCACCTGTTCTAAAGAATAAAAAATTGAAGATATTCTTATCAGAAATGTCACCATCCTGTACAGAACTCAGACCCCAGCAGCTATGACATAAAGCAGATGATAAGAATTCTTAGTGAGAATTTGAAGACATAGATTATGGTTAAATTAAACAGACAATGAAAAAATATATATTGAATAATAATGATTTATAAAACTGAAACATGATTTAAACAAGTAAATAGAAATCCTTAAGGCATTAAAACGTCCCACACCATGTTTTTCCCACCACTTTGCTGCTACTAAACAAGGAGAAATCATCAGGTGTCTCTTGCACACAGAGCATGGCAGGGTTTGGGGGTGTGTGTCTGTCTGTGTCTACACAGGAGTGTGTGCATCCTTCTGCCTTTCAGCACCTGGGGTGGGAATATTGGCATTCTGGTGTCAGAACACCACAAAAAGGGCTATAAATACTTGAACTAATATTCTCTTCAGACAGAATTTTTTTAAAAATCAAGAAAAATTTAAATAAGACTTCAAATGCATTAAGCAGGTCATTTTTCTGGTACATAACTAGAGTGGAAGTCTGCTGAGCAGTCAAATCTGTTGAAAGTTTGGGGGTCTTTTTAAAGCCACTGTCTTGGTACACAGATTGAATAATCCTAGAGAAAACATGTATTGTCTGTCTGTTTCAGGAGACTGGAAATTTGTGATGTGAAACATGGCCCTGATGTGTTTATCCCTGCTCCTCTTTATCTGGAGTGTGCAGTACAAAAACATGTGGGTGTTTCTGTATTTATGTGCATGCATATTTACATGTACATTATTAGACACAGCTATAAAAAAGGTAATTACTTGATTAAAAAGAACAGTCTGTTTGTGTGAATATCAAGCCTAGAACCCAGGCAACTTCACATCTGACTTTGGGTAATTAGACCTCTTAATATCTAATATCAGAGATGAATAAATCCACAAACTTATGCACAGATATTGTCAAGATTCCGTGCTGGAATTATTTTGTCAGCCAGCACATTTACAATGAATTTAAAAAATGTCATCTTAGAGGCATCAGGCTATAAATTTGTACAAATACCACTGTATGCATCTCTTCTGGAAGGATGGCACCATGGAAGTGGTGTCAAGGTTGCATCCTGTGCTTGCACAGCATGTGGAGCCCTAGGCTGTGGAAGGAGCAGTTTATGTACTGCTCTAAGACAAGTCCATAAAGATGATTCAGGAACTGAGAAGAAAACGAGGAGGTAATGTTGTTCTATGAGGAAATTTGGGATAACACTGCCCTGTACTCTCAGCCTGGGTCCTTCCAGTCATGAAAAGGGATGAGACTAACTCTGGTGAAGTGTGAGGGCTCTTATCTCTTTATGTCTTGCAGCAAAACAATGACCCAGGCCACATGGCCTCCAGAAAATGCCTTCTTTTTTCAGACAAAAATTACACCCTGAAAACATTGCCAATCACAGCACTGAAATGGTTGCAGTTATTGTAACAGCCTGCCACAGACTGTGGTTCAGGAGTCTGTTCAGAGAGGGGCTAATACCTGCTCTGGGAACACCATGAGCCATGGTGAGGAGTCCCAGCAGCAGTGTCTGGGATCTCACCTGGTGCCTCACAACACAGGACAAGCTCAGTGTTGCTCCCTATACTCCATGCTCCATCTCCCTTCAGTTTCTCTACAGCTTTAACCCAGCTTTGCCTAATATTTGGCAAAGTACAGGGAAATATTTCCTGTTAAAATGATCAAGGAAAAATCAGGATATTCCTCTTTGTTTCTCCCTGATAAATTTATTTTGATACCCCTTATTGTCGCAGCAGGAAAGTTGTGTGTCACCCTTAGTTGTCTTCTCTCCAGACTCCTCCCATTATGGCTCTGCCAGTGAGAAGAAATGCGCTGTGTTTCAGGGGATTTTTTTGCCAGTATTTCTGCACTGTTCTGGAAACCTCTTTGTCATAGATGGTGATGATGAGGATGCTCACAGAGAATTTAAAAACCCTGCCATGAAGGCACAAAGGGCAGGTGGTGCAGACTCTATTTGCAGCAAAGCTTTTCTGGTTTGTAGGAGTGAAAGAATAAGTTTTCATTTAGAGGAGGACATTAGGGTTGAGATAAGAGTTGGGGATTTCAGAAGGTGATTGTCTATATCAATGCAGAAATTATAATTGGTACTCTCAGAATCATGGACTAGTTCAGATTGAAACTGGCATTTGTAGATCAACTTGCCCCTGCTTAAAAGAGGGCCAGCTTCAAAGGTAGCTAAGGTTTCTCAGGGCCATGTTCTGTCAAGTTTTAAAAATCTGCAAGGTTAGATGTTTTACCATCTTTTTGTGCAGCCTGTTCCAGAACTTAACTGTCCTCCTTTCAATTTATTTTTTAATGAAGTAGGAATTTGTCTTCTTGCAACTTGTTATCATTGCCTTTCATCCTTTCACTGTATCTGAGAAAAGTTGGACTCAGTCTCCTGTGTAGCCATCTATCAGTAGTAGCAGGCACCAGTTAAAGTCCCTTCTTTAACTTTTAGATTTTTCAGGCTGAACAAATTCACCTCCCTCATCCTTTCCTCATGTGCTTTGCTATACTGCAGGACTCAATTTAATTTGTTGATGTTGTTCTTGCAGGGTAAGCAGAGAAAATGATCCAAAAGTGGAACTGGGCCTCAGTTGTGGCTAATTTTTTGCATTAATTGTCTACTCTGTTGACATCAGATGGTCAAGCCTTGGCCATAACAGTAATATAATGGCTCTCGTTCAAATGTTGGGAATATCAGGGAGTACCTGCTAGGCCTGCTGGGAAGAACCTCTCTCCTAACACACTGTACCCAGGTCATCCTGTCCCATTCCTTTGGCTCTCTGTGATAGCAATACAGTTAATTGCCTTTTTTCTCATTGTTGAACAGACTGGTTTGTCCTGGAGATGCTGAGTTTGTTTTCTTCTTTCACAAAGTACATGCACTCCTATGGACTTTTACAAAGGAATCAGAAGCATCCAGGAAAAAAAACAGAAGGAGCAGAAAGCCCTCAATTTCTTCTTCTATGAATAATTTAGTGCCAAGTTAACTGAAACGTTTGAAAAAGAGATTTTTGGTGCCCAGCTTCATTAAACCCTCTATCCCCAAATGGATTCTCTATCAGTGTCAGCATCCAACACTTCATCTTCTCCCAGTCACTGCAAAGGCTGTGTGGAAATAAAATGCAGAGGAAGGGAGAGGCAAAGCAGATTATTGTTGCCATTAGGCATGTCTGTGTGTGTGCACATGTGCTCTATAAACTCACAGTGAGGGCAAAAACAGGATCTGTATGAAAAGAAGGAATGAAACCCCAAACCACGTAATCCTTCCAAAACCTGTCTTCTTTTTGTGGTGGGCCACACTCTTAAAGAGAGCTGTGCCACACTCCAACCCCCTTTCTCTGGAGGAGTTTTAATCAGAGAATTCTGTTCTCGTCCACTGAGCTTTTACCAGCACGTGGGGGTGAGTGGGACCCCCTTCTTTTGGCAGAGGTTTCTGTCAGCGATCTGTCTTCTGCAGCTATTTCTGTGGGAAGGCCCTCCATCTGCTGCTTGGCAGGGAAGGGAACTTTCCTCTCAAATGTTTTTTCTCTCTCTCTCTCTCTCTCACCCTGTTTAAGGTATACCCTTTGGAAATCTTCAACGTCCAAGATTTATTTTTGCACAGGGTGCATACTTTGTTTTACGTGGTCTGGCTTTCTTTTCTTCTCACAAAACGCCACCCCCGTGCCCTGCTTATCCTGGCAGAGGGAGAAGAATGCTGTTTGCTTTAACATTACCTTGGGTCTCAGTATGCAACAGGTCAAAAGATGTGACAAGTACACATGCTAATCCCTTTCCCTTTCAGTTAATAGAATAACACAGATGGGAAAGTTTACATTGGGATCTGACACTCACTCTGAGCTGAAGCTGAAAAAGAGACGGGGTTGGACATTACGTTTCAGATCAGAGCAGTTACTGCACAAACTCACCTTCCCACTCAATATCAACTGCTCCTGTTATCCTAAACTCCATTTGCTCTGCTAAGAATGTCCCCCTTACCCTTCTACTCTCCTTTTGAGAGTATGTATGTAGACTTGGCTGTGTCTTGGAAAGCTTTTGTAGAATAAAATATTCCCCAAGAATCAGTGATGTTCAAGTAAAAAAATGTCAACATTTTCCACTGAAACACTACCATTGGTGACTTTTTAAACATTTGGCATTTCTGAGTGCTGAAATATCACATTAGAAAATCATTCCCACCAGATACCAACCAGATACATTCTTAGAAAGATTAAACCAATTTCAATAAAATTCCATATTTTCAGTTTTGTCACATCTAATCTAACTGTTAATATTGATTCTGGTTTCTGTTTCTTTGTACCCACCAGAATGCATCCTCTGACACTGTGTGACATAGCCCAACTGCAAATTTTCTTGCCTGAAGATTTGCCACTCTGCATTATTCCTGCAGGGAACACACAGAAGAATAAAACCTAGGACCATGCCTCAGAGGGGAAAAGCTGCACCGATGACTGCAGCTGGTCATCACTCCAGGGCTGGTCCACATCTCACCAAATGCCACTTTCTTGCCACCAGGTATGTACCATTTCACAGTGTCTTTCATGAGAACCTTCTGACAGCTCCCCAAGATCCCTCAAAATCAAGGTTGTGATTGGGAACTCCTTAAAATTAGTGTTTTGAGGGTATCTCTGTAATGAGAAGAATATCCAGGATCTGTTCTTAGATACATGTGGATAAATATGAAGAAATTGTATTTCCTACAATTTTTTTTTTCTAGAAATCTCAAATCTAGAAACAAGACTATATGTTAATTATTGAAAATAAGATTAGATATGCAATTAAAAACATATTTTTAACTGAAAAAGAACCACATATGTGTACTGAGCTTACTAGCAATGACGGTACTCTATTTGTATTAGGAACTGTGCCTATACAGTTTGTATAACCACAAATATATTGTTCATGGGAAACACTTGGTAACCTGCTTTCTGATTAGAGAACTAACATTTGGGTTTGAGAATCACTGCCTGCCTGTTTCATCTGGTTTCTTTGAAAATGTGCAGTTTCAGAACTGCTTTTTCACACTTTGTTCACTTCTCCATAGATTTCACGGCAGAGAGGGTGTGTCCCTCTCTCAGCCTGGCAACTTCTGATAACTGTGATAACTCACTAATGACTCAGAAATCAAGAACTCAAATCCAAAAATCAAGATCTTCCTCTCCAGCCTGGCAACAGCTCTGAGGTTCATTCACAGACCATTTAGAGGAGAGAAAAGAAGAAGCTCTGTTTGAAGATGCTCCAAGCCTCAAATTTTGGTGAAAGGTCCATCTGGGTCAGTGGAGAAGTGTTTCCCAACAGGAAGCATGAGGAAGACCAGCTTAAACTAGACACTTGTATTTTAGGAAATAGGATGAGGTGAGAGAGATCCTACAATGTGCAGAGTGATGTCGATACAAAGGCCAAGGTTCAGGACACCTGAGATTGAGCAGCTTTCTGAGGTTTTAGCACTGACCTTTCTTTCTATTGATGTTTGAAATGGGCACCTTCAGGGAAGCTGTATGTCCCACAGAAGCTCTGATCTGATTTTGGAGGTGCTTTTCCTCCTACTTTGTAGAAAAACTCTGAACCCGCAACTTATTGATTATGTACATTTGGTTAACTATGGACCAGGTGAGTCCAGGTGGCTTTTCCTACCAGTGGGACCAGCATTCCCATTGGCTCTTTATCTGGGGCAAGGCACCTAAATTATTTTGTCACCCTGACCTTTACTCTGTTATAATTTCACTTCTGACTTCTTGACTGAGATCTCTCACAAGGGAGAGCAATTAGTGCCCATCACCAGGAAAGCTTTTGCAACATGGGTGACTGCCCACAAGAAACACAGTTGAGACCACCAACTGTTTTATTTGTTTTTCTTCCAATTTCTGCTGATTGAGAAGCTCATGAGATACATCTCATTTCCCTGGAGGTCCCCAGGGAACCAGTGGTCAGACAGTCCTTTTCCATCCTGCTCTGGGCAATGCTGGTGGTACAGCTAAATTCTGCCTAATTGAGGCCTCATCAATGCTACTGGCAGCTTATTTCAGCCACCAGACTCTTATTATTTGATGGCAATTCACTGCTTTTGAGAGCCTGATTTGGACAAGCTACATAGGGGGAAATGGTTTAGTGTCTTGAGCTACAGATTATAGAGAATTAAACTAAAAAACTCCAATAGTGGTTTCAGTGCTAGAGGCTCCATTGTGGGTGAGAACCACTGTTCTTTTTGAAAATAGCCTCTGCTCACTGCAGTGGCAGGTAGGGGTTCTGAGATCTGTATCTATCTGCAGACCTAAATTCAAAAGCTTGGGATGTCTTTGGATTTCTCTGCACTAGGTTATCATAAATTGTAGAATCATAAAATACCCTGAGTTGGAAGGGACACATAAGGATCATCAATGTCCAGTCCGGGCCCTGCACAGGACAGCCCAGAAATCTCACCCTGTGCCTGAGAGTGTTGTATGCTGTGCCCACAGGTTTTGCCCAGTGCAATAGGTAACATCTAAACTGCATCATCCTTTTGCTAATTTGAGCAGGAATTTCGGCATCCCTCTCCTTGCTGCTTCCTCCAGTTTGAGGGAGGCCAGTAATTTGCTGGTGGCTGTTTAACCTCAGGAGGCCTTTTTGCCTTCCCGTCTCCTACCCCACACAGCCTGAGATGCTCTTGCCAGCACGCTGAGCTGAGGCTCGCCTCATTTCCTCCCCTGTAATTCCACTCTTTACTTGGATGGGAAAGGCACTGAATAGATTAAATTTACCTCTTCCTCTGTGGCTGGACTATCCGTGCTTCCTGTGTGTGGGAACAGACCAAGTCACATTGAGTCCTAGGAGTGATTCAGGTACAGACAGAGCCTTCACTTTCACTGGACCTTGCATATGAATATCTCAAAGAATTAAAAATTTCTGTGTAAATACAACATGACAACACTTCTATTTTATAAAATTGTCTGGGCTATACTTAGGACTTGCCTCTGCTGGTATTACTTGGAGTATTTCCACCAACTTTAGTTTGGACTGGGTTATCTTAGAAATAATTCTTGATGGAATCATTTCTGGTTCTTTGCTGATTTCCTTAATTCAACCTATTTTCATACAAGAAAGGTCTTTGCTTCCTAACACAGGAGGTGCAGCACAGGCCTGATCCCTGTAACCTCAAAAGCTAGAAACTGCTAAAAGATCATGTTCACTACAAGTCATATTATTTTTATTAAAATATCTCAATTATCCATAAAATGTATTTTCATGATGAGGCTAAGGCACAGCATTTCATGTAAAGCATACAATTAAATATGTATGTGTGTAGATTATAAAACTGTTTGGGAAAAACAGCTCAAAGATAACCACCCAATGAGCTGGCTGGCAAGATAGCCTATGTTTATTCTCATTCCAGAGATCCATGTCTGATCAAACCAAATTTATAACAAAACATTCAAAATATAGGTTATTTTTTTGGATCAAGAGAATAAAGTTTTCCCCTGCCATGATGCCTACAAAGGGAGCTGGCAATGCCAGGGAACAAGATGTGCTGGGACTCCTGCTTATCACAGTTGTTCTCTTTTAGAACTCTTTTATTTCTTGTTTGTTTGTCTCTGTCTCTCTCTTGTCCTGCATTTAGATATTAAACTTCTTGGACAGAGCGTGATTTGGTTTTCATTGTTCCAACAGTCACAGATTTATTGCAGAGGAGCTCTTGATTTGGGACCAATTGATGATGATAATAGATATTGAGTGTAAGTCACAAAAGAAAGTTCCACAGCTGAGCTTGGTGTAAAGAGTGCAGCATTAGGAAAGGGTTATGAAAAAGCACAAATTTTGCAGAATCTTGTTTAGTTCCTCTTTCAGTCTCTGATTCTGGATTTCAGAGAAGAGGTGGCCACACACAACAGCAGAGTTTCCTCCTGGTGATACCTCTGTGAGGACTTAGCCATGCCCAGACACGGCAGGGAGCACTGGGCAACACATTTATGTTTCATGTGACTTTCCCATGAATCACATCTCCTTTTGTCACCATCCCATCCCATCCCATCCCATCCCAGCGCTCACTTTCTGAGAATTTGGTTGACTCATCACTCCCAGGTGTCTTTTCCCTTGACAAGATTCTCCTTCCCTTCACCTGAAGCCAGTCCTGCTTTATTCCTTGGCACCACTGTAGTGCATTTATGCATTTGCAGAGCACAGATGCACCATTGGAACAGAGTCCTACACAGAGCTAGGAGAAAGAGGTAGGCTAGAGTGGCACCATTCCTGGAAGACCAGCAGGGGATGGAAAATGTCCATGAATTCACTGCTGTTTCCAGGCAGACTAAATTTTACCTATGTTCCCATGCCTAATGTTATCCACAAGATATTCTGGACCTTCAGAGTTGCCAAAGCAATAGGAAACTAAAGCTGCAGTAGGAGAATTAGATGGAATACAGCTGTTGGAGGCCACGTGAGTGTGTGTCCTTCACAGTCATGGAACTTACTGGTGCAGCCATGGCTGTTTTTATGTTCTGACAATTCTGAAAACATGCAGCAAAATATTTGTGAAGAACTTTCAAATCCATTAAAAAAAAAATCTGTCTTTAAAAAGTGTGTGAACTGAAAAGCTATCAGTTCCTTCTGAGGCTGAATGGGAAATGGAATTTAATTTTTGTTAATTTAATTGATTTTGTTAATTTAATTTTTAATCTTGAAATGAAAAAACATCAGTGTTCTAAACTGTTAATGGAAAATGCAGGTATTTCCTTCTGAAAACTTGGAAACTAAACATTTAAATCTTTAATAGTTTGAGATGGGTATTTTAAACATCTAGGTTTTGCAGCAACTTACATGGAGCTCAGGAACATTTTGGTTGATGAGAAATGAGATTTTGGTGAAATCCTTGCTTTAACACTTTGAGCAGCTCTAGACATCAATCTTGTCTCTTCTCCCTTTCTGAATATACAAAAGCACTACCAAAGACAGGGCATGGCTTCACTCAGGACAAGGGCTGTAAAACTATATGGTCTTAAGCTGACCAATAAAAAAAGAAGAAAAGTGTCATCATCTCTTTTACTCAGAATTTTTAACTTTTTAAGGGGTTATAATATGAAAGTGTCCATAGTGCTGCCAGGAAGGCAAAGGGTCTGAGGAAAAAAGGGAATTTGTATGCTCTGATATACATGGGACAGTGTGTGGCTGATATTCCTGAGAGGTGCAGTTGAAGTTGGAAGCAAGGTTAATACTTGGACCTTTACTTGGAAGTAGGCCAGTAGAAAAGATATAAATGACCACACGGAGTGGAAGGTGAACAATTAAAATTTCTTTAGAACAAGGAGGCTGCTGGTCCTTCTCCAGGAAATCAGGGTCAAGTCCAGGTTCACTCTCACTGTCAGGCTGTACCTCACTGTGTAAGTCACAAACTCATCTGGAGAAGTCATTCAGTGAAATAATTTGCCATTCACCTAGGATGACCCACAGATGTCCTGGGATGTCCAAGAATGCAATATTATCTCTTTAATAAGAGTGAAAAGACACTGAACCAGCAGAGAGGCATGTTTGGTGTGTGTGATTCTCATGTGCAATTCATATGTGATTTGTTAAAACCGTGAAATATGGGAATAAATGAACCTGTGTGTCTGGAAAGCAGAGACTCAATGTCTGACAGACCTCAGTTGTGACTGGCACAATAGAGAATTTTAGCTGTGGTGCATCTGTGGTGCATCTCAACTCCCAGTGCTCTACTGCTTTTTTAAACATTTTTTTCACTTCACAAAAAACCAAGGGATTCTTTTCCATTTGCAGATTGAGGAAAACTTCTCTTGGAAAGTGTGGTATCAATTAGTTTAAAGATAGAGTTTCTTTAACGCCTTTCCCGCTCCTTTTTCCTGCTTAATATTTTATCTTGCCTTGGTATCATAAAGATCCTCTGACTACAATCTTTTGATTGTACCTACTACAGAATGTAAGGTCTCATCATGATGTGATAATATTCGGCAAGTGGTGACTTGTAAGGGTGCAGTTTTAAGTAAATAAAAAAAATAAAAAAATCTGGGCAAGATTCAGCTTTCAGGAGAGCAGAGCTGTCTCTCTGCAATGGTTATAGTGACAAATGTAAAACATTTGTACAAAGGGAATAGATTAGTCACCAGCTGTTATTATAAGCCTTTCACATTATTTAATGACCAGAGTAGGCTTTAGGCAGCCAAGCAGGAGACTGTATGGCCCCTAAGTGCCTCTTACAGCCTTGTAAAACCAGGGCACAATCTTACCCTCTCTTATCTCTAATGCTACTTGTGAAAACAAAACACACTGGTATTTGGCTTGCTAACCATAGATGCAAACCACTGCAGAGCTTAAGGGTGTTTCATTAGAACTCCATTAAAAATGAACAATCAATTTAAAAAAAGAATCAGAATCCATAGAGCAAAGCATCGCAGTATAAAACTAACCAGTCCCCTTTGCCTTTTGGGTGGATATATGTGTGTTTTGCTCTTAATTTGTGACCCTTGCAACTTTTGGGAGTGGCAGAGTACTTTAATTGATGTATCCATGTATTTAAACACAGTTTTAAAACCCTGCACAGATCTGGGCACAGGCTTGTGAAAGAGAGATCGCAGAGGCTGGGCCTTGTGGTGTTTTGTTCGGTTCTGCTTTTAGGTGCAATTTTATCCATTGCTGCAGCTGGCTGTTCCTCTTGTAACAGCCAGGCTCTGCAGACCATGTGCCTGGGAGAGCTTGCAGGTTGCCAGGATAGCCAGAGATGAGTGTGTCTGGCAGAATGTGTGTATGGGGTTGGTGGTAAAGGCAGAGCATGTGCAGATCTATCAAATGCTGCTGGGAATGGGAGACCAGGCTGGAGCCTCGTGCTGTTCATGGTCCAAGGGATGGTGGTTCTGAAGTGGCAGTCAGCTTGATAGTGGGTTTAAAGTGTTTTCCCTTAGAAGTGACAAGTCTGGTGGATATCTGAAGCAAACTCTAAGAGAATTTAAGACAGAAAAACTCTGGAAGTTTGGTTTGGGATTTTTTTCACTCGAGATTATTAAGGTGATTATGAGGGTGATTAAATCTGAAAGCTGCTTTGATCTGTGTTATCACCACTTACTAGTGAGATATCTACATGTAGCTGCCAAAGATAGGTCAATACCAGGGTGACTAAAAGGAAAATAGACAATTGCTAAGATCTGTTGTAAGACCAGCAAAGAGTTTAAGAGTTTTGGGAGTCTACATTCAGGAAGAAGATGAAATGCAAGTGAGATACATAGTATCATTGAGACCTCGGGGAAGCAAGTGGCAGAAGCTGCATTCATCAGGAAACCAAATTCAGAGCAATGGTTTCATACAGCATCCATGTTCAGCTCAGGGAACTTCAGCCTTGATCATTCAACAGCTTCAAAATAATTTAAAAGTTACTTGCCTCAGTAAGCTCCACTTTCACAGACTGCTCTGCCTCAGTCACACAGCATTCTGGAAACATTTGCAATTACACTGCTCTCCCAAGCTGTCTTTGGAAAGCAGGTAAATACCAAAGTTCATAAACATTTGTAGTGTTGGGATCTTGGCATGGAGTGACTGAAACCATTTTCTTTTTACCTGTCTGTGTTTCATCAAGGTGAGTTGAGAATTCAGGATCTCAAAATACTTGGCAAATAGATGACTTCAGCATCTTTGGGCATAAACTGACTTAAATATACAGAAAAACTTTGATCTTTAGTCTCTAAGGTGCTACATGTTTATGCATAGACAAATCTACATTTTGAAATTAAAAAGTTGGTTGTACTAAGACAAAGCCTAGGGATTATGGTGTCCAAGTCTGTTAGCACCGTATTTAATTGGTGTTTGGCCTTTTTAATTACTGTTTCCCTGGTTTGGGGGGCCTGTTGCTGGGGGAAGGAGCAGGATGTGCTGTGAGCTCTCCTCATGCCAGTGGCTGAACGTGCCGGCTTTGCACGGCACTGCTGATGAAGTGATCGTGTGCTGCTGGCTCTGAAGTGAAAACAATCACTCTGAAATCTCAGGGCTTCCTTAGAAATGTAAAAAAATGGGGTGGGAGCATAAGTTAATTGTGCTTTTACACACTGTTATACTTGTCAGTGTGCCAGGCTCTACATTTCTTCCAAGGGCAAAATGAAAACTCCAAATTCATGTGGTTATGAAACAATTTCAGTATGAGCACTCAGCAAAGAATTATAAAGTGGGAAAGACACAGTCCTGTGTCACAGCTGGTTGAGAAGGGTCTGCACTGATCAAGGCTTCTTCCAGCTTGGAGGAGCCTTTTGGAGCGTATTGAGACCATTCTGTGTCTGTATGTTGAATATATGTAAGGTCCTACCTAAAAGCTGATCTGTTATGACATTTCTTTTATCAGGAGATGAGGCAACTAGCAGAAGGCAGCACCGTCATTCCAAGAAATATCATTTTTCTGCAGCTGGAGATTTAGGATATCAATCTGTTTTGCCCTGATTTATGCCACAATAAATTCATATGTTGAAAACTGGGCATGGCAAGAAATTGTGGGCACTGCAGGGGACTTCTAGAGAATAATGATTACAGTGGGAGACCAAACAGGGACCAAACACCATTTTCTCTGCTGCAGTAGTAGAGCCTGAGGTACCTGACATCCTCTGTAAACTGAGCTGGGGCAGCCCCTCTTAGTTTTAGACTTGAAACAGAGGGAATGAAGCACCATTTTGAAATCACAGTATCAACCCTTGAGATTTTACTATGAACCTCATGTGCTTCATAGAACCTGAATTTCCAATGTCAGTGCTGATTTGCATCACCAAGAAGGGAGAAGAGTCTCAAATGAGTATCTCATTGGACAAACAGCATTTTGCTCATTTTTGTTATTTGAGTCAAGGGAGAAAAAATGCAGAAGGAGGGGGTCAAAATACCCCGAGGCTAAATCCAAACTGGAGCAAATCCATATTAAAAAAATGAGTGTTCCTGAAATTAGCACATGCAAATCTATTCTTTTAGCTACATAAACTCAAAACCTTAAAGCTGCGTTGTAGCCCAACTCTCACTTGGATTCTTAACTCTCATTGATAACACCATGTGCTAATTCAGGCACCCAGGTTTCCGTGCACTGTTCTTACCATGAAGAACAGTTGGTCTTGAGGGAAAACATTTACATAGATGACAGCTATTTTCAGGGAAATGAAAAGTACTGGGTGGAAAAGGAGGTTTTGACATTGTGTGAAATATGGGGTTTACACACAGTAGTTTTTGCTATGTGTTTATAAATTGGTGATTTACCATATATTGATTCACACACCATTTGTAAGTGTCTAATTTATTTATTTATTGAGATGTATGGAAACCATGGTTTGAAAAGCAGTTTGCATAACATCTGGTATGTCAACAATGTAACCTTTCAATTTACTTGTTGGTAAAAATGTCAATATAATGAACCTGAACTCAGCATTGGTTTACACAAATTTCCTGGCAGACAAAGCAGTAATGATTTGCATGTCAGTGTAAGTGACATGTGCCCTCCAGTTTTGAGTAGTTTACACAGCTAAGAGGGATAAAAAGGGTAGAGCACAGGGCTGGCTCTTCATGTAATTAGGCTGGCAGGACAAATCTCATGTATTTGTGTGGAGTGAAACATTTAATCTCATTTTGACTTCTGATTTTTCAAAAGCTGCCTTTGCATTTAATATGGGGTGGGGGTTTTTTTGTTTTGTTTTTTTGGGTTTGTTTTGTTGTTGTTGTTGGGGTTTTTTTATACACAAGAAAAATATAAGAGAAAAAAGACCTGGTGTCAAGTACTTTCACAATTTATGTATATTCTACAATGATGTTGTACTGGGATGTGATAGAGGAATCCAGTGGATTCCTGAATGCTCTTAATAACATGCCAACAGGAATGACAGCAGTAATACATTGTTTACACCTTTTATATTACTGCCTGTACAAAACTGATCATAGAAATCACATCCCCCTTTTTTTTTTTTACTCTGTGACTCACTGCCTGACAATTTTGAAGCAGAAAAATAAGTGCTGTTAATATTGAATAGTAAATATAGAATAGTAAAGAACCTTGCTTAACTGTGGAATCAAACTTAATAGTAGCAGATGTTCCTCTTTATTTTAGGGAGTGCAGGGTTGCCCAGGGAAGTCATTGCCCAGCTCCTCTCAACAAATTACCTGTGTAAAAAGGCAGCAGACCTGGTCTTAGGAAAGTGCAAGTGATCTCCTTCCTCCTCTCTTCCCTGGATCTCCACCCCAAAGATCTGCTTTGAGATTTGAATTTCCATCAAGTTACCAAAAAAAAAAGTGGAAGAGGGAAGGAGACAGTTACTTAGGCACTTGGTGTGTGATTTTTCTTCTTCCTTTCTTTTTCTTTGTTTTACAGCACCTGATGCTATCTGCTTCCCATTGTTCTGCCCACACTATCCAGTTTGGATCTGATTTGGGGGCTGTATGTGACAAGGAGAGGGTCACAGGGAAAGCTTTGTGCATCTGTTATTATCTGATAGCTTAAAAAAAAAATAAACTGTATTATGGGCCCACACTCAAAGCTAAGAAAAAGAAGCTTTACCAGCTTTTCCACAGATTGAGTTCTATTTTTTTTTTGTGAAAGATTTCTAGTATCTCAATGAATACACAGCCTGAGCCAATGCCAGCTGCTTCTAAGAGCTTCTAAGGTTTTATTAATCATTCTATTCTAGTCACTACATACATTTTCTATTTGTCCATCATTAATATTTCCTTTATACAGTTAAAAAAAGTACAGTAAATTGATATTTTACTTTCATTCCAGTTGGCCAAACTCCATTGTGGGAGCCTGCAGCTCATCCAGTGGCCCTGGGTGAGATGTGAGCCCCAGCCCTTGCAGCTCCTGGGTGGAAGTTGCTGCTGGAGCAGAGCTCTCCCTGACCCTCTGACACCCAGTTTTTACTTAAGGAAACACAGGCCAGAAGGGATCTGCAGTGACATCCCACAGGGATCTGCACCACCATGCCCAGCATGCAAGGCTTCAGTGGGGCACTTTGCTCTGCAACCTGGCCACATCCTGAGATACTCACAGATTTCATGGGATTTGATGATCTGACTTTTTAAAAATTTCTCCTTTTAAAATTTCAATATTAACTCTCTGTGTTACACTTCTGTTTACAACCCTGTTTATGCACAGTTTTTAATTAATACATTACAAGCTTTAAGCAAATGCTTTTTTTTTGGCTGGAGCTTTTTAGCAAAATGAACAAATTCAGTGTCTTACCCAGCAGATTAGATGCACCTGAAAGAATATATGAGAGGACCTCTAAAACAATTATGGGGAACAAAAAGAATGCTGGAGAATAATGGGCAGGACAAGGCAAGATCAGGATGAGGCAGACAAAAAAAAAATGCATTTATACAGAGATTTTATTATTTTAAAAATCACTAATTACACAAAGGTAACACAGCTAAGGACTTCATTGGCTGTTGGGGATTATTTTAATGTACCTAATAACAAAACCTCTATAAAAATCTGAATGTCACTGAACTTTTTATATTTATTTATTTCCATGGGACTCCTGCAGAGTTTTCCCTCCAGCTGTGTCGACTCAGGACCCCATCTAGCTGGGACTCTGTGTAACATTCCAGACAACACAGCCTTATTTAGAGTCCTAGGCACACCTCCCACCACATAAAAACCAAATTGAGTTCTCACAGGTCATGTGGCTGGCCTGGCTGATACAGACCTCAAAAGGTCTTTCCCCTTTGTCCCTTTTGTTGGGCATTTGCTTTTTTTTCATGCTATGTATTGGAAAATGAAGACACAGCTGAGTTGAAGCTGAAATCCCATCAATTATTTTTGCTGTGCAGCCAAAACCTTCTCAGGCTCTTTCCCTCTCCTGTATTTCCCCTGCAATGTTAACTTTCTCTGCTCCTTGTTTGCACAGATGGAGGAAACACGTTTGGCTGCAAAACCAAAAGCACAAGACTGCATCTCCAAACCTTCAGCACATACAAGTGGCCTCCTCCCCCTGACCTCTCTTTTCTCAGCTTTAGATTGAATTCCAAATTTCATCTTCTCAACTTCAGACTCCTGGAAGGACATAAAGCCCTTGAGGCTTAGAAAGACCTGAGCCACTTGACCACTCGTCTTCATTTTAATGCTTATTTATCTTTCCTAATTTTTCATGCTGCGGACTATTAACAAGGCAAGAAAGTGCTTCTCAGGCCACACAAACACTGTCATACGTCCTGAGCTCTCTGATGCACAGGCAGCAGTCACCCATGTGTGCACACCAGCTGGGTTTTTGGGGGACACTGAGCCCAGTATTCAAAGCCCATCAGCACAAGCTCATCCATGCAGAACAGAGCTACTTGCATTTATATTTTTGGCAATGCATGAGGGCTGAAAGCAAAGCCACTGATTAATGTGCATTTGCAAGGAAAGGCCCAGCAGCCGCCTCCAAACACCCTGAGAGACTCCTTATGCCATAAAGGAAAGAGAAGTGACTAGGGTAGAGTTTGACTTGACTGGGAGTGAGGTGGGAAAGAGAAAAAGAGAATAACAACAACAAACCAGAAAAGCATCGGGCAGCAGTTAGTTCAGAGAAGAGGCTCACACAGGGTTGAGCTTCATTTTAAGGTTCTGATTTATCTGAGTTGAGCATGGCATCAGCTGAAATTCAGAATGAAACTAGGACACAAACTTAATTGCAAAACCAGCTGAAACCACAGGATGCAGTCACAGAAAATTCTCACTCGTTTGAGGCTGGCATAGGATTTCACCAAGCTTCAGCAGGAGGTTTTGGGGGCCCCAAAATAGATTAAGGGAGTAAAAATTCAGTTGCTTTCCCAAATTCAGCCCTGGCCTAACAGAAGTAGAGAAGAGGATGATTAGAGAGTATCCACACAAGTAGGAGTGATGGCTGGCTGGCACATTGCTTGTCCACTTAACAAGGTGAATTTGTAGGGGTTATGTTGTAACTGTTGGTGTAAACAGACACGGTCATCCTAAAATACCTCTATCCAACGCCATGGCCATGAGTGACACAGAAAACCGAAGGTCAACAGCTGTTTCTCTTGCAAGAAAAGTGAACCAAGAACCTCAGAGCTGCGGAGACCAGCCAGCCACAGCGCTCACACTGCTCCTCTAATTGTCAACTGCCGATGGCCGATTCCTGGAAACAACCAGGGAGAGAGAGCTCTGTGCCTAGCATGAACAGACTTGTGGTTTCACTGAAAAGCCAACATGACAGCTCAAAGCAAGTCATTCCAGCAGCATCGCTCCTTCCCCTGACACTGTCTCTCTGCTGCTCCCTCAGAGAATATTTTCTGCTACAGACATTTATCCCACTTTGGATTTCACTCCTCCTGCCGCTATTCTGGTTTTGTCTAGAAAGGCAGACTTTGTCTGGCTCTCAGCAGCCTGAAGTGTATTTTTTCCTGTACTGGATTCAGACAGGAATGCTGTTGGATGGGCCAAGGCTCAGGAAGGTGTTGCACAGAGGGGCTCCCTCACATGGGTGCTCACCCCGAGCTGTTGGGGAGTGCCTGCACCTTGCTGTGACTCCCTCTTTGCCATAGAGGATAGACATGCAGGGGAAGAGCTGCAGAGTTTTTAGTTCTCCATGGTATTTTGGAAAGTAAAAAATATTTGAGATATGGGAGACATGTTGCCTTCATATCTAAACTCTGCTTTCCTTGGTTATCCTAACGGCATGGGAACTTCGCAAGGTCTGATCCTGTGCACACTGGGGGAAGCTGAGGATCTAAGCAATGCCTTTTTATTCCAGAGCAGCAGCTCCTGCTAAGCTGAGTGGGGTTTGGGCAGCAGAGAGGTGAATCCCATTTTTGGGATAGGTGAGCCATTGAAACATGCAGGATTTCCTGCTGCCTTTGGCGTTTTGAGTTAATGGGTGTGAAACTTCTTTTCGCTTCTGCTTTTTGCGTGCATGCTTTGTGCGATGCACTTATGGTGTGGAGTTTTGCAATCAGGAGATTTCCCCATCAAGTTTGGGTTTGTTTCTCTGATTTTTACAAGGGATGAACAGGCTATCACTTCAGGGCAAAGCAGACATGTAGTACATCAGGGCAGGGAAATCCAAGAAAAATAGTATCTGAATACTATTTATGTTGCAAGCACATGTAGGCGTTTATTATTTCTGAGAGCTCTCTTGTCAGTCAGACACTGAACAATTGTGACATCTGTTGTAAGTTACTGTCCCCCAGAGTCATTTTACACAGTTTGGAGTTTGCTTTTTCAAATCCACCACAAATAAAGCCCAGAATTATCTCCCTGTCCCCACAAAGGCAAGTGGGAACCTCCTGGGGAAATGCTGCAGACTGCAAGGAGGTGGAGAGGTTTAGCAGAGGAGGCTGTTTGGGTCCTCTCTGCCTTACCATGGGTTGAGCAATGAACCCTCCAGTTCATACCATCAGAAGGACCCCCCTGAGGTCCACAGGAGATGAGACAATGGTAATTTAATAAAAACAAAAACAGAGCCCAAGTGCAAAAGCTGACCTGCAGCTCCAAACTTTCTGAGCCATCATCCTGCGCTGCGTTGGGGATCCCTGTGTTGGTGTTCACAGGTTTGCATGTTGTTGGTGCCTCCCACACTGCTGCTGGGAGCTGGGAAGGCCAGAGCCAAGTCAGCTTTCCCTTTCAGCCCATCTGCCTGTATCGAGGAAGAAATACTGTCTGTTTGTTTAGGTGAGATATTAGTCTGCCCCCGGAGCTCCAGGTCACTGTAAATGTAACACAAGCCCTATTTCCTGTTAGGAAAGGGGAAAAAATATGCCTGTGAATTGTCTCTGATGTGCTGCCAATTGTCAGGGAAGATTCAATTTGGTGGAGAATTACTGTGCTCTTAAAGAGCTGCACCAGTGATGGAGATTTAGGGCAGCTACTCCTTCCAGAAATGGGAGATTTGTCTGATTTCCACAAAACCAGGATTGTGACTGGCAGCCAGCTGCCCACTCCAGAGGCATGAATGGCTTGGAGGGGAGGCTGAAGCAGTGCTCAGGTTAATGGGACCATACTGGGACAAGAAGGGGACACCTGTGCATGGCTGAAGGAGAGCTGGGCAGAGATTTGGGGTGAGGCTGGCAGGTGCTGGGGTAAAGCTTTCGGTCAATGTTTCACTGTGGTAAAGGAAAAATGGTGTTTTCTTGCCACCTAGACAGAAAGTCAGACCAAAAGAGACAAGAATTTGCTCTGTGTGTGTGATGCACACGTGCTCACTTGTAATCCAATAAAGCAAATATGTGACCTGTGGAATGACCCAAAGCTGCTACAATAAATAATGCTATAGATCACTCATGCATTTCGCTTTCTTTTGCATTTCCTGTATCAAGGCCAATTTCAGCTGTTGTCTAAGCAGCCATGTATAGACAGGTACAGTAGAAATCACCCTTGCCCTTCTAAAATTGGCAGAACTGGGTTTCCCTCTCTTTTCATGAGGCTTATTGCAAAGTGTAATATTTCAATTTAGACCTGGATAAAGGTGCAGTGCCTTTAGGTAAAGCTGATGTGTTTACATCAGGTTGTTTGGCCTACTCTGTAGGCCTTGTCTCCAAAAACATTCACCCTCCAAAGTTTCCTGTGGCAAAGAAATACAAAAAAAGCCTATGGACTAAGTCCTGTGAAATTGCCCAGATGTTAGCTGGATATCAGAGGTGCTTTGCAACCTGGCATTGTCAATGTGTCCATGTGCCAGTTTGTTCTCTTCCAAAAAAGAGAACATGTAAATCATGTTAGCCTTAGTGGCAGAGTAATTGTTAACTAAAACCTGTATAATCCATAAAAATAACCCTAAAGAGATTTAATTTTTACTCAACTTACTACTGCTGCAAACAATAGCTTGGTTGGCAGGAGACCAGGAGAAATGCAGAAAAGCAATTTTAAGGGATATAAAGGCATGCTTTTTTTGCCATTTGGTTCCCTCTCCTAGTTTTAGGGAGCTAGTGGGGCAACTGGGTGGGAGTGAGCTGATGGCCAGCAGTGTTTCTCTCCCAGTGCTTGCAGCTAACAGCTCACTGTGGCCTCTGTCTCCCCATCCCTGGGCACTCCCTGGTACTGTCTGAGTATCTCTCAATCAGCCAGGGCATGCCCAGCATCAGCTAAATTATCCTCCCTGCAGTCCTTGGAAATGGGGTAACTCCTGTGCCATGCTCCAGGCTTGCAGACAATCCCTGGGGATGGAACTTGTTCTCTCCAGCCGTTTCCAAAATCCATCAAGGTTTTTCCTGGCGCGCTGGAGCTCGGCAGGGCGGGTGAGCCCTGGGTTGCAGTGCAGTTGTACACACTCCTGGGCTACCCCATGGGGACATTCCCAGCCCTTCCACTTTGTTCAGAGGTTCCTTCTTCTATTGAAAATGCAGAAACTGCTCCTGGTATAAATACAAATTTTTGTTCTCCTTCTTTTCCTGTGTCTCCGTGTTTTAGAATTATCCTGTTAGAGCAAAAATTAAAAAAATATAATGTCTTATTCCATGAAAAACTGCTTAGCAGTGGCATGGAGTCAAAAGCCAGTGCTGCAGCCCAAACCAAGGCCTGTGGCTGCTCCATCAGCCTCTGCAATCCCTGGATGGGGCCAGTCTCTCTCCCTGACCCTTTCTCAAACACTTGCTGAACCCATCCTTGGCTCCTGATAGAGCTGATTAATTGATGACTTCTCTCTTGTTCCTTCAGCCTTTCTCTGGCTGCCTCTCCCTGCATTAAGCTTCCCCTGCTTTCCCTATTTGCATCTCAGCAGCCATAAACAGATGTAATAAATAACTACTATATACCCATTTTGTATTTGTACTAACATTTAGGGAAATAAGTGATTTGTAGTTTTGCACTAAATGAAGGTAGGAGAGTATTAACAAGAAACGTTAGGAAAGCCCCCTCTTTCCATCTCCCTTTTCTGTAATCTAAAATTTCCTTTAGAGACTGTTTCTTCTTTCCAGTCATCCTAAATCCTATTAGTCCCTCTTTTTATTTTAGTCAATTGAAAAAAAATGCCACTATTGCTAAGGAAGTTTGAGATCTACTTAGGAAGAGTAAAATGGATTTAATCTGGTGTGATAAATACATTTTAAGCTTCTTGGTCTGTCTGCATCAAAGATGTCAAAATGTAATCCTTTAAAATCAACATGATAGATCCTTTAATGCACTTTCTAGTTTACCACTCTAAAATACTTCCTACATTTAGAAAGGTGTATTCACAGGAGACCAGTATTGTTTAGGACATAGATGGGCATATCTGAAATACCCAGGCAAAAAGTGTCTGCTACTACAGTGTCTTGACCTGTTGGGAAGAATAGCTATTACTCACTAAATCTAGTATCCAGTTCCTGGGGAAAAGGTATTTTCTCCTGAAAACACCTGCAGGCTAAAGTTTATTCCCCTTTTGTCAATCTGAGCAGCAAAGTAAGGATGCTAAAATAAATGATGGCAGGGGCTGAAAAAGATGTAAGAGGAGAGAAAAGAAATCATTAATCCACAGCACCCACTCTGATAATAGGCAGCAGATACCAGACTGCCAGCACATCTCTTTTATCTGTGGGTTTATCTCCTCTTGGACACCGTTTGTTTAATTTGGGTTTTTTTGTGTTTGTTTGGTTTGGGTTCTTTTCCATCTAGCGATTCTGAATCTTGTCCCCTCTGTGAAGATCCCCAGATACACAGGAGTGCCCATCTTTATCTCCTGCAAAAGTATTTCCTAAATTTCTGCCTCTGCTCCTGCCCTGACTGCGATCGGCTGGGGCTCCGTCGGTAGCCCAGGGAAAACAGCTTAACAAGGTTACCACAGTGTCACTCTGAAAGTAGCCAGCAACTCCTTGCAGTTTATTATTTGTGCTCTAAGTATGACCTGGAAATTTGTATCATTGTATAACCAGATGTCAGTTCCTTCAATTCCTACAAAGCCACTCTTTTTCTTCCCTTCCCCCTCCCTTGCTGGCTATCCAGAGACGTGAAAAACCAACAACGTGGGTTCATGCTCCTGACTAGATGAGCCCTGTCAGGAATATACAAGCTGTGGTTTTTCCTTTCTGCATCCTGAAAGTGAAGAAAAAGGACCTTTGATTTATCTAAAGTTCTGTTATTCTTTTTTTTCGTCTTTGAGCTAATAAAAGGTGTCATTATATTATCACACTTGTGTCCCTTCCATGTTTACCCTGGCCCACATTCCACTCTGCAACAAGAAGAACATAAAACATCACATGAGAAACTCTAGGTTAAGTTTGTTTGACTTATTTTTTCTAACCTATGTTGTAATCAGGATTGTTTTGCTAACTTAGTTCACCGAGGTAGTTTTTGGTAAAGCCTAAGATTTGCTTAAGTGGCCAGAAAGAAAATACATATATGACTGGTTTATGCCTTGCCACCCTGAATTGTAATGTTTTGTTTATTATGACTTTGGGCATGTTTTATTGGTGAGTGGAGAGGTCACAGCCTTGCATTTGAAACCTGTATTTGTGCTTTACAGCTTCTGGGATTTGAAACCACAGGCAGTCACTGAACTTTTTGGCTGCCTTTGGTAGCTGTGACCAAATGGCCAGACCAGGTCCTCTCCTCTGTGGTCACTGTCCTGGGAGCAAAAGTGTGACATTGGCCTGGGACAAGAGGTCTCCAAAAAAGAACATGAGGCTGAAATAACTCCACTGCACTGTACTCTGCTCTCCTCATTCCCAGCCTCTTGTCATTTTTAGTATTTTTAAATTCTGAGATTTCTAGTCAGTCTGTTCTTTTGGAAATAAACGTGTTTGGAAAGAAATATGTCTTCATACCCCACGTAGAAAATATGGCAAACATACACCCAACTTCTGTAGTGGTAGATCCAGTTATAACAACTCAGTAGAAAAGACTCTTCATTCTACAAATGGAAAAATGGGTTTGGGATATGTCCAATGCCTTGTACTTCCAAAGAATCCAGTGGTGGAACAAAGGTGCCTTCACTTCAAGGGTTTTAGCCTCAGATTGCTCAGTGAGAGCAGTAGCACTGCCAGGTATTACCTGGCAAAGTGGCAAGCGTGGAAAGATCTGAGGCAAAATTGCTTTAATTCTGTTTAAAGTAAGAGGCAAATTTTTCCATATAAAGGCTTCAGTGAAGTGGGGGATGTTCAGGTGTGTGAAGTACAGTCACATGCTAATTGTTTTGCTGTTTGATTTGCAAGCTGAGCAATTATGGTATAACTAAAACTCACTGATTTTACAGGTCTTTTCCAACCTACACCACTCCATGATTCCACATTTCTACTGCAGTCAGTGGACTTGCAGCATTCCCCTCTGGATGCTCAGTGCTCAGGATTTTTACTGCCAGATATTTCATATAGAGCCTCTGTCAGGGGTGTCCAAGATGAGCTCAGTCTGAAGTCCCCACCCCTGAAGGTTTCAAGGCCAGGCTGGATGGAGCTTGGAGCACCCTGGTCTCATGGAAGGTGTCCCTGTTGGGGGTTGGAATGAAAAGGTTTTAAGGTCCCTTCCAAGCCAAACCATTCTGTGATTCCTCCATTCTTCACACACATTGTTTGTCCATGGCTGATACCAAATTCAAAGCAGCATCTAAGAAAAAACGAGTTCTCACCAACCTAATGGATTGTACCTGTTTTACAGTAGGGAAAAATGAGATCCAGAGTTCATTGACTGCATTATGCCCACAGGAACTCCCACACTTGTGATCTTCTGCCACTCTCTCCTAAATTCACTTGATGACATTTTGTGCCACTAATACTAATGGTACCAAAGTTCATGTAGCTGTTCCCTCACAAAACAAATATTGCAGTGATCTACATTTGACCATCATTAATTGGTAAATTGCTTTTAAATATTTCTGAGTTCAGTATGTCCAGTTTCATCTCTCTGTTGGAGGATTCCTTTTATGAATTACACTTTTTTTCCAGGCTGTGGTGGGATGGTTAAAAGAGCTGCCTTAATCTGTAAAATCACCTGGGGGAGATCTTGGTTCAGTCCTTACCTGCAGTTGTTTTGTACTAGGTAATATAGAATAAGCTACTGAGGATCAGCCTTTTGACTTCTGTCTTTTTTTGTTTTGAAGAGAGTAAACAACGCAAAATTTTCCTGCCTAAACGGAATGATCTCTTCAAATGTAGAACTAATACATCATAAATATGATGAAAATACACAGACTTCTTGTCAAAATATGTATTTTTTCTTCCACTCTCTGTGTTTTCTGATGTTATTTCTGTCATGGCCATTTACTGAAAAAAAAAAATTAAAAAAAAAATATATATACATTCTTCTTATTTACTTCAGTACCCAGTCTCACTATTTATTGTGGTTTGCCCAGAACTACACAAATAATTCATAGCTCATCCCTGAGAGCAAAGATGTTGCTGAAAGCCACCTGAGGGAAAGGATCACCCACAGACTCCAGGAGGGCGGATATTGATGAGCTGTCAGTGCTGGACACACTGGAGGGGTGTGGGATTGATGAGGAGAATAATGAATCCTCCAGAAGATATTTACAGCTCTTTGGTTCCAATAGCTTTACTGCTGGTCTCACAAGTGCATCAAAAATGAGAACCAAGCAGTGTGCAGTCATACAGAAAAGTAAGCAGCCATGTATGAGTGAATGAAGGAAATATGGTTAAAAGCAGGACCCTGTCCCAGCATGTGGCCTTCAGAGAGGGGAAGAGAGGAAAAAGACATCTTGTCTCCTCAGAAGATATTTGGGATGCAAAAGAAACACAGTACAGAACTGTGTAGCAGTGAAAGGCTTTTTTGTACGGATTGGGATATTTTTTACATTTGCTCCAGTTCTCTCTGCCTGACAATGGTCCCTTGCCCATCTGCCCGCAGTGGGAACTCTCTCTCCACCAGTCAGTGTACATTGGCAGTGATTCTGCTTCCCACTCTGGGAACATCCCACTCTGCTACCAGCAGAAGCTGTGAGAGTTTGGCTCTGTTTGTTTTCCTTACCCCCACTCAGAGGAGGTTGTTCCCGAAAATGCTTACAACTGATTCTCACTTCAGGTATCTGTTCCTCCCCTGGGTTCTCAAGCTGTGGTCTGTGGAGTATGAGCAGCACCATTCCTGCTGGTGCCCACAATGAAACAGTAGAAAATCATGCCAGGATTGGCATCTCAGGGGAGAAGTAACAGAATTGCCCTTTCTTTATCAAACTGAGTCCTGGAGCTCAGCTCTGGCAATTGTATATGGCAGAGCAATCATCACTGGGGCTTTCCCCCCTCTTATTTGTGCATACTTATTTATTCTAGCCTTTTTCCATTCCCTTCTGGGCTTGATCCTGCCAGAGGTTGTGCAATCAGCACTCCAGTGTCCAAAAGTGCATGTTCTTCGTGGCAAAGCAGCATCTGGCTCTGGGCTCAGCTGGCCTCTGGTTTCTCCTTGCTGCAAGGCACAGCTCTCAGCTGTGTGTGCCGTGCAAGGGATGACAGTTTGCTGGCCTGGGAGGGGACCAAGCCCTCGTCCCCTGGGCGAGCTGGCTTGCACGTTAAGTGGAAACTTTCATTATTTACCAACTGGTCAAAATGACTTTGCTATTGACACAGGCTTCATTATGTCAGCCATTCCATTCTTTGAAAATGTGGGCAAAACAGAAAAAGAGTGATGGCAGGGAGGGGGAAATTCCATTTCTTCCTAAATTGAGTGGAAACGTCTTCAGGAAAATTAAAGAAAAACCCGAGAGAAGAAGAGCAAAAGAAATAACTGTGGCCAAAGCCACTTTCCTTTCTCTTTTTCAATCTCTTTTCCAACATGCTCCTGGTAAAATCATTACAAAGGCCGTTTATTTTTAAAATTGAAAGATTGGGGAGACTCATAATGAGATATTATGTGTAAAAGTTGCACATAAATTTCCTTCTGTCATATTTTGGGCTCACCTAACGCATCCCCTTGGCAGGCCTGAGGGAAGCTGATCACTTTAGTATAGATTGTGTGTGCTTCAATAATATTGCCCAAGGACAGAGCTACTGGGTGGCTGAGTTGGCTACATGCTGATTTAAAAATTAGCTGGGCTTTTATTTGCCACACTAAATTACTCTCTCTCTCTCTCGCTCTCTCAAAAAAAAAAAAAAAAAATAGGAAAATAAGAAAGTTTTGTACCTGAATGAAGGAGCAGGTTTGGAGCAAGATCTTGCTTCTTTCCTTTCCTTTTTGAGGAATGCAATTTTTTTTACTCACTGGAGAGTTGTTTCTTACCTTTATGAAGAGCCCTGGGAGAAAGGCACAGGGATTGTGGTGTGGGATGCAGAGATAAGGCCAATGTTCTGTGTTTGCTCTGTGGGGTCTTTCCTTGCAGGCTGCCCTGCACGGATCTCATGGATCTGGAGTTGGACAGTTACAGTGTCACACAGCACCCTTGAACTGCTCCCAGGTCAAGCACATCTGTCATCCCTTTTTACATGTAGTGACAAAAGATGCTGCAAGTTTCTTACAGAAGAGTCCTGAAATGCTTTTTCAGATTGTTTTTGTGATTGGGCAAGTTTGAAATTTCCTGTCACCTCTGCAGCCTGGGGTCCGTGTCCCTTCTCTGAGCCATAGGGGTCATGCCTGGTTTTTCTGAGGAATTTGGTGGGCCCTGATTTTATTTCTTTCTTCATAATTTGTTTTTATTGTCCCCATCTCTCTCTTTCTGAGGTTTTTGTGCTTCCAGGATCTCAGCTGAGGAATCTCCACAGTTGCCAAGAGCTGGGACATTTTCATTTCCTACCCTTTCTTGGTTGAAACCAAAAACTGGTCTTCAAGGAGGCAAAGACCATCAAAGAGCATAAGAATAAATAGCAATTCATAGCAGTCGTTGCTAATATGCTTAATTTAGAGCTCTGGAGTCCAAGTCCTAGCCACATCGCCTCTGTATTCCATTTTCTATGAAACACTTGACCTATTTACTCACTTTTTGACCTAGCAGTCTAAGAAATATAAGATGGAAAAGACATGACCAAAATGAGAGGTTTAAATAAACAGCTTTTAGTGTGGGAAAAGGCCGAATTTATTCTAAATGTAAACATGTATTTTGAAAATCTGAGCACCCTCATACTTTGGGCATATCTGAGTGAATCTGAGCTTTACATCTAGCCTGTGTCTCAGACCTGTGCCAAACAAAAATTGGAACTGGAATTTGGAAAGCCAGTACTTTAGCTTGGATTCAGGTAAACATGCTCTGAACCAAACCTCTCAAGCTTGTCCTATTGGAAATCGTAGTTAATTAAATTAAGATTTCAGTCATCTTCACTGGTATCTTCATGTCTGGGTAGCAGCCTTGGGCAGGTTGAAAGTGAAACTTGCTTCCTGTGCTCCAAGGCAGCTTTGTCTAAAATCGACTCCGGAATCAAAAGCTCCATGTGCAGCTATTAAAGCTCCCTCACCACAAGCTGCTCTGCCAGCATTTCTGAATGCCCCATTCCTGCAGGTATCCCGGCGAGCTTTCATCTTGTGTGAGCTGTAAAAGGAGGCATCGGGGTTTATTACAGAGTTTGTGCTGCTAACGTGTCATACATCATGCCATTAATTAAGAGAAATTCCTCTTTCCCCTGTTGGGTGGCTGCACAATGCTGCCAGCGTGTATATATTACCCACCCTGGCCTAACCCAGACGCTGCATGACTGATTGTACCCCAGAGACCTTCCAGCCTCCTCAGGTAATTCCATTGCTGAGGCTCCAAACCCAAGGAATTAAAGAAACCTCTGCACTGGGCTCTGCTCGCCTTGTAATTAGTACCAGAGTGGGGTGCGGCGGGTCCATGTGTTCCCAATCACAGCCCACACAATGAAAATGTTTTCTTTCTGGGACAATCTGAAGAAACCTCACGGGGATCTGGGGGTTTTATGTATATATATGTGCATGTAATAATAATAATTATTGTCATTAGGACGTTAGCTCCAAAGCTTGGTGATGTGCTTTAAAAATTGGTGGGAGAGCTGGAGGATGTGCCGAGGAATCGCTGCCCACGCACGGCTCCTCACGTCACCGCGGTGCTGGGGGGCACTTGAAGCCCCAGGAGCTGCTTCAGCAGGAGGCTGATGTCCACCTGCCTTCAGCTGGGGCTCGACAGGTAAGGTGGGGACATCCTTTGTCTGTCTCTTTTCCCACTGTGTGCACAGCTGCTTTTGTAAAATGTTTCCACCCGGCTTTGTTCCCGCAGCAGTTGCGTAGGGTTTAATTTATCCAGGGTAGCCAAAGAAGCAGCATGGACTCACCTAATAGCCCCCCAAATTTCTGTGCTTCTCACCACTGCTCCTCCCTCCAGGCTCCTGGGGATTAGGGACACATAAGGGAATGCTGGAGGGCTGTTTTACAGAGGATAACATTATCCCTCAGACTGAGCCATAGGGTATAATTACAGCTGTTCAGGAATTTTGTCATTAAAAGTCTTTTGGTTAGAAAATGTCAGTTCTTTGAAACAAATTTTTGGAATAAAGGGGGAGGTTTCTAGTGTCAAAGAGGAATAAATTCTGGAATAACCACTAGCCCTGTGTAAAGGAAAGCTGTGTTCCAGTCCCAGTGAAAGTGCAGGTTACTTACACAGAAAAACCAGCACTGTAAAATAACAGTGAAGGATTCTGTGCTCTCCTGGTGTTCATGCAAATGGTAAAGCAAGGGTTTCAAAGAGATCTGCCCTGACTGAGCAGGGATTCTTGGTTATTTCCTCTATTTCAGGAAGCACAACCAAGTTTAAGGACTTGATGTGTAGCTCTCAAAATTGAGAACATTTCTTTAAAAGGTAATATTGAGAGGCTGTGCAGGAGGGATAACCTTCAGATGAGCTCTTGCTGAAGTGACCCCACTGCTGGTGAGTGCAGGGCCATTCACAGAACAGTAGAATCATTTAGGTTGGAGAAGAATTCTAAGATCATCAAGTCCAACACTTCCCCCTGCACATCCAAGGCCACATTAAACCATGTTTCCAAGTGCCATTTCCACACGTCTTTTAAATCCTTCAGGGGTGGTGGGCAGCCTTTTCCAGTGCTTGACAACCTTAATATCCAATCTAAATCTCCCCTGGCACAATTTGTTAGGGGGAGGCCCAAATCTCTGCAGTCACAGCAGACCTGAATACCAAAAGCACCTTACAAGGGATTAATGAGCAGCCTGGCACTATCATTGCATTGCCAGCTCAGTTAGTAATGCCATTTACACAAATCCCACACACCACTAGCTAACAATAACATTTCACTCCATCTTGAAGTAAAAAGGGTTCCTTTGGACATGGGATGCCTGACCCAAAAGCCACTATCCTACAGCCTGCAAAGACCAGCTCTCAGGTGAGCATCACCCAGCACCCAGCACTCACTGCAGTTATCTGATCCTGCCCCAATGGGGCACCCCCACAGCAGCTCCAGCATGCCAGTCAGCCCTACTGCCAGCAGCAGCAGAGCTGCAGGTATCCTGGAGGAATATTTCTCTTGAGGTCACTCTGTGCCCTGGGCTGGATGGGGAAGGAAGGTGCTAGGAAAGCTGTTTGGAAGGCAAGTCAAGTTTCCAACCTCTTTGCATTACAGGATATAACAAATTAACCAGAGTAGACAACCATGCACCATACTTCATTATGTTCACTGAGCTCACCTCCTGAGCTGTACAGGAAAGAAAAGGCTTTTTTCATTATTTTAATAAAGCATTTTGCTGTTGCTCAAGGACTTTGGTTTAATACATGATTGCTACTTCAGTGAAATCTACCCAATTCTCTGAGAAATGCTGGCTTTTATGAACACTCAGGAATTTTGAAAGAAATTATTGAACAAGGACTTTTCAACATTTTCATAAAGAAAGATGTGTTTCTCATTTGAAAGTGACTTTATAATTTGGAGATGGAATAGTTTTTCTTTAGATAGGAAATAGTTCAGTTATGAAATAGCAATGTTCTAAATCTTTAGATGTCTCTATTGACCTAATGATATCATTATGGTATGTATAATTTAAATTTATTATGGCAAAAGGAAAAGGTTTCAGATAATTCCTTCTAAAACAAAAATCTGTTGAGAGAAGTGATTCAGAAATTTCAAGAAGTCTTGAACGTGAAAAAATCTTTTCCCTCCTCTTTCAAGTACCATTTGCTTGGATGCCATTTAATGTTGGTTTTACATTTGGCTGTATTTCCCCTGTTTTAAAGATTTTTAGTTTGCATTAAAAAAAAAAAAAAAATTGGGAATCCATGTGCTGGCCACTGAGGACTTGCACTACTGGCAAACGTTGCTACAAGCTGGAGATGCAAGAAATCAAACATAAGAAATTGACTCCTAGAGACTGAGTATCAGGAAAGTTTTAACACTAAGCCTGTTTTGACTCACATAGATTTTTGCTCTAAATTTGAGTCAGAAACAGAACTCAGTAAACTCAAGTCCCATCTGAAGGAGCAGACAGCTTCTGACTCAGAATCTCAGTCTGCAGCTGGTACCTGTGACTGTGTCCACCATGTCTCAAGACCAAACTGCAGCTCATACCTGAACACCCTCTCCAGCACAGAACCACCACAAACTTTTTTGCAATAAACCCTCAGTGCTCAGTTTAGCACGTTATTTTTAAACTTGGAAACAAAATCCCCCAAGTTGCACATTCACAGACATGAAAAATGAGGCATTTCATACACGCAACTTTATTTTCAGAAGTGTTTGTGCGTTTGCCCACCCTATTTTGTGAGGACTCGTGCAGGGAGGGCTGTGCAGATGGCCAGATCTGCAGTGCACAGCCACTTTGGGAGCACATTAACTGCCTCTGAGCGTGTGGATTAGGTGCACTTTTCATGTGCGCAATTAAGCATTCCAAAATTTTGACGACAAAGGAATCATTATGCTCCTGAAAATGTTTATTATATAAATATTGTCCTTTCTGGTTCAGCAGTGTATTATTCTCATTCCTTTTTGTGCAGCCATACAGCTTTCCCTGCCCTTGCTTTCCCAAAGTGGTGTAACTGGCATGTGGAATGCAACAGCTGGTTAGGTCTGCAATGATCCAAGAGCAGCAGAAGACAAGGAGTGCAGAGGGGGCTGCTGTCTTCTGCCAAGTGTAGAACTAAGCAGCTGCTTTGTATTTTCACATGAACAAAAATGTTTTGTTAACTGCCTCACTGCCGAGGCACACGATGTGGGTAGCTGGCCCGTGGGGTTCCTCAGTGTCCAGAGACTCAGTGATTCTCCTTCTGTTCCAAGCAGTGTTTGACAGCATCTCATACAAACCTGTCACAGATGGAATGATTGTAGGACAGAGTTCAAACAACTTTATCTTCTCTTTATTGCATTGAGGGTGCCCATATGTGCAAGAATCTCCCCTTAAAAGATCATTCTTAAGATTACAAATGCTCAAAAGTTGGGAAATGCCAATGGAAAATATGTTCTCTGATCATCTTTAATTGGTTAAAGTAAAATTTATAATACAATTCGGTTGGAAGAGGCTTTAAGATGTCATCTAGTTCTCCGTGACTCAAGGCAGGATTGGCTCCATTATCCAACTGGTGTCAAACTTGTTCTTTACTCTCTCAAGTTCATCTGATTTTTTCAAAAGAACAGTGGCTTTTGGAATCCTAGGAAGGTTGCATTAAACCTGTCCAGAACTGAAGCTCTGCATCTTACTATGAAGATGGGAAGCGATTGAGGAAACTACTGGTAATTAAAAGAAAAGTGAGACTCCTCTGTTTTAAATAAGAGTATCAGAAGTGAGACTGAGAAGAGAGCATTTTACTCTTCAAAGAGAATTCTGCCTGGAGAAACTGAGATGAGAGTTACAAAGGTAAAAGTTGAACCTTCTGTAGTGTATTTACATCCACTGTAAATACTTTACTCCTCCATGAGTGCTGTGGTAAAGGTAATTAGGAAGAGGCTAATCAAGAGTCTTAAGGTGTTGGTGTCTGATGTATGCTCATGTACAAATAAAAGAGATGGTGTGGGGGGGGGGTTCAGTTGCAATCTTCAAAAGGGATTCTGGAGGAAGTGGAAAAGATGCACAGCAAATATTCCTGCTCCAGGCTCCATCTACAAAAGGAACAAAGGTCATGAGACTGAAGTGCCAGAATCCAGCCCAGGGGAAAGGTGCTGGAAGGTGCAGCATGTGCATTCTGCAGGTGTGGAAGAAGCCCTGAACTACTGGCAAGTCTCCTCCTTAGCAGCTGGGAAAGCTGGGACAAGAGTCCCTGATGGGGCACAGCACTGGAGCTCTGAGTAGTGTGGAGCACAAGTCTGTGGTCACTGTACTTGTGAAATTCATAGGAAATTAAATGAGTCTAATTGGGCTGTGAAACACGGTGTGTGTAACTTCGGGTGTCTATAAAATGGGGTGCTGGAAACAAGATCTACAAAGCCAGAAGATTGCAGATGGGAAGGAAACATTTGCTTAAAATATGATGTGAGGAAATGGGACAGCCTTCACCCCCATGGGCATGTGGCAGGGGATCATGAAACACCAGGTTTCAAACTGAGTATTTGCATTTACCTCCCAAACATTGCCATGTGCACTCTGATGTGCAGGGCAAGACCTGCTGAATTCTAGACAAAGACAAGGCAATTAGAGAGTGATCCAACTGCAATGCTAAATGCCTATGCTTTGTCTTCTGTTTATTCATAGCCTTCTGTTTAAAGTCATCTTGGAGTTTAACTTGCTAAACAAACCTTTCTTATTCATAAGTCATCCATTCATAAGTCTTGAAGGATGGAGGGGGAGTGAAGCAAGGTGAGACTGACAAACAGGGTGAACTCTTTGGTAAAGACAGTGACTTTTTTAATAGAAATAGCAGCTTCTTGAGGAATATGGACCCAGGAATATTTTTGGGCAAACTAGGAGATAGAGAACAATTACAGCCAAGTCTGGGAAAGAATAGCTTCCATCAGAATAAAGAGAGCTAATAGTAGAGAAGTTCAGAGTGGACAAAGCCACATCCCAGCAGTGCCCACTGAGTGGGCTGCAGCCAAAAGCATTACCAAGAGGACTGGGAGGACAAAGCCATGGGCCCCCAGGCTCCTCTCCTGGATAAAGCCACAAAGCTCTGAGTGCACAAGGCTGCGAACAGCACAGGTGGGAAGTAGCTCTCCCAGAGGAGGCAGCAGGGTACACTCCTGCACCAGCCTCTGCCATGGAGCTCATTTTATGCAGGTCTAAGAGGTCACTGAGGTGCCCTCCCCTGCCTGGAGGTGTTGGAGCAGGGCCTTGAGCTAAGAAGTGCCAGTAACTTCAGCTCTGAAAACGTCTCTCCCTTATCTCGCCTTGGACACATCAAACTCACAATGACTATCTTCACCCTTCAGGACCTCAGTGACTTGTCCTAGTTTTCCTCCTTCAGGACCTCGTCTTTTCCCATCCTCATCAGATTGCTCTGAGGAAACATCCGTGGGTATTTGAGAAGCATTTGGATGCTGTCCTGATGAGCCTATTGAAAATCCCATGAGGAAATGAATAATTCTGTACTTGATGAAGGGTTTGAAAGATGTGCCATATATAGTGCATGGGGCCCTGTGTTTAGGCAGGGGAAACATAGAATATGGAGGAGCTGCTCTTTCAGAGAGAGCATCTGACCTTTATCCTCAAAATACTGAGAGGGCTTTGGAGAAAACCAGTGCGTGACCAGCTGTGTTGCAGCACGTGTGCCCAAGTGACTCAGGGTGCTGCTGTGGCTTCAGAAAAATGTTTTCCTCTATTTTCAGAAGGATGGCAAAGTGTGTGTTTGGCTTTGCATATAATGAGAAGCTTCTCTGAGGATTTCACTGCCATTTACTTCAGATTAAGCACAAACTGATCATTGGCAGCCTTTGGGTGAACTTAAGCTATTGGCTTTGAAGTTTTGGTGAAACTTCAGGTGCTTGTTTGTTAGAACTCGTCACTCAATTAAATCACAACTCCAAGAATCCCCCACAGAAGAGAGGACTTATCACATCCAAATCAGGTCCCCAGCTGAATATAATTTAGAGATTATATTTGCCAAATCTGGTGTGCAGATGCACTGGATTTTGAGACAATTTTGGATACTCAGTGCAAACAAATCTCAATTATGTATCACTAACTTATTTTATGACATGGCTTCAGGAAAATGAGGGGGGAATGACACTTGAAACATACATTTTTTAGAACAAATTTCAGTTTTATGAAAACCTAGATAAATTCTGGGTTGATTCTCCTTCAGCCATTCTTTACTAGACATTTTTAGAGAATATCTATTTATTTATTGTCCTCTGAGACCGCTAGAGAGGAAGGAAAATGCAGTTAGTCCATCACTTCAGTGGATAAAGAGGGATGCAAACTCTTAATAAAGTATCGATGGCACCCCAAGGGGACAAGAAGAGATTTTCATCCCAGTGGCCCAGCTGACAGAGCTCATGAGTTACTGCAGCAGCAGCCAGGCCCTGTCAGACACAGGAGCATGTTGAGAGGAGAGGGAGCAAAACATGATTTGTACTGGCATGCAGCGAACAAGCTAAGCTGTGTAAAAATGAATGCACAAAATTAGAAGGATTAATGGAACAAGTTAGTGCAGGGTAGCAGGGAAAGTCCCCTGTCTAGGCACTTCTGCCAGGTTCCACCCAGACAGGTTATTTTTTTAAAAAACTGCTTTCTTTTGTAAGTGAAATTTCACCTGGAGAGCACCTCATGAAGAAAATTCAATTCCACCCTCCCAGCTCCACCTGGATAAGCCCTTTGAGCTTTTATATTTATTTTTCTTTTATTAAGAAAATCATGGTGGTTTTCGCAGAAGCCTGAGATGTTGGCTTGATCTAAGGAAGGCTAATGGCATGTTAGCCATCAGAAATCATCCAGTGAGTTCATTTGCATCGAATGTTCCTCTTAACCTCATGTTGTAAATCACTTTTAAATAGCCCTGCTGCTTCACCCCAGGGTTGGCTGCTGTTCAGGATGGAGCAGAAGTTTCTGCTTGTGCTGCAAAGGCCTTTGAAATCACTTCTGATAAAGCTCTAGAGATGTAAGGATTTTACTATTTAAATCACAAAGCAGGGCCTAAATATTTTTCTACAATAACAGTTTGCTAAGGAGCACAGTGTGTTCCATTCAAGCCAGTCCGCTCCCACCACCTCTTAAGTTAAACAAAGCTCTGTGTGCTATATTTGCAGCATTTGCCCCATTAGGTGGTTGGGCTTTGGGGTTTTTTTTAGTCCTATACCTGGTTTTGATCTTGCAAAAGGCAATTACAACATTCACAAGACGACAGTCATTTCATGTAATAGAAGGCTGACTAATTGAGGGAAAGGGATGATATTTGGAAATGAAAAACAAAGCTGTGACATGTAAAATTACATATAAAGTGAGGTCTTTTTTTCTTTTCTCCTTGTAAAATTCTCCACAAGTGAACTTCAGATGTCAGCATTTAAACACTGTCAGGTATTGCTTGTATTGCTTGGTGCAGCATCTACAGACCAATAGGGAAATGCCAGGTGTCACTCAGGCTGGTGTGCACTGAAGAGATGGACAAGTCAGAAAAAGTGAAGAGCAGGAAATACTGGCACTATTTCAGCTTGCCTCTTTCTCCATTTATATATAACTTCAGCAAGTTTCAGCTACCTGAGATTAATCAGAATTTAAGATGATGTAGAATTTGGTGCCAGGGAAAGAGATTTTTAAAATCTTAAAAAGTCAAAAATCTTGAAATGCACAGGTGCAGTAACAATTCTCTCATCTTCTGCTGAGTAGGAAGTTGTACCACAGAATAAGCTTAGTCAGCTTCAGTGCCAGCTGTTGTCATTTTTTCTTAGAGGTTTGAAGCTCCATGGACAGGTCTACACGTCCATGCTGCTCATTTTGGCAGGAGAACCATCATCGTCCTGCAGGTCAGATCTCCTCTCTTACAACCATAGTCACTCTTCAACAAGTTGTTGCTGCCTCTGTGTAGCTGTGATAGTTTGGGTCACAACACTGAAAGCTGAAGCAGTTTCTTTGCTGGTCTGGGGAAAAGGCAGTTTGAAGGTGGTGCTGCTACACTGGCTCTGACAAAAGTGTGTGATGTTTTAATGGATTTTAAAAATCTGTTTCTATGGCTTATCATTTTTTCTTGATCTAGAAGAAAACTTAAGTCAGGCTTGGAGGTCTTCCCCTTGTGACTTCAAAACAGACTGGTTTGTACCTACTAAAGGAGATTTATTGAGCAGCTTGAGGATTGGTAATATTCATAGAGTCCTGTCTCAGGAGGTGCTAGCATGAAACTTGAAACAGATCCAGTGGGAATGTTAGCTTTTCCCCTACTTAGCATGATAAGGTTTTGTTCAGAAATGTAAATCTTTCCTCCCCTGCTCATCAGCTTTATCCATGTTCCTATGTCCTGGTGGGAGCACACACAAGCAAGGCCCTACTTGTGATGAACTTCCCAGAAGGGTTGTCACACCTTCATATCACCATTGGAAGGGTGGGCAGTGTTCATCCCTGACTTTTGTCAGAAGAGAGCTCTTGGTCTGAATGGAAAAAATATTCCAGGAGTATTCCAACATAGCAAATGCTAAACAACACAGGAGCCCTGCTGCTAGGGAGAATGAAAGCTAAGTTGGACATGGTCAGAAGGGTAATGGGAATCAGAGGGGAAAGAAGAAAAATATGTATACTTCAAAAATAATGTGTTGTTTTGATTGTTGAATTGTGGTCAAGGGAAAGAAAAAGGGGACAGGGCTGTTGCTGGGAGTTTCCCTGTGACAGGGAATGTATGTGCAGGAAGATCTGGTGTGCTTGGTCCTAACACTCCAAGTCTTTTACCATATCCTGCCCAGCACTGCTGAAGTAAACCAGGTGTAAGTGGTTTCACCAGAACAGCCAAAACCACATCTTACTCACAGAAATCGTGTCTTGAACATGAAGGCTTTTTTCTTCAGGGCCAGAGCTCCTCTCTCTGCACTGGTAGTCCATGAAAGTGTTTACAGAGGCCAGGAGCCCAAAGGAATTGAATTCAGGATCTTGAAAGCTTTGGCCTTCACAAAATAAACCTTCAAAGGAGATTTAGAATTATCAGCAACAAAATAGTTTCTATTCTCATCCATGACAGCCCCCTCCATTCCCGTCCCATGTTTATTTAACAATTTATAAAAGAAATCCATTGCTTTGAGCTCAGGTGATTGATATTTTTAAGGTCTGTGGTGTTATTTTTCCATGTACATATTCCATAATATTCTATATTTTCTTTTTCCTTTTGTTATTTTACTTTAGCCATCATTTGCTTTTGCTGGCAATTAGAGCCCTTGCTTTTTCCTTATACTGGTAATAAGATAGGTGAGGTGAGAAAATGCTAATGACAAAACCTCCTAAACTCCTCCTCTTTACCTGAGAGGTCCCAATTGATGCCTCTTTTTCTCATGGGAGGTTTGGCTTAAAATAGACCCAAAAGGCCTTATTTTCAAATATCAACACTAAGGCTGTTTCTACAGTGCCTGTTCCCTGTGCTGTTAGCACAGTTCAATGTGAACTTCACAAAAGGTCTTACCAGGAGGCTGTTTAAGTTTCATTAAAAAATAAATAAAACCCAATTCCAGGGATCTACTTATTTGCCCCCTAAACTGGGCAAACACCAGAGCAAATCTGAATTATTTGCTCCAAATTACTCTTGTGAGTTTAGCTCATTCCTTTCTTACTGGATATCTCAGAAATCAGACCAAATATACAGAGCAGACCTACAATTCTGGAAAAAAATCATGAAGCTTTTTTGCTGCATCCAAGTAGTTGGATTTGATTATTATTGTCTGATGGGACTGATTGCCAATATCACATTATGTTGTTTCTATTCCCTCCTTGTGTGGCTGAAGCATTCCAAATGGGAGGTAGGGAGGAGGGGGAAACAAAATCCAAGAGCAATTAAAAACAAAGAAAAAATTCCATAATGACCTTTTAAGCATATTTTGAAAGGGAGTTCCAGCCTGCTGTTTTAACTGTGTCTCCTCTCTAACAAACTATATTATTTTTGCTATGGGCCTTTTCTCTTTTATTTTACTGAATGCATAACAGAAAGGCCCCTGCATTAAATGGGTTTTCTTCCATGCCCATAAGTGGTTACAGTCAGTCATAAACACCAGAGCACCTTAAAAATGGAAACCAAGAGGAAAATAAGGCCAATTCAAATATCTACCTAACTGGTTCTCATGCCAGCCAAGCCACGCTGGAGATGATTCCCAGCAGCTTCCCAACTACATGGAAAAGGAGAATAAAGCTTTAAGTCATCATATCACTGGGACTTAACTCACTTTTCTCACTCAACCACAACTTGGTGATCAAGTGTTCATAGTCCAGCTCTGTGCATGAGCTATACAAGTTTTCAATCTGGAACAGTCCCAGCAGGAAAAACTTCTCTAATTGAGAGCATCTCCTGTAACTGGGAGCATCTTCTCCTGCCATTTCCCAGTGCCAATACCTTTGCCAAGGCTGCAGTGAAAGATCACATCTCACCAAATCCTTCTGTAGGATGAGGACACAAAGGGCCTCAGTGGAGAATTAGCAAACCCCATCACCCAAAGGTAATTATTTGAAGGAGATGATGTCCATTGTGTCAGCTGAGAGGAGATTAGTGCCCCAGAAGACACGGGGCCACATCAAGAGACTGAGCAATGTCCCTGTGCATGAGGCAGAGCTGAAGTGTGAACACACACCTGGCACACACACATTCAAAGGCTGGTGGCTCCTGCAGCACTGAGCACTGCACACCTCAGCTGTGTCAGTTTGTCCCTGACAGAGGTCAGATTTTCAGAATTCTTTCCATTTTTACTGATCTGACAGCAGGAGGAGATTGCAGTAGGGAAAATTAGAATGGGGTGGGGGGGGGGAATCTGCATGGATTAACTTTACTTTTCTCAGCACTGCCACATTATCAGGACTGGAAGTCAAAACTACTGACTAGAAAAAAAGAAGCAATTATATTAAAAACACACAATAGGAAAAGAAGAGAAAGACATTCCATGCATTAGTGTAGTTCTTACAGCTTAAACTCCCCTTGTCCACCTCCTTAAAGCTAGTTCTACATGGGAGCTGTGCAGGCTGGCCCCATGAGGAGGATGCATCATGCACCTTGAGGCTGAACATGTAGGAGGCTCCTCACAGCAGAACATCCATGGGTCCTGTGCAGGGCTGAATGTATCACACAGGGCAACTGATTCTCCAACCAGTTCACATGCCATTGCTTGTGCAAAACACGTGTCCAGCCACCAGGCTTGCATAAATTGGCTGTAAATAGTTAATTAAATGCATTTGTACCCCACCACCTGATTTGCATGCAGAATTGTCAAAACAGCCTGCTAAGATTAGACACAATGTACTCCCCGAACACAATTGTACCACTGAAACGGGCTGAAAATCTGGCGCATTGAGTTAAATTTTCACATTGTGCCTTCTTGTGTAATAACAATAATCTCCTCTGCCTTGGAGTATAATCGCAATAAAGAGCTTTTTGTGATTCATTCAGTGTTTATTCACTCAGTAAACAGCCCTTTATTGCTTTTTATACTACAAAGCAAATGAGATTATTGCTTAAATTGTCCGGTAGCGACTAGCTTCTGTCCTCTGGCTTGCTTATTCAGTTTGTTTTTGTGTTGTGGTTTTGGAAAAGAAAACTTGTTTAAAATTAGCTCCCCAATAAATCACAGTAACAATGAAGTGAGAGTTTCTGCTGTGTGACAGATTTGTAGCTTTTTATGTTTGTAATGATGATGATATGTTTTCTATCTTATTTATTCCCTTCTGCCTTTATTCTCCCAAACTCTGAAGTCTACTGCTGTGAAGAAAACTCTAAGATGCTGGAGTTTGGGAAGGCAAAACTTGCAGTCTTTGGACTGCACGGCTGCCTTTGCCGTATTCCCAGGAGGGAATGGTGCAGGAAAGAAGCAAAAAAAGTAAACAGGCAAGAGTCTGGAGCTCAGAGTCCAGAGGCATCAACACTAATTCACATCCTACCCTGTTCCTAAAAGCTTCAGTGAGTTCTTTCCCTATATAATAAGGCTGGTGATGTTATCTGCTTTGAAAAGTGCCCCAAGACCTTTGGATGGTTAGCAATAAGCATTTCTGTTATTCAGTGACTCTCCAAGCAGTTCTCCAGAGCAGCTGTTCTTAGCACACCATCTCCCCAGGAAGGTGTGTGGTGCAGCAGCCCTGCAGGCCCTAAAGGCTGGGAACTCTGTAATGTTCATCACGGAGAACGAGTCAGCTGTAGCCAACATTTGTTCATTCTCTCCTTTTCTGAGTGTGCAAGTGGAGCAGCCCATAATTATTCCTCATCACGAGGCCAAGTGGAGTATTCATCAAGAGGACGGGAAAGACTATTTCTCTCTTTCAGGCAGTAGCACGTAAATGGCATTTCTTATTTCAGTCCTGCCAGCTTTGAGACGTTAGCAAAGCATATCTCTGATAATTATTGATCTTCTGTATTTATAGAAAGCTGGAACCCAGTACAATTCAATATTCAGGAGATGCCAATTTTCTACGAATACCTGAGAATGACTTGGTCATTTTCCATTTCTGTAATTGCTTCTGTATTGCTGGGGCATGAATTGCATTCTTTAAAATCCACCTAGAAATGGAACATGGGCGAGGAAACTCTGCACGATTTTCTTTCTCCTCACTGAAGCCAAGCATGTTGTTTTCAATTTGGGCATTTCAGATATTAATGTCCAACTTCATTTACTCACATCTACTGCCAGCTTCCACACTCAAATGGATACCTTAAATTAATTGATCTAGAGTTGCAAACTGGGGCTCTCAACCTGCTAAATATGCAGCTGGGTCTGTATTTTCTCTAATGGACTCTTATATTTTCTAGAGTCTTTGAATTTAGTTAGTCTTGACAACTTTTGAGTGACCATATTTCTTCTCTGGGTAATAGAGTTTCCTAGATTTAACTTTTTTCCTTCTTCTGTGTTGTTACATTCAGTTCTCTTATTAGCTTATAGCACCTATTTTTAGCATAACTTAAACAGTGACATGGTTCTTGAAAAGCACAGGCCAAGTCCCAGCTCCACTGAAGTCCCCAGCAAAATCTTTGCCCATTGGCACCAGAAATGAGATGGTACATCCCCATTCCCTTGGGCCTGCAGTGTGGTTCCATATCTCAGAGCCAAAGGAGCTGATCTGGTTGTTCCAAGGATAAATCTGACATGTGAGCTGGTACCTATCGTGTGCCTGAGATTGCTCTCTGTGCTGACTGGGGAATTTTCTGCTGCAGAGGTTGAGCTCACTGGTTGAATGGGTATCTCCCAGTGCTTGAAACTGGGAGCAAGGCCTGGGGTACCCTGGTATCCCAGTTTTGACAGAAAAACCTCCAGAGGTTTCTCCTTGGGGGTGCTACCGTATAAAAGCTATCCTGACCCTGGGCACGAAAAAATTATTTAATCACCCTCAAATCTCTGATGATAAAACAATAATCAATTTTCAAACACTGCATAACATCATCTATATGTACGTTAAAGGGGAGATGTCAGAGTCAGTACTGGCACCAAACTGTCAGGGGGGCTGTTGGATTTGTCCCCTCTGTTCACCCCATGCCAGTGGCTACTGCAGAGCACACAGCCCAGGCAATGCACTGTTTTTCAGGTCTCAGACCAATGTTCTGTGTTTTCCAGGTCTGTACTGGAAGGGCCTGGGAAATGCTGTGCTCCTGTGCAGTGTGTGCATTCCCCTGTGCCTCCAGCAAGAGTTTTCTCCATGAGATTTCTGCCGGTCCTGGCACAGGCTCCCCTATGGATGTGACATCTTTGGCTTCCCTGGGTAGGAACACACCCTGCTTCATAGTTGCCATGCATAAGAAACTTGCTAAGTGCACAGCCCCATCTATGATTAGATTTTTGTTTCACAGGGCAACAGTGATTTATGAAGCATATTTTCATGTGGTGACCAGAAACTGTTTCCGTTTAGTGATTGGGCAGTGTACTTCCCTTTATCAAACCTGCCTGAAAACCTTTTATTGTTTTAAGAATCTGTTTTCACAAAAGCTTTGCCACTTTAACCAGACTTCTTTTTAAAGGGGCTCTGCTCTGGTTTGCTAAAGCTTCCAGGTTTCTGGTTAAATGTGTGGTTTGTTGGAGCAAGGTGAGGAAACACAAGCTGATGGTCAATATACCACACAGGAACGTACAAATGTTTCTTCAATTAGTAGCCCTGACACTGAGATTTTGGGTGCCCTTGATCATGTCATTTGCTGCCTTACATGTCAGCTCCTTTCCTGAAAAAGAACAGTCCTACTCATTTTCCCTTGCAGTCCCTCAGCCTGTTCATCCCTCCAGACTCTTCATCAGAGGTTCTGCTTCTCACTGGGACTTGCTGGTTGCCCAGCATGGTGAGGGTTTGCAGTCCTGGCTGTCACAAGATATTAATTAATCATTTAAATAAATCATGCCAAATAAATATTAATTAATCATTGCTCCAGAAAAGAGCTCACCACAGACACTCTCTGTGGGCCCTCAGTACAGCCTCTGAGCTGCTGGAAATTCACTGTCTTTCAAACAGGGCCCATGGACATGATTAAAAGAACCGCCTCAAATCATCCCAACTTTCTCACTATTAAACAGCAGCTACAGCTCCTTCTCTTTTTGATTTTCATTTCTTATTCTTTTTTTTTTTTTTTTTGAACCTGGCAGCCTTAGTCAATAAGCCATAAGCACCAAGCTAAGAAGAACTGCTGTCATCAGACAAAAAGGCCTCCAAGTCCACATCCCTAACAACCTATTTTAATAACAAGAGCAATAACGGGATTTATTATGCATGCGGCTTTCTGCAATCATTTCTGAAGAGAAAATTAGTTTGAAGCCTCGGGCGACAGTTGAACTCTCAGAGGCGCCTAAAATAAAATAAGGAGGGGGGAGGGGATGGGAGGGGGCTGAAAAAATAATAACTGGGGAAAAAAAGTGTGATGGGAAAAGTTATTGGAGCAAGAATGCTGGTAAACTTTATCTGTGATCTGGTTGTGTCCTCCAGAGGGAGGGCGTGGTGGCTGGAGCTGTGCAGGTTTGCTGGGCAGGGCTGCTGGGACACAGGTGACATGAGAGCTGGCAGAGCACAGTCTGGAGTGGGAGCTGGCAGGGCATGGTCCAGCATGGAGCACCAGAGGTATGGCCCAGAGCATACATGTACTTCATGTACAGTGAAGTGGTAAATTCTAGAGGGGCTCTGGGCCAAGGAGTCAATCTCAGCTCAGGCAGGGGCTTAAAAGGAAAAGAAAAAAAAAATTAAAAACCTAAAACAAAAACAAAACAAAACTAAACTAAACAAAAAAAGAAAGAAGAAGAGGACAAGGGCCGGGCGAGCTGCTGGAGGCAGGAGGTGTGAGAGGCTGGCTGCAGCTTAGGGGCAGGAAGGTAGGAACACTCCCGGGATGGCCCATCCCATGTGGACATCTGCCCCCAGGACCCACAGCCACCACATCCACACCTGCCCCTTCACAGCCACCAGAAAGTGCCTCTCTTCCCAACCAGCTTCAGATCCAGCTTGAAATCGAGGTTTTTATGTGCTGGCATCAGCCTGCCCTGAAAGACCTGCACCATCCTCTGCTGAATGCAGGGAGAGGGAATGCAGTTTGGGAATGGGAGCAGGGAACTGTTCTGATTCCCAGCACTGACTCTGTGTTTTTCTCTAACCAGGAAGAGGTCAAACTACAAACTGGTTCCTCTCAGACATGCTGGATTCCCCCCAGTTTGCACCTGCAGAGTCCATGCCCAGACCCCACCTCAGCCTGTTCCTGTGGCACATGAAGAGATGTGAGGGGCTGCAGGCAGATGATGTTTGGGAGTTGGGGCAGCTGAGACAACCTGAAACACAGAGATTACTTCACCAGCATGATGCTGGCAGCTGCTTCCCAAGGGGATTCCCATGCAGCCCACCACTGTGCAGGATGGTGTCTGTCTCCAGCAGGGATCCAGGAAAAAACAGGGTATTTCAGGGATAAAGCATCCCCATTCCAGACAAATCCTTGACAGAGCAGCAGGACTGGATGCAGATCAGCACACAGTTGTTCCTTCTAAAATCTAAATGTTTGTATTTATGTGTGTCCTCTTCAAAGAAAGACAAAACCAATCACTTTTGTGTATCCAGGACTTTTAATTCACAGGAAATTTTTTCCCCCTTCCTGAGGCAATGCCTGAACTTGACTGCTAGAAATGCTGCAGACACAGATGAGACCAAGCATCTCAAACCTGCTATTAGATGCTTTTGGGGCTCTGGTTTGAGGACACATTTCTTTACTTCAGCTCTGGAGTCTGAGGCTGCCCCTTTTGACCTGTAAGAGGTGGCCAAAGAAAATAACATGTGGTTATTGTTTAAAAAGTCATCATACCAGAAAAGTATATGATCACTTAAAGGCAACATCAGAGAGTGGGGTCTTCTGCTGGCTTCATCCACGGCCTTGGCTAACCAGCTAATTCCATAGTGATATTTATGGCTTGTTTGTAAAAAAGAAAATGGTCTGAAATCCTGTGGCTGTTTGGTACCCATGTCTTTAATGTCTAACTGCTTATTCATTCTAAAAAGTGGGATTTAATAAGACAGTTATTGTATGTTATTTAAATACCAATTGATTATTAAAAACATCTTTATTTATAACTGCAAATTATAAAGTACTTGGGGAAGTGCAGCCAATCAAATCAGTGAACTGCCTGATGAATATCCTTTTCAAACCCATCATTTTATATATAGAAAAAGAGGTTGACTTATGCAGCAGGAATAAAACTAACTTAACTGCCTTTATGGGTCATTTCTTTCTTTGATGAATACTTGTAACTCCCTGTAATGGTAATAGGACCTTTGCTTTCCAACTGAGCAGAAAATAAACAGTCCTCACTGTAGGGGCTCTTCTGTCTTTTGGGGGGCCCTGAGCAGGGGTAAGCAGAGGATGAAATGTTCTCTGCTTTAATAATGCATGCCAAAAATACTCCTGAATAAGATCCCCTTTCCCTATTTCCTGGCAAATGCTGCTCAGAGGGTCCTGCCTGAAAAGAAAAAAAAAAAAAAAAACTGTACTCCACTCCTTGGTAGTCCCACCAGAAAGCTGTGCTGATAATGGATATATCTTCTCAAGACTTCTTTCACAGATGTCTTTTAAGATTTTTCTCTCTAACATACATTCCTGGTCTTTGGTGGCTTTTTCACCTGAGAGAATAAAGACACGTTGCAAACTAGAAGAAATTAGGTGTGCTCATCCCTCCCTTTCCTTTGGTTTGGTTTCTTCATTTGTTTTAATTTTTTTTTCTCCTGGTTAAGCTATAAGATTAATGAAGGGTTGGAGGGGGTAAAAAAAATCTAAAAAAAAGGTGGGTCTTTCCTGCCTCCTTTTCTAAATGCAAAGTGCAGCTGCTGTTGCAGAGACAGGTTCTGCAGCTCCAGCAAGCACTCACAGCACAGCAGGCCTGACTCGCAGCCAAGAAAGAGAAAATCTGATATGGTATTTATGTCTCTGTTTAGGGAAATTAACCCAAAACAAGGTGGTAGCAGAGAAAGGAGACAATGAAACAGGAGAGAGGAAACTTGTTCTTTATGAAAATAAAAGAGAAAAGAAAAAGGGAGCCGGTTTAAGTGGGCTCCTAAATAAATAACAAACACTTTGAAATCCTGTATCCTGGCAGCTTTACAAATTAACTTTGCAAGGAAAATGGCTTGTTTTTCCTTTGTGAGCCTCGTTAACGTCTGAGGGTTAAACACCAAGGTGTTGTATCACCAGCAGGTATCAATCAGCACAACTCCCCTAAAATCAGTGTAACTACACCCACTTACACAAGATCCAGGCCCAGGGAGGACTTACAGCCAGGGCAAGCACCAGAGCCTACTGCATCAATGTGCTTTTCTTCCCACAGCTCTCTCCTTTTACCTTATTCATGCTTTTAACTTACTGATGCAATTTTCCAAAAATGTGTTTTTATTCACCATTACAAATTATTTGCAATTAACAGATCTATTAACTCAATCATTGTTCTATTGTATCTTTTTCCCTTTTAGTGTAGTGAAAAAAAAAATCCATTCCTAAACAAGACAAGATCTTTGAAAAGATCTTCATTATATTTCAATAGCAATCTTGCTTTTGTTGAAAGAAAATACATCTGTTTATTAATTAAGAGGAATTTGCTTAGGTTAGTTCCACTGAACAAACACTTTGTTTTGCCACATGAGGCTGAATACTTTGAATTTTCCTGTGCTGTAGAGTGTAGCTCTGCTATTACTGAACTGAATGCTCTGTAACTCACAGCAAAATTGAGTGGGCCAAGTCCTGCAGATTTTATGGACATCTCAGTAACCTTCCAAGTATTTCTAGGATACCCATTCACACCAGCAACTGAGCTCCAGATGAATCAGTTATTATGAATACTTGGCCTGTTAAACCTCCTTTTCTCTGCCCACAGTCAGTGAAAAAAATCTGTTATCGTCTTGCACTTTGCTCAAAATTTCATGCTAACAAATTTCAGTCTGGCCAAACCCCTATTCTTTTTCCAAGTTGTTGGCATTTATATAGCATAATGTGAAATTGGTAGTATAGATCATTAATGTCATTTCCCATCTGTGCCACAGCACGAGGAAGGCTGGGAAGAGCCCTCTGCAGAGGTCTCACTGCATGTCTAACTTTTTTGGAGTGAGATGAGCGAGAGAATATCACCCCAAAAACTAGTCCAAGTATCATCTCAGGATTTTTGCAATGAAGAGAAAGAGTTTCTGCCCAAGTCCACCAATATTTGGTTTGTTTTGACCTCATTTTGCTGAAAGAGATTGGTGTCAGAATGAGCTGGAGGAGAGGCTGCTCATCCTGCCAGTAATGTGGTAGCTTTAACAGATCCCCAGAAAAAAAAAAAAAACAGTGCACCTTGTGCCTGGAGGCAGAGCCAGGGTTGTTGCACTTGAAAGAGGAAGGTCCCAGCTAGAACAGGATTTGGACCTTGACTCAACCCCTGCCTCCAGCCAGGCTGGCCTTCAGCAGTGCTGCAGGAGGGCAGGATTTAGAGCTGGGGATGGATTTTCTAACTCTGCTCTGACTGCAGGCTTGCGTGTGAGAAAGGCTCTGGATGGATTTATATTGCCCCTCTGTGAGTCTCAGCACGGTGTGGGGGGCTCTGCACAGGCACCTTGTGCTCAGCCAGCTGATGCTCTGGCTGCTTTATGGGCCAGGCAAAGCCACCTGAGTGCTGGGGCAGGCGTTCAGATGTGTATTTTTGGACAGCTAACCCACACTTAAATGCCATTTACACTTATTAACAGCAGCACAGTGACATCTGGTACAGTAACTCTGGAGGATTTTGTGAGGCAAAGAGTGAAATAACTTCTCCAAAAGGCAAATGCTGGAGTGTTCCCTTTTGTGTATTGAACATTCCTGTAGGCTCTCTACTTGCTCTTTTCAGACAATACTTTCTTGGCTGGCTGGATTATTGCATATCACCCCTCTAACCTGCTGTATTAATTTCCATTGACTGTGAAAAGAACTCGTCAAATAAGGAGGAAAAAGGAGGGGGGAGTCTTTTAATCCATAAGGCACAGTTCTTAAAAGCACCTTGTTGTGTAGTAGCTGCACACAAGTGAAGAATTTGTCAAGAATACAGGGCTGCTGCTAATTGTCTGAATAAATTACAGCTTTGTAGCCTGGAAGCCACAAATCATGTCATTGTAGCACTAAGCCATTCCTTTACAGAATTGGTCTTTTACAACCTGGAAAAAAACTTTTTAGAAAACTGCCCTGCAGTAAAAATTAGAGAGAGAAACTCTGAGTGCGTGTGTCCATGGGGATGTGAGCAGGGCAGCTGTGCAGTTCCCAGCAGCCTTCTCAGAGAGCAGGGCTCCCAGTCTGCTCACCTTTTACACCAAACCATCTGAAGCTGCCAGAAAACAGGTGAAGCCCTTTGGAGTGCTGGAGAAATAAGCAGGACTAAGATAATTTTTCTGTCCATAGGAGGGTGGCTGGTGGTCACTTCTGCAGGTTAGATGTCAGCTCATTCATCATTGGGTCATTAGGGCAATCCAGCCTCGAAAGAAAATATAAATATAAATATAAATATAAATATAAATATAAATATAAATATAAATATAAATATAAATATATATGTATATGTATATGTATATATACATATATATATATATATAATAAAGCACATGCTACAGATTCATATGACATTCACTTTGTTGCAGAGGACTTGCAAAAAGCACTATTGATTATTTTACCCATCATGATTTAATTTTTTTTTCACAAGTGTGGAGCAACAGGTTCATGTTGCCCTTGTAGTGCAGACCCTTGGCCATTCTGATATTTCCTTCCAGCTTTAGCTACAGTATCAGAAAAAGGAATAAAGGAATTTTTTTTTTTCATTTTTCACTGAAGTATCTGGTTTCAGACTGTGGGCTGAGTCCTGCTCTCACTGTTGTCATTTGAAAGACTCCTACTGAGTTCAGCAGTCTTTGGATGCAGGCAAGTCCATGTGCACTAATCCAGTGTGGCACAATCTTTAAAGGGGAGTTTAGTTCTGTGTAAAGAATGACTCTTCAAGATAATTCCCAGTTCATACTGTGAACTAGACAATAAAGTGGAAAGTGCTCCTGGAATTTCCTTAAGGCAACCTGAAGCTGTGCTCAGGCTCTTTCCCAGTTTATTAGTAGTGTTTGGCAAAGTACCTCAGGCTTCTTTGCAGACCACAGTAATTGGTTACCAGACACTGGAGGACAAGCTGCCTGATAAAATTCAAAGTCTGTAATGAGGCAGACAGGCATGATACCACAGCAATAAATCACAGCCATTGGGGCATATTCATGGGGTGGCTGGCACAGGAGTTTCAATCAGAAGTCAAGAAGGCTCCACATCATGCTCCCCTTCATGGTCCAATCTCCCCCTGGATCCTCTCCAGGTGTCAGGTCAAAGGCAGCACTGAGGAACTAACTACACATGAAATGCCAGACAGGAGATGTGCTCAGACTTGTACTACAGAGGATGCACTAAAAAAAAAGTAGCTATTATTATATAGTTCAGGAAGTTTGGTTCCTAGACCAACTATCCATTAGTGCACTACATGAATAATTAATTGCAATCCTGGTACTTGCCTGGGATCATTCTCTGCACAACACAAAGGTGACATGGGATAAACACACAGTGCTGATTCATTAAGTTGAGGAAATGCTCAGCAAAGCTGATGAAAAAGTCTCAATGTCATCAGTGGTCCCAAATCCTCAATATCTGCTTGGGACAAGCAGCTTGGGGACAGGGGTTTTGCCCCAACAGCTGCTCTTCCCACACATATCCCCACCCTTCCCTGTTTCAGTAACCTCCATGGGTAGGCTAGTCCATGTGCCAAAGGTAATTAATGAGGAGAAAGCCTTTCTTCTTCCAAAACCACAGCAAATCATTAGCTTTAATACAGAACTACTTGTTCAGTAGTACTGTTCATCAGGGCATGCCTTTCCATGCCAAAACTCATTCTAAAACAGTAATCCTGTCCCCAAATCTGGCAAATCATAGATTTCTCCATCATTGCTTGTTTATAGAAGTTTCTTCCACCTTCCTTAGAAAAACTGGGTAGGCAAAATGCTGACATAGCTGAGCTGGAATGAAGAGCAAATGTGTTGGTTTGGACAGAGAGAGGCAGATGGCTGCATCCAAAAGGACCAGCCTCATATGTAGGGGTCACAAATTCAACCCCCATTCTTGGGTTCTGTAGTTTGACTTTCAAAGCATGGAAAATTCTCTGTTTGAGAACAATCTCCAGGCACTTACCGACACTTTTGGATGTGCAGAGCACTCCCTGGAGAACCCAGGTGCCAATAGGCTCATTCCCTTTAATTGCTGAAATTACATGATGAGTTGAGCCTAGCCTCTGATGATGCCAATATTGTTTAATGTTCTCTATTATGGATTTACCTGAAGGTGAGTGATAGTCTGCTCAATTTCTTGTGTATTTTCTTTGATGTTCAATGTTTTCTTGATGTTAATCATCACAGTCCTTACATAAGGTATGGCTTTACAAGCAAGGAGCTCAGTGGGGCATATCTGCACCAAGGATTTGCACCCACCTGTGAGGCAGGCAGCAGAGTTTCAGGCTATCTGGAGCCCTGGCTGTAAGCAGGGTGTTGAAGCAAGTCCAGAGGAAGCCATGAAGATGGTCCATGGGCTGGAGCACCTCTGCTGTAAGGTGAGAAAGCTGGGGAGATTCATCTGGAGAAGAGAAGGGTCTGGGGAGACTTTATAGCGCCTACCAGTACCTAAAAGTGCTCAAAAGAAGGGGGAAAATATTTTGGATGAAGGCATGAAGATAGAGAGCAAACTTTCAACTGAAAGTGAGTAGAGTTAGATCAGATAATAGGAAGAAATTCTCCCCTGTGAGGGTGCTGGTACAGGGTGCCCAGAGAAGCTGTGGCTGCCCCTGGATCCCTGGAAGTGTTCAAGGCCAGGTTGGACAGGGCTTGGAGCAGCCTGGGACAGTGGAAGGTGTCCCTGCCCGTGGCAACTAGTTGCCAACAGATGATCTTTAACGTCCTTCCAACCCAAACCACCCCGTGTTTCTATGATTCTGTAAACTTCCTATACACCCCTAAATGAATTCAGGTCTCTCCATACTCTTGTGCACCAGGGCGAGTTGCTGTGACACCATGCAGGGACACTGAGCCCATGCAGCACTCCTACACCATTGGGCATCTTTATCCCAGTTATGGAATTTTTCCTGTGGGATGTAATGGGATCTTTATCTCTGGTCTCATTTTGGTGCAGTGCAAACTCTTTTGGCAGATTTTTCCACTGTCAGTGGGGGTTTGTATGGTACATTATCAATACTCCTTGCCCTGATGATGCATAGCACTAATCCATCATTAGAGCAAGAGTGTGCTCCAATGATGGATTAAAATAATTTATCATAAGAACAAGGGGCTATAATGTAACACTGTCAAAAGATGGCACCATGCAGAGACAAACAGATCAACGGGGAAATTCAGTAATGCTCATCCAATCAAGTGGATCTGCTGCCAAGAGGCTCTTCTACAGCAAAAGTTTGGCAACCTGCAAAAATACAATTATTCTCCTTGCTGAAACAACTTCTTGCAGTGATTTAAGGATTTTCCTTTTGAACAACGAAGGCAGCCCTCCCATTGCTAGCCACCCATTTTGGGACTGAATATTGCAGGTAAAATTACAGGTCCTTTTTGCCCTCTGCAAGTCCTAATTTTTCACATAATGAAATGCTAATATAACGGCTATTTAAGCCATCAGTCCAAAGTAGGCTTGCTGCAGCATAGTTAAGTGACTGAGAGAGGATTTAAAACTCAGGAGACGTGGTTATAGTCTTAGCTTTCTCTTGGAAGCACTACATCTGTAATTCAGCACTTCATTCCTGTCTAGTGCACATATGCTTAACTGTAGCCATATGTTTACGTGGATTCTTCCAAACTCTGTTAAATTAAGGATTAACTGAAACACCTATTTAAATGCCTTCCTGGACATAAGTTTATAGAATCTGGACTAAAAGCAAACATTGTACTAAAGGTTTAAGAAAAACTCCAAAGAATCTATTTCTCTGCCCATGGATGACCATATTTTGAGCTGCTGCTAAGAAATGGGTTGTCAAAGGTCCTGTGTCAGGTGAAATGCAATAGAAAATGGATCTGCTGAAAGAACAGAACCAATAATTCACAGAATCATAGAATAAATCAGGTTGTAGAGGGCCTCAGGATGTCATTCACTATATTTCTGCCTGGAAATCTGATAGTATATGGATAAATAAAAAAAAAATAATAAAAACCAGAGTGATCTGAAACTTTCCTTGTGATTCCAGAGTATGTGCATCTAACGAAGGAGGCACTCCATAGAATGAATAAAAGTACCTCTGTGCAACATTGATTTTCCAGTCTGAATGACAGTGGTTGCCAGTCTTCCTATTACTGTAATTGCTGGCTAAATGAACTATAATTGTATTAAGTGGTAAGTCTGAAATATGTATGTACTGTAAAAAGGAGCTCAAGCATTGAAGGCATAAAAATTTGATTTGCAGTATTTGGAATAAGTTCTGGGGGGAGGTTGGTTTTACAGAAACTGGTGAGAGAAAGTGACTTAGAGGGGTCTGGGTTTGAGCAGGGGACATGGAGGAAAATGTCAACAGGCACCATTTCACTCACCAAAAAATGCAATTACTTACATAATACTGAACAAAATTATGGGGGATTACACGGTGCTTAAGATTTTTACTGCCTCTTTCTGCTTCTTTCACTGTTGCCACGCTTTTTCATAATGAAAGAATTACAGTAGTTTCAATATGACTTTTCATCTTGATATGAGAACTAATGATAGTAATATTTTTAAAAGTCAAGCTGAACTGTTTTCACTTATCCAAACCAATTCCTGCAGTTGTTGAGTTTGCTAAAATTTGTCATTTCAGAATCATATTTTTTTCGAATTTCAGATAGAAAAAATGTTTCTTTCCTGGGCAAGTTAGAATATATTTGGGAATATTTGTGGATGCTGTGCTTTGGAATGTGATAGAAAATAATATTAGTGAGGCTGAAAACATAACAGAAAATGATCAAAATGCTGCCCATGAAAATTCTGTTGAGAAATCCCATAAAATGGTAATAATAGTCTCATGAAAAGTTTTCTGAGTAAAACCCCATAAAATGTCATCTCTCCTCCTGTTAGCCTCACGCAATAGTGGGTAACCACATTCCTTGCCCAGGAGGATTTGCTGCCAGTTTTTCCAACAATAGTGCAACAATACACGTTATTTCCAGAATGGAAAGAAAAATGGACCTTTGTGGAGAAATGCAGCAGAATTCCAGCAGCCATGAAAGGAAGGGCAGCCTGGCCATTGTTCTCAGGGATCTTGGCTGAGTCCTTGACACAGTTGCTGAAAATCTTACAGTAACATTATTGTAAGCAGCAGGGAAAAATAATCTACCCTCAAAATCTTGCTCACAGTTCCTATTTCACCAGCAGCAAATTGATTGCTTGGCAGGAGAAATATCCCCCTCTTTCCCTGTCTGGGGGCACTGGGAGGAGCTCCCTGCTCTGCTCAGGGCATGAGGGGCTCCCAGGTCTGAGCCACCCACACAGGAGCATCCAGGGCAGGTTTGGACCCAAACCTGAGGCTGTGCAGCCAAAGCATTCTTAAGGCAGGGCAGTTCTGTGCCTGGGAAACAGCCCATTAGGGCCACTGGAGCAGAGATGCCAATTAAAGCAGTCCTCAGGGTGACCTCAACCTCCCAGGCAAGTGCCAGCCCAGCACCAGGAATGCCAGGCTAAGGGAGAGAAAAATGGAGCAGCCAGCTCCAGGGTGAATTGCACTTGGGCAGCTGAAGGTTCTGCAGGAGCTGAAACTGTCCCCAGAGACTGCTGCAATAAAGACATTTTCTCACTGTCTTAAAAACTCTGTTTTACCTGAATGTGGTGGAAAATTTATTTCACCATGATCTGGGATGCTTGGAGATGTTAAAATAACTTTTTCAATCCACCATAAGGATTTTTCAGGATCCAATCCTAACACCTCAGCAATAAAGAGACTGGACATGCTTTACTATTTGTACAAAATTATTGAGTTTGTTTATCCAAACTTCCTGTCCAGGCAATGCCTGGGCAACCTAGATGGATGGATGGATGGATGGATGGATGGATGGATGGATGGATGGATGGATTTACAAGAGGAACAAAATTCTCTAAATGAACTATAAGCAAAGATTTTAAGTGCTGTCCCTCCCTCCTTCCCTTCCCCCAGCCTCTTCTTAGTGTTTAATTGAGTCATCTGTAAGCATTTTGGTAGGTCAGGAATGCAATTAAATAGCCTGTCTATCGTAAAATATTTGAGCAGTAATACCTGATAAAATCATCATTATCTTGGAGTAATTGACCACATCAGATAATTAAGGTTCCTGAGGCAAAGCTTCACCCCCAAAGGAAGTTCAGTGATATTAGAGCAGAGTCAAGACTGTGTTAGTCTTTCCATTATGACCCTTATATTTCAGAGTTGTGTAATTCTATCAGTAAAAGGGTTGTAGTCTGAGAGTGTAGTCATGATTTGATCTTTTTTTTTAATAACATCGAAAGAAGAATACAAAGTATGTTGATATGAAAGACTGAAAAATCCTACTGAAAAGTGAAGTTTGAATAAGACTCCACTTAAAAATAGAACACCCCACCCCATTCCCCACCCTACCCCCTGAGAATGGCAAAATTGCATCCTATCTACAGCCTGTTGAATGTTCAGCCTAAGATGGGTAAAATAATTAGCCCAGCAGCTCTCCAGTGCTGTGAATGCCTTCATAGTTTGAGAGAAAGATAATTTTGACCTTGATGCCTTCATAGTTTTCAGTATTTTTTTCCCAAGCACAATCAGAAGAAGTTGTAAGAAGTAAAACAAAACACAACAGAAGCCTCTGGTCTCAGCTGTAAAAGTAGGACAAGTATTTCCCTCTCTTCAGACATGATGCAAGCAATAACTTTGTCACAGAATTAGTCACAAATGAGACACATCTTAAACTTCATTCCACACAGTGGAATGATAACTTTTCATTATCTAGTAATTATCCATTTAGGGATTTCTTCAGCTATACAACACCTTTGGATCAGAAGGGTTCCTGCAAAAAACCACCACTTGTGTCTCAGACTCTGCTTTCAAATTCAAAAAGGTGGAAAAGCTCCAAGTGCTGGAATTTGGAGACTGTTACATCCTACATCTGTACTGCTAAGTAAAAGCACCAAGGCTTGAACACAAAGCTTGGATTCTTACAGTGCAAGATGGTCCTGCTTGAGCAGGGAGTTTGGACCACATGACCCACTCTGCTCCCTTCCAGCCTTGCCCATCCTGCAGTTCTGTGACTCATCTCTTTTTTATTTTTTCCCAAACAAAGGGCCAGGATATTCCGCTGTGATTTAAAATAGTTTTTCTTACTATGAATTGGGAGTTCAGAGCAGGATGTTGTGTGTGTTGGAGCCTTTACATTTCTGTGCAATCATTGGTGGTGCTGCTATTTTGTGCTTCGCAGTTTTTTTTCTCCAGAGTTACTCTCAAACCTCTTTGATTTTTTTTTTCTCTCAGTACCCTACAGGAATATTTTTTTGCTGCACTTGCGTTCTCATCTTTTTTTTTCTGAAAAGTGACTTAATGAAAAATACGTACCAGAATGCTCCGTGTGAGTAGCCTCCAATGCTGAAGATCAATAACAGTTTATTTGATCACTGACAGCAAATGCTCTTTCAATTAAGCAGGTCACATAAATAACTTTCTGGTTCCAACATTATTTGGAAAGGTTGAGTGTAAAATAAATGGGATTGGGTTGGTGCAGACGTCCCTCAAAAGGATTGGAGTGAAAAGCCACCTAAGTACTTGGATGCTGATCCTTGCTTTATCAGGCTGTCCTAAGACAGCCAAACTGAGTTGAAAACTCTGCATAGGCTACACTTTTGCAGAGATTGTCACCACTTTGCTGATTTTGAGAAATATGGAGGTTTCTTAAGAAAAATTTTTCATCTAGTTTTTTGGTCAGTTGCTTCAGCAAGAAACACCATATAGCACATCCCAAAATTAAATTGCATGTGTGTGCACATGTTCTTACCCCTCTTTCTTTAATATAACTCCAAAAATCATCCCATTCTGCCTCTGGGAGTTGTTTAATCCCTACAAGTTTCTCTCATTCTTATGGCCACACTTGACTGTGTTTTCCAGCCTGGGAAAGAGTTTATACTCCCAACAATGTAATTTCACTGTGTGTAACTATAGACAGACCAACATTAAAAATGCCAGGCCAGGTCCAGTCATACTTCACTGAAATCAGACAATGTTGTGCAAGAGAGGTCAACGTCCTTAGAATGAAAACATATAGAACAACACATGAAAAATAACTGAAAAAGGGGAAAAGCTACAAATGACATTTTCTTGTTGAAAGCTTGGAAAAATAAAGTCTGCACACAAGAAATTACAAGAAATCTGTATTTCACAGTGGAGATCTGAACTAAACAGTGGGGATTAATGATCTGTAGGAGTGTCCAATATTCAAATCAAAATCTAGAGTTAATGTTTGCAGTTATCCTTAATTCACAAATATTATAAGCCCAAAACTTCATCAAAGCTCTTTTGGATATTTGATTGTTCACAAAGTAATAGGGATGATCCTTGCTTCGATTGAGTTGGCTCTGCAAATGGTGCTGCTGTCCTTCCCCCTTTCATTTTTCCAATACCTAGTTTCAGTGGAACAAGTTGTGGGGGGAGAAACAGATTTTGCAGCTGCTGAGAAAAAGATCAGAGGCACCAACCTTGTTTAAAAATTCCACAATCAATTTAGGAAAAAAACAGTGAAACCCCAGGAAACTTTCCAACTTCACTAAGAAGTCCTCAGTTCAAAGATAGCTGTACTAGGAGGAATCCACAGGATCTGCCTGTCAATAGGTTTCTTAGAGGAAGAAATGTTGAGGGTGTTTTTTTTTTCTTTCTCTGCCATTGAGAAACAACTTTATAACTGCAGAACAAGGTGAAACTAGTAACAGGGACTGGTGGGAGAGAAGGAAGGGAGTTCTTGTCCTGAGGATGACTTGCCTCTGTGAACCAGTGCTGTTGATCTCACAGCTGCTGAAGGTCAGATGGAATAAAAATTTTCCACATCTTGGGGTCCATATCTGGAGGGCCTGAGCACCTCCAGGTTGTACAAAGCAGCTTACTGTGCTTTGGACTCTGAACTCTTGGTTGTTGTAATATGACTTTAATGTCACCTCAAGAAGTGCTAAATGGATTCAACTCTGTAAAGTCAATACACTGACAGACTTATGTGAGAGCAGTGGGTTTCCAGTGCAGCCCCTGGAAAAGCTCCATGAGAATGCAGAGCTGATACACTCCTATGACTTGCTTTTATTGCCTTACTTACAAAAATATCCCTCAATATTAGAGAACCTACAGCTTCAAATTGCCTGAACTGCTGTGGTGGGCACTGGGGTTTGGCTGTCATAACCACAGGGACTGGGGCAAACTCCAGCCTGTGCCCCCTGTTCATCTGCACCAGGTGAATTGGTGGTCCTGTGCCCACTGCTGGCTTGCACATGGCAGAGCAAAGTCAGCATAAAAAGGGCAACCTGGGAGTGTTGATCCCCTCAGCACATCCTCCCCTCTTCTACTCATCTGCAGCTAGCAACAATAATGTTTAATAGTCACTGCTGTGTTTGTCCTCTGGGATTTAAATCACTTTCTAAACCAACTGGAACTTTCGGACAGGAGTTTCATCCCTCAATAATCCACTGTATGAACCAAAACTTTTTTTGCCTTTAATTTCTTATGTTATGAGTAACAGTGAGTAATCCAGCTATGACTACGATTCATTAGTATGACAGGATTGCTTGGAATATGAGGAAACCAGTCTTGAATCCTCTTTTGAGAGCCACTTATCCCAAAAGGCTTTTATTGTTCATGCAAAACCAACGCTGAATGGCAATGCACAGAGACAACACTTAACTTTCCGGCGCAGGAGTGTGATCTTCTTTGCACAAATGCATGTGGGATGAGTGCTGAATAGAAGCAAAATGAGCATGCAAATCACCCCATGCACCAACTGGTGTTTCAATGCCTGCAGAGCTGGGTGTTCACACAGGATCCTGCTCGCATGCCTATCTCCAGGGAATTTGAATGCTGAAACTGGCTCGGTGCCAAAGTACATATTCACTTTTGCAAATGCCCTTCAGAAAAAAAAAAAAAAAAACAACCTTCCTGAGGTTCAGCCTGGTGTGCTGAATAGCACACCTGGCCATCAGGCAGGAGGCAGGAGCTTGACTCCAAGCTCAGTCACTCATGGAAGCTCCGTCGCCTCAGTTTCCCTCCTTCCTCTCTGCTCTGTTTTGCTAGTTAGACTGTAAATTATTTTGAGCTGGTACAATGTCTTTTTATGTGTTCACACTACCCTAATCCAAATCATAATGATGAGAATTGTATTCAATTGATGGGCTTTTCTGAAATTTCCCTATCACTAACTTTTATACTACCCATCACAGCTGCAAATTCCTAAGGTGACAGCACCTATTGCCCTGCCATTATTATGCATAATAATAATTTAGCTAAAATAGCATCAGAAAATGTGCATTACACAAAATGAATTTAAATTGATTTTTTTTTCTCCTTTCTCAAAGCTTATTACTAATTGGTATTTTTAGAGCACAGATTCATTTTCATACACTAAAATTAATGGGCCATAGCAGCGGGTGTGAATCAGGATAGCTCCATTGAATTCAACGGGTCCTTTATCATTTACTCCAGCTGAGAATCTCACCTACCATTCCAAAGAGCATTTTCTTTTTTGTAACTCACAAAGTAATTGCATTTTTAGCCTTATGTCCTGATCCTACAAATAATTGTGCAAGACATTAAGTTTATGTAGATAAGAAGCACTGCTGATGCCATGGCAGCTCCTCATGTGAAGAAGTTATGGTTTTGCAGGATCAGACCTTAAATTGCAAATGAAAACACTGCAAAAATCTCAAGTGTTCCCTGTAATATTTTAAGAATGTCAGTACCTAATATGTAGCCCATTCTAATACCTAAAATTACTGCAAATTATGTTGTACAATAAAAGGGCAGAAAGTAGATTATTTAGGTGGTTTAATACTTCCTGTTTACTACAGAAGAAAGTCCAATCTTTTTCTCCTGGAAGCTCTATATCCCACACTGTCTGCAGCAAGTCTTTGAAATTCAGCAGGGGGACAACTCTTGGATTAAAGATGTGGGTTTTTTTTCCTTAGCCCCCAAGAAATTCCAACTATAGTTTTGCTGAGACAAAGTGTTTTGTAATAGCCAATTCACTTCTCGCTAGAAAATTTGGCAATGAGTGCTGATTGAAATAGGAATTTGGAAGACTTGCTCTTTTCTTTCCCCCTTTCCAAGAAAAAAATCCTTTGCTGCTGGGTGTCCTGGATCTCAAATGTGATGTGTGCTAGCTGATGTGCTAATGGTGCAAGTCTAAATGCTGTCGATGGTGCACAAAGGACGGGTTACCACAAGTTCTTTATACAACAAGAAAGCAGCCCTTTTAAGGGATGAACAAGAAAGTTTTAGGTCACAAAATTAGGCAACCAAAATATAAGAATTAATAGAAATTCAGGATCCTTTATTAGCTGGCCAGCTTACAACAATACTACACACGCTGTCTTCAATACCAGGGTCGCACCTACTCCTTCTTCTCACCACTGGTGAAATACTGAGTGTGTCTGATGAGCACAATTAACATGGAATAGGCCTGAATTTACCACGGAGACAACACTTTCCCCCCCTGTTTTTGTATGTAATATATATATTACCATGTACTTTTCTTCTGCTTTAAGGCAAATTGAGTTTGACATTTATACAAGAAGCAATAAAACTGATGCAGTCAAAGTATATTCCTAAAACAAGTTCAGTAATGTCTCTTCCAAACTACATTTGAGTTAGTGGAATAAATGCCTTTTCATGTTTGCAGTTGAAGCACCGGCCAATTCTGCCAAATGATTTTTGGAAAATTGCCTTCAGAATTGACTTTCCCTGGGGAAGATTTGCTTCTATGGAAAGAGGAGATACTGGGAAAATTTGAAAGAGAAAGAAAGCAAAAGGGAAGGCAGAGGGAATAGGTTAAAGGCTAACTTTAAACAGGTGGCTCTAGTTTTCCTTTGCCCAAATTGTTCTATAACTTTTTGTCATAACACTTTCTGGTTAAGTATAGCAAATTTCATTTTAGCAAGAGGAATTCTATGCTAATCCATCTTTGCTCTTACCTCAGCTCAGGTTGGGTGTTTTGCTGTCTGGGCTTCCCAATTCTCAGGAACAAATTCAAGTTTGGGAGTCCTGTAATTCCAATTCAGCTTATCTATCAGGGAGTCCTAAATCATTTAGGATCCCATGGATTTGCTTCATCTCATTTAAAAAGGGGAACGATGGGGACTTCTTTCAGCAAGCAGTTGGTGTTAGCTGGCTTGAATAGAGGTGTTGGTTTGGACTCCCATTGATCACCCAGTTTCTTCCCCCATCTGAACATGTGTGAAATGGGAGTCCTTTTCTCCAGTTGCTATAATCTATTTTGCTACCTGAAAGAGAATGTCGCCTAAGACAGTGCAGTAGCTACTGAAGGATGGTTTAGTTCATATTTAGCCCTTCTGGGCTATTTTACAAGTTGGCAAGCTTTGGGAATCAGCAAGTAGTCATCGTTCAGGGAAGGAATCTGCTCTATTTCATGTGTGTTAAATGCTATTTCCTAGTCCATCTATGGATGACCTGACTGAAGGAAACATATTGCAAATGTATGTGTCATATCTAATCAAGCCAAATAAATATCTCTGGTAATACATAGCATTTTCCATCCTGCATGGAGGATTTGGAGGTGAAGGATAAGCAGAATAATTCTGCACTCATTGCAACAGGATGTCTGCAACTCGATGGGGAGATCTACAGCAAAGAACATTCCAGTGAGAATTCCTAATGTCAGTGTCTACACCATAACTTCTGCTCTGCTGTCTTGCACTTTCACTGCCCAGCTGAAAGTTTGCCATTTGCACCACTTGCACTTGCAGTTCCTGAACACACAGGGGCTGCTGTGGCTGCAGCTCCAAACTCCTGCACATTTCCTCTGAGGTGTCAAAGCACATCTCCCTCCTGCTCCTCAGATCCCCCAGAGGGGACTGTGCCCACCCTTGGACTCTGACCCTCTGCACTTGACATCTTGGGTTTTGGTTGGCACCCATGAAACTGATACGAGCAGCTAGGAAAGGAGGAGGGAGTTTATTTTTAAGTTGCACCAGGCAAACAGCTGCAGCATTTTCTCCATGGCAGAAAAGCTCTCACAGGACACAGGGAAGCCTGTCCAAATTTCTCCCCTCCAAAGAGTTTCAACCTTTCAAGACTCCTCCTGTGCAAACCTCCAGCTCATGTGCACTGGTGAACGTAACTCTAGAGTGTCGTGGAGGAAACCAGAACTATTTTTATTTTTGGTTGAGTAAACATTTAGCATTTAACAGTCAGGTGTTTATTTCACTTCCCAAACTGCCTCCGGCTCCAGCAATGCTTAGCATGATCCTTTTCTCAGGGAGGGGGAGAAGAAAGGGGATTGAGTTCAATGCTCTCAAAATGGAGAGGCCTGAGGAATCACAAACTTGTATCTACTGCCACACATCCCACCTCAGCCCCCCTTCTTCCTTGCTCCAGCCCTCCTTGGAAGGAACCTGACAGGAAATATTTTAGAGGTAGAGAATTTTCAATGAAAATATTATTTCTCCATCTGCCCACGCTTCCGCCCTCGCAGGTTGTATGGCTAAGTGACATTTAGGAATGTGTATCCTGCAGGCCGCTCGGTCGCCTGTCTTCTCACATGTTGCTTTCCCATCAGAAGCACACCAAGGCACCAGGTCCTCCTGCCTCCCGAGTGTCACAGGAGACACTTGACCTTCCGGAGCACGTCCGAGCTTTTTGGGTTTATTTCAACCCTCAGTGCTCCTGTAATTGAAGGGGGTGACCCCCTCTCCATGAGCTCCCCACAGCCTTCCTGGGAGGTGCAGGGAAGGGTGGGGTCCACCACTGCTCCAGAGCTCTGGGATAAAAACCCAAAACCCATGAAACCTACAGAAAGTTGGCTGATCTTACATGTGTGGAGCTATTCAAACCAGATGCTCGCATGCCTTCCTGCCCACGCTACCTTACCCACACTGATCCGTTCCTAGCCCAACAGGAAGCTTCAGTTTTTTGTACCTTGAGCCATTTTCAACAAAAGTCATGGGAGGAGAGGGACACACGTGTGCTGCAATGACCTACAAGAGGCTGCAGTCAGCAAGAGCCTGCTCCTCCATCCAAGGGCTGCCATGTTGCACTTCTTTTTTCTTGGGCAGGCTAAATTTATCCCAGATGGTTGGGAAGTGTTAAGGCAACATGGCTTGACAAATAGTGTGTGTCTAAGAGGGAAGAGGAAAATGACTAAGGTTAATTTGTGTTGGGAATTAACACTGGGGAAAAAAAATTAATATTATTTTGACATATTTCAGCTGTCCCACCATTCCCTTTTTGAACTAGTTAATATAAAAGAAAGTGTCCGTGTCTAGTTCTGTCTTGCTCTTCAGCCATGCTTCTCTGGTCAGAACGACTCTGTGCTCTGCCTCAAATCTCTTGTGTTTAATCCCCTCATTCCTAAATCTTGGCTTTAAACCATCATTCTTATTCCTATTTCTAGCTTATTCCAGTCAATTCGTACCAGTGATTCTAACAGCCAATTTTAATACACATAGGCCTCTCAGAGCAGTGGTCACAAGAAAGCTGTAGCAGATTAGGGAGGAACTCCTTGCCCAGAACACAACTGAATCCATCCAGTCTTGGCAAGAGGAAGGTCAGGTCCAGAAGTGTTTTTTGCCTTCTTGTTACTGGAATAAGAATAAAAGTGAAGGTCAGAGATTTTTTTTTTTTAAGCTAAACATCTCAAACCATACATAAGTGAGCTGATTTTTGAAGAGTTCCAAACATGTCCTGAAAATAGTGAAATCTGCAACTTTCAGCTATCAACTATAAATATGCAGCTAAGGGCCCAACAAGCCAAGGATCCTAATGAGGCAGAGAATCTGGGCTACCATTTTGATAGGCTCCAGAAAAACAGGAAATATTGAGCCCAGACTTGCTAAATAATAATCACTTTGCCAATGTTTCTGTTTATTTTTCCTTTAACTGCTGATTGCATTTCTTAGCCATTTATTGCCACTTCTCCCCAAGTCCCTTGGCAATTACTGTCTTAAAAATAGAGCCTGGTCACACTCACACCTGACTTGACAACATAAAATGGTGTGAAAACTGCTAATAGAGGAGTTAACAAAACATTTTAAAAGTTCCCACCCCTCCAATTTCTAATTAATTATATATAAGGCTCAAATCCAAAGTCTTTTATTAGCATAATACCAATGTGTTTTCACTGGTCAGATAAACCAGTAAGGTCAGAATCAGTGTTCCATACACAGAATTTAAGCTTCCATGATACTTTTCCATCAGCAGTGAATTCACTGCTGCCTGTGCCTACCCTGAGTGTGTGCTGCAGCTGCTGTGCGGTACACTGGACCACTGACATTATTTTAGTTAGAAAAAAACAAGAAAAGTGTTGGTTGTTTGCACCCCACAGGCTGATGCAGCTGCACAAAGAAGCAGAAATAACTGAGGCAGAGGGGTGGGACCAGAGGAGGGGTCTTGGGGCAGCTTCTCACCCCACATCTAGGCTGTGGAACTTTGCCACTGTGCCTGGCTCTTTCACACCCAGAATACATTAGCCAGTGCAATTAAAGACACAGGAAAAACACATGTTAACAATTTTCTTACTGCAGACTTGTCAGGTTTTTATTTATTACTTTTTACTCCCTGTGAAATGTGATTATTCATTGGTAAGATTTCGTAGCTTCTTATAATGAGTAAGGAAGAGAAAAATCCCTTTGGTTTGCTATACAAGTTCATCAGAAAGGTGATCAGCCACATAAACACATACCCCTCTACCCCTTCCCATACCCATCCATTAGCTCACAGCTGTGTGGATACAGGCTTTGAGAGCTGAATAACCCATTAATCTCCATGTGGAAAATCAATAAATTGAAAATAATTAGCTGGGTATGAGAAGAAGCAAAGAATCAGACAGCTGTTATTTAAAGCATGACTTAGGCATGTAGAAACAAGGTATAGCCAGACATACAGGGAGCAGAGAAGGGAGGGGGAAAGGACAGGAGGATTTGAAAGAAAGAATGGAGTGGTGAATGCAGAGGCGCTGAAATGTGTGTTTATGTCCAACCCATTCTAAGCAGCTCCATGCCAGCAGTGAGGGCTGTGCAAGGATCAGCAGGGCTTTGGGAAAATGCAGCCCCCTGGATCAAACTCCTCACTAACAGGGCTGGAAGGGCTCCAGTAGTCAGCAGCAATGGAAAAGGGAGACAATTTCCAGCAAATTTCCAGGATTTTATTCATCTCCAAGTAGGCAGACAGCAGGGGCTGCAGTGGGAGGGCAGAACCAGCAGCAGGATGGGCACAGGACAGGCCACAGCCACCCTGGGCAGTGCCAGAACCAGCAGCAGGATGGGCACAGGATGGGCCACAGCCACCCTGGGCAGTGCCAGAACCAGCAGCAGGATGGGCACAGGACGGGCCACAGCCACCCTGGGCAGTGCCAGAACCAGCAGCAGGATGGGCACAGGATGGGCCACAGCCACCCTGGGCAGTGCCAGAACCAGCAGCAGGATGGGCACAGGACGGGCCACAGCCACCCTGGGCAGTGCCAGCAGTGCAGACACTGAACGGGGCAGGCACAATGGGTCCCTCTCCTCCCTCCTGCTCCATGTCACACTGACTTGGCGACAACTGCTGAATAAAAACACTCTGAGAGAAGCAAATTAAGAGAACGAGAAGAATGTGGCTCACCAGTGGGGAGACAAAAACAACAGCACGCTGAGACAGATCGGCAATGCACCAAACTGCTCCGAGCCCAGCTATGACAGATGGGCTCACGAAGGGATATTCCAGCTGAGCTCTTGAGTGCATTATTTTTAGGCTGAGATTTAACGCCCATGTCCCTGGCCAAACCAAGGATTCTAGGCGCAGTTTTGAGTACTGAAGCACCAGAAACTTCACTAATTTTTTTGCATTTTGTTTATGGTGGAAGCTTCATGGGGTCCATTATGAGAAAAGGTATCCAAGGCCTGAACTAGAAAACTACTAGACAAGGTACAACTCCTAGAGAGAAACCAAGACAGAGAAAATTCCCTGTGGAGGCAGAGACTGTTCAGAGGGAGAGATTTAAGCAAAAGTACTACAGGCCATACCAAAGGATGCCCTGAGCAGGAGATATGTTAATGGGAATATAGAGTTTCATTTGTTTGAAGAAAAAAAGTATCTCACATTCCTTGCAAGTTGCTTGCTAATCAGAGCATGAAGCAGGTCACCACATCTGCCAAGAGCCAGAAACATGACGTTTGAGGGCATTATGCACTTAATTATAATTTCATTTAGGATTAAATTTAGATTTAACTTCTCCAGGAAAGCCTACCAAGACTTCTGTCAGTCCACCTGAGATGATACAGCAGTGATGAAGCTCTGCCTGTCTCCAAGGGGACTTTTGTGGTCATTCACCACCATTTCTGTGTGTGGAGAGACATAACATGTAAGGGGATTCCCAATTTCTATATTCAGCTAAGCATGAATATGACAGCTGCTATAAAACTGTAAAGAATGAAGGATAGGAAAGGCATCTACTTCCAAGGCTGCTCAAAACTCAAGAGTTTCTATCTTGAGCCTGATACATCTTTGAGCTCAGATTTCTAACTTTGAGCTTCTAGCTAGAGGCTGGATACAAAATGGGCCTGTTGCCTTTCCCTCTTTGGATCTTCAAGCACTGGTGAGCAAATTCTACCACATGCAGGCTCAATAATCTGTTTAGATGAAGGTCAGGAAAGGAGCCACCCAGCTCTGGGATGACTTTGGAGCTGTGCTTGAGGAAAAGATCCAGAAGCAGTTGTCTAAAAATTAGCAACTATCCCAAACCACTGAGGGAACCAAGTTTTCATGTCCTGGTATTGACATATCCCAGGTCTGTAGAGTAGGCTGGATTTAATGCAAATTGTCTTGTTAGATTGGAGTTGCTTTATTAATCTCCATGCTCTGCTTTCTCAAGGTAACAGTGCTTTCCTCCTCTATTAATCTCACTTCCACTGTCTGTTCAAAGCCTGGAATTTTTCTTTCACAGCACTTCAAACCTCTGAAAATCACAGTATAGTTCTTGCAGACCTCCACAAGCATTACATTTTCTAGACTGTGAGGACTAATCCCTTCTGTTCAACCTAATGAAAAGCTTTCTAAATATAACCACTACCTTCTTGTTACTGTACTATCAACTTCTATTTCCAGATTTAATGACACATCTATGCCATTTCTTTTCATTTATAGGAATAATCTTGGGGCCTTATCAAAATGTGCTCACTCCAGAGCAAAAATCAGGTTTACAATTCTTTAAGTGCAAAATTCATGCCTTTAGATGTAGCTTAATGACTGGGGAAAGAGGCAGCAATGGCACAGTTCAGATCAAATTGCAAAATCTGGGATGTTGGGATGGTTTTTCTTCCAACCACTTCAGCCACCCAGACAAGGAGAGGATTCCAATTCCAGGTTGTGAGTTAATGCAAATTCTGGGGCTGGTTTAGATAGTGAGAGGAAGGAGAGGTGTTTCATCACCTCCACTTTCCCAGGATTTTTCATTTTATTAGGTAGGATGACAGTTCGTTCTGCCTTTCTTTTGATATCCAAAGCTAATGTATTTGCCCTTCTCACTCAAGTCTATATGACTGCACTCATGTTAAGGGAATAGATAAAAACTTGAATACTTCTACTCTGAAAAGGCTGCTTTTAATAGTTGGGATGGATCTATTTGACTAACTACAGAGAACAGGACAAAAAAGATTGGGTTACAATACGAAAAAAAAGGACTTGTCAGGGAAGAAGAGGATAAAGAGGGCAGCTGAATTATAAGGAAGAAGGCTGTGCTAGTTCCCCACTCAGACTCTGTGCTGTAGGAAATCAGTAAAAATGCAGAAAGAAATCCAACAGGTTCCAGAGAGTAAATAAACCTGTCTCTGGTATGTGAGCCTCAGCAAACATAAAAAACAAGGACTTAGAAAGAGGGGGTTGCATTAAGGACTAGGATGACTCAGGCAAGTAGAAGAATGACAGCAAAGGCTGTATCAAGTTGAAGAAATCTGTCCAACTCCAGTCAGCTAAAAAATTGTCCCTCAGCCCTCCTCCCTGCCTGTAGAGAAGCTACTTGGGGGCCAAAGCAAACCTGGGCTTGGGAAGGCTCCAGCATCTCTGCTTGGAGCAATAACCACGTCCAGGATTATTCTTTTGGTGTGTTTCTACTTCACTGACGCCTCAAGCCACCAAATAAGATAAAAAATAAGATAGAATTAAATTACATGAGAAAAAAAAGACTGGGTTGAAACAAATCACCAGACTTCTGCTTCTGAAAATCTTCAAACTCCCCCAATGCAGTCGTGTCTGGGTGACAGAGCCCAGGACGTGCTGGAAAGTGCTCCTTGGGAGTACAAGTCCAGACAGCTTTGCCAAGCCTGAGGAGCAACAACTGTGCTCCCTGAGCGAGCCAGAGCCCAGCAGTTTCTCCAAGAGCAGCCAGAGTGAGGCTGTTACTGAATGTACCCTGCTCCTGCCTGCAGCCCCTGGGCAGCAGCACAGCTGCAAGTAGAGTCTTGTGGTGGAGGGAAGGGAGAGACGGGAGAGCTCCCAGACTGACAAGCAGGTTCTGCGGTTTTGTTTAAGATGCTGAATCAGAGTTTCACCTGGAGGGGGGGCAGAAGGGGATGGCTCATGGTTGGCAGGTGCCTGCAGGAGCACTGGGGCTGGCCTATCTCAGAGGCTGGCACACAGCCCTGCTTGGCTGGTTTCTGGTGCTCTGAAGGGAGTGAACGTCACTGTCAGACCCAAGCGTGCTGGTTCTTGTCGTGTGGCCCTACCAACAAGGGAAGGCTCCTTTGAACAAATCTGCAGCAATTTGGAGATAATGAAATTCAGCATCCACCCAGGCTGCTAAGCATGCTGAATTGTGAAAGGTTCAGAGCTCAGTTTTGTCCTGCTAAACTGTCTTTTTCTGCCTCCAAGAGCAGCTTCTGGCACTGATGGAACAGCCCAGGTCCCGGCAGTCACTTTTTGGGGATGAACAGTTGCTCTGTATGACCACAAATGGTACAAAGACAAGCAGCAGTTCTTGGTCATTGAATGCAGAGTGGAAGAGTGTCACGCAAACCTGTTACCAACTCAGAAACTACTGTGCCATAATCACAGAAAACACTGAACATCCAAAATGGGGATGGGCTGGACTTCCATCAGGAGCACATCCACATTCTGCCCACTGCAGGGAGCACTGGTAAACTTCTCACCATTTGGCAGCACTTCAATTACTGACTGCAGTGAGCTGGTCTGTAATTTTCTGCCTTTGGCCTGGCTCATTCTCGTCAGTCCAGTCTTGTTGCACCATCGAGGATGTACCTGTGCTTCCTGCCCAGTGCTGCAGTGCCAGCTCACTAGATGGTGTGCAACTATGCTCTGCTGGGGCTAAGGAAACAAATCGGGAGCACACTGAGAAGAGGAAGTAGAAATCAGATGGTTTAGCTCGAGGAGGAGAAGGTTAGAGCAGGAGCAATGCCTTCAGGTCAAGATCAGGTGCAGGAGCAGAGCTGATTGAGGAAAGCCTTCACAGCTCCCGGTGACCCTATTATGCCAACAGTCTACCAAGCTTCTTGTGCCCTCACTTCCCCATGTATTAAAATTCACCAGGAAGATAAGTAGTTACTTCATTGCCATCTGGTTTTATTCTGCTAGATAATGTAATCAAGGCTATTCTATACACGAGAAATATCGCTTAACTAAATATCATCCAAAACACAACCTACGGATTTTTGAAAGTCACCATTATTTGTTGACATTTGAGACTGAAGCAGCTGGACCAAGACAGGGCAGATTACCAGGCATTTCTCTGCCCTTTTGCTATGTCTTGAAAACTTCTGTGTAAGTTCTCTTTTTTCCTAAAAAAAAAAAAAAAAAAAAAAAAAGAAAAAGAAAATAAAAAGAAAAAAGGAAAAAACATAGCTGCTGAAATAGAAATTTCTTTTCTGCATTTTCTTTGAGAAACTGCAGTTTGGATTTAGGCATGATTTATTTTCCAGATTTCAGGAAATTGGAAAAAAAAAAAAAAGAAGAAGAAAAAAGAAAAGAAACATTTTTGTTTGGGTAAAACCTTGGGTTTTTTTAATGTAACATCTCCCTGCAAAAATAAGGCATAAATACTGCAAATACTTTTTGCATTGGCTGAAATTTTTGTTAGGATCTAACAAGCACATAAACGAACACGCTCTCAATCAAGTTCAGTGACTTGCCCAAAGCCACAAGGACAAAAGAGCAAAGCAAAGCACCGAGCACTGAGATCCAAACCCCACACTCTGCTCTGGCCACCAGACCTGGCAGGTCCCAATTAGCAGCAAGGACACGAGATCCACCAAAGATAAGTGGGCCCAGCTGAGTGTCTGACTCTGCTAAGTCTGCCCCAGAGTGGTTATGTGGGTGGTGCAGAATTTGTCAAACAAGATGTTCACAAAGATGTCCCCGAGCACAGCCAAGAAAAAAAATGAAGACAACCCTACCATAAAGTGACACATAATTCAGCTGAAGTGAAACACACTCATACAACAGCGGAGAATAACTCATTCCCCTTAGGCAAAACTCATCCAAAAAGCTAATAATGAAAACTGGAGGACTCCAAACCATTATTTTTACTTTGCAGGCCAGCAGCAGGGATACTTATGTGGTTAGCAGCTGACTCCAGAGTTTTATTCTGGTTTCCACCACTAAGTCCCTGATTGATCTTGCAGCATTACTGTCCTGGGCCTCAGTTTACTGATCAGTGGGATGTGAGTGTAGGTCAATTACAGAATATTTAAGTCATACATGCAAAATATCCAGGATGAATATGGGTGGGTCTGGATAGTTGGGGCACATGCTTCTGTACCTGTTTTCCAGACAGATCGTTGAAATTGTGAAGTAACTCACATGCTTCAAGCTTCTGCAAGAGAAAAAGAGTGAATACACCTGCAAAGATATGGGATGCAGAGCTCAGATTGGCTGGTGTCCATGGTTATGACTCAGAAATCATGGGAAAGAGGTCAATGCCTTAACAATGGCCCATTTTAACATGCACTCTGCAGTTTGGGAATGGAATACAAATGCAACTCTTTCTTGGAAGGTCATTGAATTGAGCTGAACTGACCCAACCAGTTGCTATTGGCTTGTGGACAACCGTGGACAGCAATATTTATGATGATTACCCTGACAGGCTGAAAAATTGCTTTGGAGCTAAAATGCTAAAAGCAACGGAGCTGGGTTTTCAAAAGAAGTGTTTCATCAGAGCTTCCTAAATAAAATAATTGTGGGAAGTAACTGGAAAATGGAGCTGTTGGCTGGATTTGTGTTAATATATATGTGGGCATATTTATGCACAGATATTTCTGTACACGTGTGTAAAGCAGAGCAAATCAGGAAAGAGCAATCTCTTTAGAGTGAAGGGTTCTTCCTGAATGTGTTTATTGCTACTACTGTCATTAGAACTATTGTTTCAGTGGTAGCAATCATATAAACAAACATATTTTCAGGGACCAAAAATGTAAAAATCAGATCAGTAATCCATGGGATAGAGTTCTCAGTGTAGTCTATAGAATGAAACTACAGCTTTTAATATATACTTTAAGAGTTAATGAATAGCAAAAATAATGGCATTTTTTTCCTCAAGTGTTAGGGGCCAAAGTAAGAATCTGTGCTTTTCAATCAGTTTCCTTACTTGTTATGGCCCCCACAATGCTACTGCACCCTTTAACCTCAGCATCTTCTCACATCCAACACACTAAAAGTTTGCATTAGAAAATTAAGAAGGTGAACTATTGCAGGGAGTCATCCTCTAAATATTTCTTGTGTAAGGATAAAACCTTGAAAGGACCATTTCTATACACTCATGCTGTGAAGAAATCCCTACTTATGAGTTATCTTTACTTCAACTGCTAAGTGAGTTTCATCTCCTCTTGTTTTTCAAATGAGCTGATGTTTAAAAAATAGGCCATGTTGGGCAAATGCTGACTGGAAGCTGGTTCATGAAGTTGAATTCTTTGGTTAATGGATCTTCAAGATGTTTGGATGTTGAAATTTCTAAATTGTTCACAGAGGGACACAACTGCTCGTGCAATAGTGGAAAATGTACATGAGTACTGAGATGTGGAAACCACTTCTACAGCAGGTGTGTGACCAATGTATGTGTGTCTCCACATGAACACCTTCATGAAAATGTGATCCTCCAGGCCCAGTCAGTTTCAATAATCAATAGCCATCTTCATCCTCAGGTACCTCTTTAATGCAATGGCTAAGAATTTACCTCAGGCTCTTATTAATGCAAACCCAAAGCTCAGTCCTGTCTGATCTCACTGCACTGCAGCAGCTCTCCAAGGAGCACTTCTTTTTCATAAAGGGATTTCCTTCAGTGCTGGCTCACAGACCACTCTTTGCTGTGCTTTAGAGCCACTCTTCTCAGCAGCTGCAGCAGCAGCCATGTAATCACTGCTCAGGAAATAACCATTGTCTGAGTTTTGGGACAAGAACCACTTCTGTGTAGTCATGGATGCCGCAAAACCACTAAGTAGTCAAGTTAAACATAGATACTCTGGATACACATGTGAGCCAAACTCTATGTATTTTTGGGGTTATTTTTGCAGATTTTGAATTTGAGAGTAATCTTGGTTACTAAAGTCTGCTATCCCAAACTCTGCTCTGATCCTTGGCTTTGAATGTCATGCCCAACTTCCTGGGCACTTGCAGAGCACAAAGAAATATTCCTCTGATAGATTGGGCAGGAACCTGTTTTAACAAAGACAGCAGAGGTGGGGAGATAAAGGTAGAGCTTTCCAAATTTGAGTCCAGAGGGGCCCAGCAAATCTGTTGTGCTCTCAGAGAAGGATACTTCTCTGAGAAGAGAAGTATAGAGAAAGGAGAAGGATAGAGAAACTTCCATGGGCGGTAAGTAAATGGGACAAGAGCTTGGGATGACTTAATCATTTTTTCCCCATTATTACCAGGTATTCTGTAATAGCACTTGCAGGCTATAACTAAGACTGGGACCTGCTGTGCTTGCACTTGTATGGACAAGCAAGTAGACACTGCTTTTGCCTTGAAAGGTTTAGACAGAGATCGTGAAAGCAAGAAGATTTCAGGCTTAAGGACAGTATGACACACAAAAAGCAGCAAAAGAGGGTAGTGAAGTGACTTGCTCAATATCAGGAATACTTTGAAGTCTCCTTCTGCCTGTTCTGCTGGTTTATCTGTCTCAGATAAACACCACAGCAAAGAGTTAGTCAGTAGAATTAGAAGTAGAAGCTCCTGTGATCACTGATAGACCACGAGTTCCTAGATATCACCTACTGTTCTTTATCAATCACAATTTTAGGATTGATTTTTCTTAGTATCTCTCTGGCTTCCTGCTACATCCCTTGGGAAGAAATCACATATTTGGAAAATTGTAATCTAAGTAGCAATAATTACTCCACTTCCTGGAAGTGAGTTTGATGTATCTGCATATTTTTCTCTCTATTTCTATCATGACACATGAGAGCATTTGCAAATCAGTCAAAAACATCACCCCATATCAGATATGAATAACTATGAGTTCCTTCTCACCCATCCCCATCCTCACTGGAGGCTTCCACTTCCCAAGGCAGATTTCTCAGGAGGAATCTGAGTGGCTAGCCAGCCTTGCTGGATGCTTTGAAGGGCAGTACAGATTAACTTTGCCAAATCATTAGGGAAAGCAAGGTGTTGCTTAAGCTGAAGGTCCTGATTAGGAAATGCCTTCCCCCACAAAGGTACACGCCAACCCCACCCACACACACAGAGTTCAGATCACTCAGATGCAAGATTGCAGTTGATCTCAGCATCTGCAGAGATGAAAGGAGCTGCAGCATCCAAACCATGCATGCTGGGCTTCGTTTAGGGAGATCCAAACTGGGAATTTGGATTTCATTGCAACAGGAAACAAACTGGTAACCAGTCCAGCCTGCCAAGCAGTGCAGCAATTAATGAGTGGTCCCATAACCTCCCTGCTAGGTTATTCCAGCAGTGTGCTTTGCAGCTTGCTAAGGTTTCTTTGTGGAAACCTGCACAGCACCAGCTTGACACAGTCCCAGTCCAGAGTCCTGGGAAAAATAAATTACATCCCTGGGCTGCCACTAACAGCAACTTCCTGGGTTGCAAACATGTGCTTCAACCTGAAAAAATCTTCACGTGCTGTAGAGTGGAGGGACAGACCCAAGAAGCCTTGGAAAACCTTCCATGGGACTCATTTGCCTGTGCCATCACCACCACCATCCTCCTACACACCCAGAGCAAGTGGGATTCTCAGTTTCCCACTGACTGAACTGCTGGTAGCTAATCACTGTAGTGATTATTTCACTTCAAGTACTCTGAGGTTAAACACCACCTTATAAAATACTTTGTCCTTTGAATGCTCAGTGCATTTCTGGAATCACCTCAATGTCTGGCCACCTCGACACATTCTCCAGGCTCTTCATGCTGTGACATCCCTTGACATTCCCTATAACATGTGACTCACATATATTCATCTTACATACAGACTCCAGGACTCCGTGTTCCCTCTCATCTGAAGCTCTGGACTTGGTGCATGCTGAAGCTGGCAGCTGATTCAGGTTCCCAGCTCAGAGGGGTGCTGAGAAATGAAGGGCAGAGGTACCTCACTGCAGCAAACCGAGAGGGTTCCCCTGACTGCGAATTTCTTAACAGAAAAATGTCTGTTTTTCTGGGCAGGCCATCAGGAGAGGCAAAGTAAAAACACTTCTTCCCATCCCACTCACTTCTGTGAAGGAATTTGGTCTGTACTTTTTGAGGTCCTGAAGGATTTAGAAACCTTTCTCACTATTATATTTTGGACTGAGAATATCCCTTGATTCTTCTCTATTTCTTTCAACAGAATTCTTCCTGTTTACATAAATTAAGGATCTGGCCCCTGGTTTCCAACTCAACCAAGGAGGATTCAAGTACAATGAGACAGATTGTCCTCGTAGGATTTCGAGCTGTGTAGAGAATCCAAGGTGCCAGAAATCTTGTGGGAAGGACTGTTTTCAGGGAAATTCCACCCCATAGTTTCCATACGTGTTATATAAGTAATGTCACCCCAGACTATAAACCTTCTGAAATCAGCCTGCTGCATTCAGTACTTCTGGCTTATTTTTTTTAGATATATATACATATATTTAATCTTATTTCCCCTTCTGCTTTAAACTGCCTTGCTTAAAATTAAATTGTGCCACTTGTGGCACCAATATTTCCCATTTCTTCTGGAAGTGTGGAAGGACAGGATTCATCTGAAGCTGGTGAAAAAGGTGCCACTGAAACCTGTTGTAGTTGTGGCATGTGGTGTGGTACAGCCAAGTGATTGTGAGGTGCTCTGATGGCATCTTTTGGAGATAAACTGACACTTTTTAACTGGCTCAGAGCAGCAGGAAGCTGCAGACTGAGATTCATTTCTGGATCTGTCCTTGCTGCAAACTCTGAGCACTCGGTGGTGATTTTGATCAGATGAATTCCTCCTATCAGGAAGAAAGGCAACGTATGCTGGTACTTTAATTTCATTTCAATTTGCTTTAGCAGAGATTTATAATTATTATAAGGAACGATTTTATAATGTAATTCAGTGTTGTCAGAGTAGGTTAGCTTTATGACCTGCTTTAAAAAATAAATGCGGCTTTAATTAAAACAAAACCAAAGAGAGAAGTACAGTCTTGTACCAACATGTTGCTGTCAGCACCCTGCTAACTGTCTGAATTGAGCTGCAAGCCTCCCTCAGAGGCTCCTGTGCCAAAAACAAAGCTTGTGGCACATTTAAAGGTACCGCTGGCTTAGTTTTAATTTATAGCTCAACTTGCTGTTGCTGGAGGTTTTCTAATAACAACCATGATGACTGCAAAAAATGAGACACTAAAGATCAGCCACATTTAGTAGCTGACAACTCTTAGAGAAGCAAGGCTGGATGCAGCAGAAAACCCGACCCTCTTTCGCTCAGCAGTACTGCATTTCAATTATCTGACATGGAGTCTCTTTTGGTTTAACCCAGTACAAGATCAGAATCCCAGTCATTAAATTTAGCCTTCCAAGCTGCCATCTTTCATGAGGTAAGACAATTCTGCTTCTACATAATGAATGTCACAGAGCTCATCTTCAGTACAGGCTCGCACTACTTGTAATTTTCTGTATTTGCATTGCCTGACATGAGACAATATTAATGCTATATCACACTGAAGGCTCTCTGACATCAGCAAATAGAGCCACCACACAAACCAGAGCCCCTCCAGCACCACACAGGGCCCCCTTGCTGTCCTTGTGCCTCCTTCACAAGGTCACTGATATTAGGCTGACATAGTGAAACATTTTAGTATCACTTTATCAGAACTCTTCATGTCTTAGTGTTCATCACACATCAGGATCCAGAGAGTGTTGCATGCTGCCACTAAATGGCTTGTTTAGATGGTTGTATAATATTCTGGAGGGTAAAATTCAATCCCTAGAAGTCAATGGAGATTTTGATTTCACTAATTTTAGTTTTAACGTTAATAATTCTATCGGTTTCCTTCTTATTGGCTTCAGAGTTGGAGAATTATCTAATTCATAAACTACCTTTTGGTATGGGGATTAATTTTTGAATTATTTTTATTTTGTCTTGATAAAATGATTCAGAAATTGGATGAAAATGTGAATAGGCAGCAGCTTTGAGGAGAATAGCAGGAGGCAGAACCAAACAGGTGAGGGACAGATTGCAAACTTTGCCTCCCACCCCTCTGTGCAATGTCTTATCTGGGTGCTGAGATCCAAATGAGACTCCACTACCATGGATTTTCCAACAGGGGGTCTCAAGGAAGGCATCTGCTGTAGCTGTCACTATTAATTGAGGCCGTTAGTGGAAATGTAAAGTCAAATATTTGAGGGATCATTTATAGCAAGTGAAACATCTTCTGTAGTGTGCATTAAAAAATATCTTCTACAGAATACCTGGGTGAAAAGAATACCTGGGAGAAAAACAGGTAGCACTGTAAGATGTAGTTCTGGGGAAAAATGGTACTTTTCAGAAAAGCTATGTTTTCAGCTAAGGTTGTCTAGTCTGGCATTAGGACAGACAGCATCAGATATCATAAAGCTTCCTTTAAAATTCCTTTTACTAATTGCCTCAATATTTTTCTTGTGAGATGGATGCACTGAAGTCTTCTGTCTTGGTGTGAGCTGGGTAATGTTCACTTCTGTGCCAGATCTAAGCTGGATTTGAAAATCTCACATCCTAAATGTTTTGTTCCATTAGAGAGCTGGTAAATCACTCCCTCTAAACATTTTAATACATTTCTAGTCTTGACAATTTATGAGCCCTCAAATTGGTGAATACCCTAAAAACCTTTCCAGAAAAAAACATTTGTAAAAAGTTTTTGTTACCATTTTCCCCTCTGGTTAATGCATACGTGGTAATAGAGCCAGGATTTTAAAAGTGTTCCTTTTTTCAAGCCTGGTCAATTTTAATGGCCAAATTTTCAGGAGAGTTCAGTGTTTGACTCTCTTGAGCTGCTCGTGGCTTTGGACACCCTTGGACAGGTGCCACATTTCTGCTCCGTGTTATTCTGTCAAACACTGATTCACAACTTTATTTCAGGCAGCACCATGCAGTAAATAACACTGATCATTAGCAGCTGTACACACCACCCGAGGCACTAAAACGCGTCAGGAGAGATACAGAGTGGGTTCTGAGAGCTCTAATAACTCCTGAAACGTTTCTCAAACACTTCTTATCACCACACACCTATGATAGGTTTGGGGTTGTGAAACCCCACCAGAATCCATTTGGGATGTCTTTGCCCTGCAAGGAGGGAGAAGCCTCTCTGTGAGTACAGGCTTGCAGGCAGCACACATCACACGTGCCACAGCAGTGGGCCTGGTGCTCCTCTCACCCTCTTCAGTCTGTTAAAACAGAAAAAAGCCAAAAAAAACCTCTGCATTGTGTACCACAGGAGCCTTTGCCTGGCAAGAAGCTTTGCTCTGGGAGACACAACAGGTGTCTAAACCATAAGATATTAAATTTCATCAAGTACCAGGCTTGTTAATGTTCCCTGGGGCTAGCAGGAATATTGTTTGTAGTCATGGACAAGGAGGAAGGGTCCTGCTCCTGCTGTTTGAGTAACAGGTGAGACACAGTTCCCCAGATGAGACTATTCTCCCTTTTGTCACAGCATATAAACCCATTTTTCCTTCCTCCTACCTTGGGTTTTAGTGTATGTAAGAGCTCAGTGATGCTGAATTGGCCTTAATTAAACTGATTAACTTAATATAATATGTGTAATAGGTAAATAACTATTTTCTCACTTGGTTTCCTGTAGCAGAATAACTCAATAGCAATAAAATGCTTTCACTCTTGTTTCACAGGCCTGTCCAATTGTCCCAGTGGTTTAGAGAGTAAAGAACAAAATAAACTCAGTTTTGTTCTGGACCTTGTTGGGCATACACAATAGAAGAGAATCCTTAGACCCCACATGAGAACTGGTGCAAAAAAGCAGTTTGAAGCTCAGTCTCTGTGTTGATTTACACTGGATTCAATTTTCTGTAAACATACAAAAAATGGTGGCTTTATTTCCAAAGGAGCAGGGAGTCTTCCTCTCACTGCAGTCAGTCACAGTTATGTGGACTCAGCAGTGAACAGGGTGGGAATGATGTTGGGATAAGGAGAAGAAAAAAGCCTTTTGGTGTCCTACAATCGTTGTTTCTCCATTTTTTTTTCAAAAGCAAAAGTAGCTGAAATGCCCACATTCAAAAATCTCAGCCAGCTGAACTCCCTTCCGTTAAATAAAATCAATTTAACAATATCTTTGTGTTTGGAAAGACAAAAGGAAGAAAACAAAGTGCTGATATTTTTCCTGTCCAAATTTAAGTGAAACAAAACGTCCTCCTATTTTCCCATTAGAGCTAACATGAGATATTGAAGAAATTATCCCTCCCCTCCTGTCCCTAGAGCTCTGTCTATAGTGAAACACAGGGAAAACAAGTGCTAACACAAGTAGACTTTGTGCTGTGTGAACGACTTCTCGTGTATTAGCAAAGCAGACTGCTAATATGATATGATGGGACATTACTAATGCAACAGAGTGGAGCTAATGCAAACAAAATATGTTGGAGTGCCTGGTTGAACTGAATAGAGAATTTGTTTGTCTGGGACCCAGATTCTGAAAATCAAAGCATATGCCTCAGAAATAAATCTTACAGATAATTCAATAAACACACAGAGCCCATCAGATGCACCAAGGTGTTTGTGGGGTACAGAGAGATCCATGAGCCTCATTTCCACACTGACTTTTGAAGGGAGCTGAGTGCTTGGGTGTCCTTGGCACTTTGGAAAATCTCTTCTTATATAAATAATATATGATGCTGATTTACATTGACATAATAACTAAGTGTATGTGATTATCAGTAAAGGCTGTAAAACTGCTGTCATTGAACCAGAGCTGTGCCTCTGTCAGGAATTGCAGTCACAGGACAAGGGGGAATAGCTTCAGGCTGAAAGGGAATAGGTTGAGATTAAATCTGAGGAAGAAATCCTTCCCTGTGAGGGTGCTGAGGCCCTGGCACAGGGTGCCCAGAGAAGCTGTGGCTGCTTTTGGATCCCTGGCAGTGTCCAAGGCCAGGCTGGATGGGGCTTGGAGCAGCCTGAGACAGTGGAAGGTGTCCCTGCCCTTGGCAAGGGGTGGGACAGGATGGCCTTTAAGGTACCTGCCAACCCAAACTATTTTGTTATTATATAGCAAGTTCAGCTCTGAAAAACAAATAGTTATAATGCACTTTAAAATCTTAACAGTAATTTTTTATTTTTTTGTTTTGGCCTCATTGCCCTCCTCCCACTCTCAGCTGTTAATGAAGATATTGTCTGCTATAAATGGATAGGTCTGAGCAAACGAGAGAATCCTATGCCCAGTTTCAGCTGAGGGTAGTATCTCCCACAGCAAAGGGTCTGCTTAGGCTTTGATGCATTCCCCTCCAAAGGCCAGTTATTAAATGGAATCCTTGTGTTCTCTCACAACCTCCAGGGCCCTGCGCTGCACTGGGAGCTGCTTTGCAGCCAGGAGCAACCAGTCACAATTTGTTATTAAAACTGCAGCTCCCCACTGCTTGCTGCTGCTGACTACCATGAGGCTGGAGTCTGCTCAAGAAAAGCAGAGAAAGCAGAAACTGAGAATATTCCCAAGCTCACCTTTTAATGAAGGCATATGGCATCCAGGATATTGTTATTCATGTAGTAATTGGCAATGGCATGCACATATTTATGGTACCGCTCATCATGCTTAGGAAATTTTGGAATTGCTCCATTTTAATGGGCCATAAACACTTACCTGAAGTTAAAGTATATAGCAAATAGAAAGAAACATGAATAATTCTTTATAATTACACCCATATATTTACGTACACACACACACGTAGCCATCAGGCAAGGCAATTTATTCTTTTAATAATTATTACTGAAGTAGAGCAAACTGTGCCTAAACTGTTCTAAATCCAGATTAGCAAACTCAATCAAGTCAAGTGAAAAACAAATGCAAGGTCCTGAGATTTTTCCTAGGTATTTGGGGCCACAGAAAAGGAGTGTAAGAAATAAGATAAATTGTCAGCAATTATCTGCAGAACTTGATTCCAACATTTGCAGTAAAACTAGGACTTGACAAAAAGCCTCACTTTATACAGGAAAAAAGCACCACTTTGTAGTCCTCTTTCTACTGAAATATTAGAAAGAGGTGGGGGTTTTGTTGGTTTTTCTTTAATGTAATAAGTAGCTGGGGTTTTCTCTGATCTCTATGGAGAGATGTGAGTGTGTGGTTTATATCCTTACTAAGAAAAATTATAAACTGTAATTATAGAATTAAACTCCTGCTATACCTGTGAGCTCTTCATATGGCTATTCAAGCTCCATTTTTATATCCAAATGTTTTTAAATTAATTTGACTTATTTAAACCAGAAAAAAATAAAAGCATTCATGCAAAAGTGAAAGATTCACAAGGAAAGGAACAAGAGTTGTTTAAACCCACAGATTCAGATTTCTGCTACTGCTAAGTTTCATCAGTTTCAGAGCAGACTGACTGAAAAGAAAGGGCTTAGAGGAGGACACAAAAAGAAAATTGTATGTGACAGCATTGGAGTCTATGTCTATACAGACTAAAAGGATACATATTTTAACACGAAATATTTTTTTTTTAATTAAAAAAAAGTTTATTTGTTTCAAATTCCCCAAAATTCACCCAACAGTTCATACAGATATTGAAGATGTATTTTCAGGAGGGTGCTCAGTTGAACACTCAGAGTACCCATGTTCTGTATACAGGAGTTAAGACTTCAGTGCTGATTTGGATAATAATCTACAGCCACAGACCTTTTGATTCCCACCCTTAGTGTTTAAAAATGGGTATCTGAGACTCTTCTTTCCTCCTCACACAGTCAGAAATTGAAGTACCTTATTCCCAGCTTAATATCTGAAAAATAACGCTTTCAGAGACCATTCCAGCAAGGCTGGATTTTGTATTTCTCCATTAGAACCACAATTCCCCTCTGTCTTTCTGCTTCAACATCTGGTGTTGCAGGTAGGATACTCTGGCTCACAGCATCTGGGCTGAGAAATGTTTTCTCTCCTCAGAGTCCCAGATACTTCACAAAAACCCTTCAGAAACCATTTATCAGGCTCAGCACTGAAATGTTCAGTAAAATTTACAGTGAACCACCTTCTTCCCCTGCCTGCACAGTTGCCCCAGACTCTCCCCAGCAGAGCAGTTGTTAACAATTTGGTTAATTGCTGGTGCTTTGCTGATGTTTGCTATTCTGAGTCAGGGATAGCCAGCCCCATACTGATCTGGAAATTACCTTAACCTATTGTTCAAAAGTAAAACAGGATTTGTTTTGTAGTTTTAGAATCTCTCAAACAATTATTTCTTCTGGTAACTGACTCTCAGCATCCATATTGATGCTTCTTCATTAGCAGAAAGAGGAAATTAGGAGTTTTATCAATAATGTGCTGGCTGGTATCTCAGAAGAACTGCTGCAGTTCCTGGCTCTGTCACAAATCTTAGTCACGATCTTAGACAAGTTCTGTCATCTCCCCATGGGACTGGAGTGATGTTACTTCATTTCCTGCCTTTAAAGATGTTGTATTCATCTAGATTGGAACCCCTTCTTGAGAGCTTGGTAGGATTGGATGGAACCTGCCACGGTGTACCCTCATTAACATCATGGAATTAGATGATGCAATAATATTCATGAAAGTAATTAATGGAGGTAACAAAGAGATAGCAAGCAAAGGGGTGATCTTGCAACCTCAGGCTGAACCTGAAACATTTCAGAAATCTTGGGAAACAACTTGTGTGCCAGAGTTTACTACTTGAACTTTTTCAAACAGCAGTATTTCAATTGTTTGGCTAATTCTGGAGAAATACCCAAACTTTTGGGTGCTGACGGGAAACCTCCAAACTTTCTGAGATTTCTCTGCCATTGACATAAACCATGGTCTGTGGCTTTCAACAATAACATTTGTGCTGATTTTAGCAATTCAAATCCAGATGCAGCAACTGAGCTTGTCAAAACAGAGGAGCCACAGACCACTTCTCTCTATGTGAATGTGCTGTTGTTTTTGGTAACTGATTATCTACACAATCACGGACAGCCAAATACCCATCTGGTTTCTCTGATCTGCAGGAGCAACATCACTGCCATGACAGCATACAGGGGATATAAATAATCTGGAAGCCTTTGCTCTGGAGTATTTTACTTGCATATCTAGCTGGACTGACTTCAACATGTAGCTGAGTGGGCTTTTATAGGTTTTATTGACACAAATTCTCTGCTGGAAAAGCACAACACTCCTAAAAATTAAACCTGCCAGAGGGTCAATGAGCATCTTCCAAAAATGCCCATAGGATAGCAATTCATAGAGCAATGGCAAATGCAATGTTTTAAAGAATTGCAGCTTTCTAGGCTCACCTAGATGCAGCACTTGCTTCTCCAAGGCAAGACACTCACTAGTGCATGGATTGTGTGCACCATCAGCACCTTCTGGTAGGTGCCAGAGTTGCCCAGCATAGCAGCAAAGCCTTAATTCCCTCTGTCCAAGAGTGAGGAATCAGCAGCAAGTCCGTATGGAAGGGCTGAGTAGAGAGCACATCTCATCAGCACCTCTGAGATTGCCCCCAGTCTTTGGATGTGAGATGATATTGAGGCCTGCAAGGGAAAGTATAACAATAATTGACTTAACTGAAGCTTTGATTCAACTTTATGAGCATGAGAGAGGCAATTCACACTCCTTACCCAGAAGCTACACTCATGCCAGGGAGTTGGAAGGAGATATTCAATTAGAAGTATCACTTCACAAGGGAGAATTATACCTGGAGTGAGAGAAGAAATGGGAAATTTCAGTGGGAGCTGCGTTTTCTTTGGGGGAGTTCAAAGGCGAGTTTGTTTTGGTAGCCAAGCTCCTAATGGAAAGATAACTTCATCCTTAAATCTCAAGTGATTTCTGCCAATTCATAACAATTTACACCTACAGGGCATCAGCAAATTAAGTCCAACTACATCATTGGCATTGAAGAAGTATTGGGGACACTGGAGCGTGGAAGGACTGACTTATGGAGTGACGTATGTTAAGGAAAAGAAATAAATTCAGGAGTCCCAACTCCCATTTGCCTGCTGTAATCACTGTACCTTGTTTTTTAACACTCTTCTACTGCTGGAAATAAATGAATTATTTACATTCTGCCCGACCATTTCTCTCTTTCCTTTTTTAGCATTTTATGCCTCAGCTTTAATTCATCCCCAGTATTTTTTTCCATTTGAGTTTCTAGCAATAACATTATTAAATTTCATGTCTGCTTCCGTTTTTATTTCCATCTTTCACCAAAAAGATATAAAGTGAAATGAATCCAAATGAGAGAGCTTTTCTCTTCAAACCGCTCTCAGTATCATAGTTTCCTTAATTAAGTAATTGAAGCTCTCCCAACACACACAACGTCATTCAATCCACTGTGGTCTCCATGCACCCTGGCACTTACACTGGTTCCTACAGGAGACTCTTTTTCCAGTCCATCAGTCTCTTCTGCATCTTTCTAATAACCTCTCAGGCCTGCTCCTCCTGGTACCCCCTGGTGCACAGGGACCACGGCTTTAAAGAAGGAAATAACATGAAGACAGATTATTTTTTAGCATTCCTAAGAGTCTCTATTCCAGGTCTTTCATGGGACCTATCTTGACAGGCTTGGCATCCTCATATTTCTGTTGAACAGAGAAATTCCTTGCATTTGTTTCATGTTTGTGCTCTCAGTTTCTTCCTTTGAAATTTGAATTCTTTCCTTTGGAAAAAAAAATTTACATTTTTAATTAATAATCTTACATTATTAATTATTAATTTCCTGCTTTTTACACTTTAGGCCGTCCAAACCCCCTTTGGCATCCCTTTGCTGAGCAGTTGCTGCCTTAGCTGGATTCTGGAATGCTGTTTTTCTCTGCTGGGAATATGAGCCAGAATTGGTTCCAGAGCAGAAATACATTTTTAAAAGATGAGCAATACACAGGCCATGCTAAAACTTGATAGATCCTCAATACATTCACTCTTGAATAGGTATGGCTGTAGATGTTGGGCATTGCAGACTTTTTTTGGTGGTTTTTTTTTGTTTGTTTGTTTGGTTGGTTGGTTTGGGGGTTTTTTGGGTTTTTGTTTTTTTTTTTTTTTTTTTTTTTTTTTTTACTGTTGAATATTTCTCAGTGGAAATTGAGATTCTGTTTCACTCTGTTTTCCAGGAAAAGGATCCACTCAAGAGCCTAGATGATATTTTTCCTGAAGGCTGCAGGGAAGGAAGAGCAGCTAATGCTCTGTATTCCTTCTCTTCTAGGGATATTGGATCAATGTCTTCTGTTCTCACTCCCCCTGCATCCTCGCACTGCCAATGCTCGTTAGGGGTGAAGAGATAATGTCAGTAATTGTTCTCTTCCCCTGAATTTAGGATGATAAAGCAGCTCCTGTTGCAACTGTTTCAAGCTAGGGAAGAAGTGTAAAGTGGCCCGGGAGAGGGCAGGGAATGGGAGTGAACTAAGGATATGATGTAACAAAGCTAAGCAATGGCTGGAATTAGAATTGCCTGCATAGGTGAGAGGGTAGGAAAGGAAATGAGAGAGCTCAGACTTAGGGTTTGGAGAGAAAGAGCTAGAGAGGGTTGTGTTTGTATGGAGGAGATATTAGATGCAAGAGCACTTAGCAGGGTTCCAGGCATAAAGTCTCACATCAAATGGCTCAATAGGATTGTTTACACCCCTTGATCTCAGAGCCTTGACACAAAGACCCTGCAGTCTAACATCCAAACTCATTTTTCAGTGAACATCCTCACTGCTTCTCCCTGAAATCTTCATTCCCCCAGATAGGCCTAGCTCTGGCTGTACATCTGAATTACTTCTGTTCCATAATTTTATCAGATCATAGCTGTGACAAACTGAATGTGGGGAGTGGATCCAGATCCTCTCAGAAGAAATAATTCCTGATGTAATCCATGAATGTGGGAATTGTGATATTAGCAGGAATTCATTTCACTCCTATCTTGCTGGGAGTTTTGCGGGGTGGATTTGTGTGATGTTTTGTAGGCTGAGCATCCCTAAGCCCAACCTGTGACAGTTCAGCTCATGACACATCTGGTGAGTGAGTGACCTCCCAGCTTATGGCCACTAAAGCAGAGGAATTTCGCCATCGATCTGGAGAAGCACTTGAGACAATGGTAGTAACAGGGCAATAAAGATTGCAATATATCACAGACACAGCTGCTGGCTTGTATAGATCAGAGCTGCATTAAGACCATTACAGCCTGCCTGTGACTGATCTAAAGAGAGAGACAGCTCTAGGAAGGCAAAGAGCAGCTGATATAGGAACAAAACTAAACTAACTAATGACATTTTTTTTAGAAGTTCAACATGACAAAATTTCTTTTGCTGGCCCAGACAAATGCCTTTGAATTCCCATTCTGTCACTGATCTGGGAGTCTGGGATTGATCCCCTGATGCATAGCCAGAAAAAAAAAGGAAATTTTTGCTGCACTCTGAACTGCAAAAAAAGTAAGTAGAGGAGCAAATCCCACCAGCCTGAATCTGCCTACATCTACTGCTGTGGAAATACAGCTGAGGATTGGCTCAGCAGGTATTTAGTTTTCCAGGGCACATGTTTGTCTCCTGGGCATTTTCTTCTTTCCATGTCCCTGCAGATCACCTGCATTGTCTGGAGCTTTTCCTGTATAGCAGATCCACCGATTACCTGTAAAGGAGCCAAAGTAGGAGCAAAAGCGATTGCAAAAACCCAGTCACACTCGGTGACTCCTTATCACTGCAGACAGTCTAAGAACAAATGCCCTTTTCTGGCCCCTCATCTTTCATTGCCTCTTAAGAAATTTGCTGACATTGTCACCTTCCTATGGAAGTAAAAGATGAAATTTGACACTTTGTGGAGGAAAAAATCTCATTGAATACAGGGAAAAAAGGAAGAGGGACTTTCACCCGTATGTCCCTATGCTCTCCCAAGTCACTCCCATTTACTATGGGTTTGCCAGCACCCACTGGATCCTTTTAACAGGGATACACTTAAGCATCTCCCAGCAGTGCATTGAGCCAGGTGTGCTGAGCCATTGAAAGGCATTTTTATCAGCAGGCGAGGGCTGGAGTCAAACCGGGGGAGCCTTAATTCCCCTAAGTAGAGCGAAACCTCCCTGCAGATAAAAGACTTGCCTGACTTGTTCGAGAGGGAGTTGGTGACATGGCTGCACCCTCGCCCCCTTCTCCCTTAGGAAAATATGGCCCTGAGGGCAGAGTGGAGAGGGACGATCAAAGGCAAGAGCAGTTTGGCTGCCTGCTGCCAGCAACAGAAAGGCCAACCCGTCATTACCGGGGAGCAGCGCTATTAGAGGTGGATGTCAGTGGAAGGGAAGCACACTCGGGATCTTTGGCAGACGCAGGAATTGGGGCTCTGCCACTGCGTAGGAGTGGTTTGGCCTTGGGAGGGGACCGTGTTTCTTCCCACTCCTTTGGCAAAGTAGAACCCAGGTGTGTCCCTGGGAATCCCTAGGGTTTTAACCCACTTAGGAGGGATAATGAGTGCATGGTGGTTTTCACCTGCACAACTCGTAGGTAACTCTTGGACTTCCCACTGCATTTCGTCTCTACAAAACCCCTCACTCCTCCTCCTTACTTCCCCTTCCCCAGAACACAAAGAACAAATGTCCTCTTCAAAGAGCTTCTGTCATATTCTTTTTCCCCTCTGGCTTTGGAGTATACGGAGGGAGGAGGGCAAAAGGGCAAACTTCCTCGAAGTTTTAAAGCAGAGCTAGGGAAGTAAAATGATTCTCCAAAAAAAAAAAAATGCATGCAGCAGGGCTGGAGTGGGAGCAGACTGGGCAAGTTCTGCACTTTCTCTTCTGAGTTAGGCTGCCTTGGGACAGGGTCCAGCTAATTATCAACTTGCAGGATTTTTGGAGGGTGAGCAAACAGCTTAGTGAAACACTGGAGGGTGTTGGTAAAAGCCCATTTTTCATCTGGCTTTTTAAGGCAAGCTGAATGGATATTTACCTGTTAAAGAGCTTGCCTGCATGAACTTGAAGCCTAAACTTCAACACATTCATATTACCTGTTCTCCTACTGCAGAGTTGTCAACTTACAAGTTTCCAGCACAGATTTGTGTTGTCAGTCCCAAGAATCAGACACAGGAGCCCAGAAGGAGCCAAAGGGAAGCTGTGGCGCAAATAAGGATTGTTCAGTCCTGCTGCAGCCCACTGGGATGGGGAAGGCTGGGTGGGGGTGGAGAGGGGGCAGAGAGGGGATTTATCCCCTTCATCCTGGGGATTAATTTGCCCCTGGGACAGACCCATTGATGGTGGTCAGATTTTGAAAATGAAATTGTTGGGTGGAGACCATGCCTAGCCCTGGGTAGCTCTACTGCTCTCTAGAAAAGGGACACAGTGCAGTGCCCTCTGCCAAGACCAACTGATCCAGGAGCAGACCCTGCTATCCGCTCTAACAGTCTGTGTCCAGGATGGAACCCAGGAGGAAATCCAGTTTTTCCAGGTGCAGCTGAGCTGGGCACTGGGCCATGGTTTCTCTGCTACTTTTTTGGGTAGCCCAGCATTCCTGCTGCTTCCAGCCTGGAGACAGTCTTGTATGTGAATACAAGGAGTGGAGTTGAGTAATGACCTTTTGGGAAGTCCTCTGGTGTCTCTTGCAATCCAGACCACAGTCAGGAACAACCAAGCTTTTGCTTTGTAAAAATTCATCATCTGCCCATTAGCATTTTAGCCATCCCTTGGATTGTCTGATTTTATCCACCTTTCCACATAGGAAACTGTATCATTTTGGATTTTTGAACCCTCAGACTGGAAGCTACAAACAGGAATTTTCAAGGAGGCAAGTGGTTATTAATAATAAATAAAAACAACCTCTTACATGTATGGAGCACCTCTCAAAGAAAGATATAGATCCCAAGGTGTTATACAGACATGATTCTGCTTTTAGGAATCACTCTGATATGGATTTACAGCATAGGGACATTTTATGCTCTACCAAAGAAAAATCAGATTATCCATCATTGAAAGAAGCTGTCTCAGGGACTGAATGAAACTGATATTTTCCAGAATTAGCAGCTAATAGTGATTATGACTAGTTTTGCATATTTTTTATGAATATGCTTCAATCTCATCTAATACTTGGAGCTTGGTTTTCTGTTTGTCATCATGAGCTCTATGTCGAAAACTTGGTTTGAGCCCAGATTCCACTTTTATTAAAGCACTCCAACAGGCACAACCTTTTAGCCTTCCCTAGTGAGAACAATATTTGCTTTCTGATAGGCTGGATTTCCATACTTTTTCTTTCAGTGTGTGCGCGCGTGTCATGATGAGAAGTTTTAAAACAAACGGAGTTATCCCCAGCTGCTAAGTTCTGACATGCACTCTAAACAAGTAAACCCAGGGATGTGGCAGGCCGTGAAGGACGGGAGAGCAAAACTGGCTTACGTGTTGCTCTGATCACAGAATTATCATCTGCTATCACACAGCTTACCATTAGACCCAGCTGCTGCCAACCTGACCGGTGCATTTCTTCAAGCTAAGCTAACAAAGCACTTATTTGTTATCCAGGGAACTACCTCTAATAGACTTCCAGTGAAATAATATTTGCTTTCCAACCCTACTTTGAATCCCACTCACTTTGTTAAAAAGATTGCCTCTGGCTGTCTCCGCTGGTCTAATCTAATAGTTTCTAGTTTGTACAAGCAAAGCGCTTTCAGCCAACTATATAAATAACTTAAAGAGAAGAAGACACTTTTACAGCGCTCTGTGCCGGGTGCTATAGAACATGACAGATTAGTAAATGACGCCTCAGTGGAGCTCATCTGGGAACCTCTGTCAGTTGAATATGAGCAATTACAATATTGTATTTGGGCTGAAAGGGTTGTCTGTCTTCTTACAAAAAGGCTAACAAGAAAAATAATTCCTGTCTTGCTTCTCCTGTGCATGAAACTGATCTAAGTGGCTCTCGTCCCTTTTCCCTTCCCTCCCATTGCTGGAGCAGCAGCAGGAGGGGAAAGGGGGGGAGAGGCAAGTGAGGAGAGAAAAGAGAGTTATTTTCTTTCTGTTTTCACTTTTGGTTTGAATTGAGAATGAAGAAAGAATAATATTAGGAGACGGGGCTCCCTGAGGTTTGAGAGGGGACGTTATATCATTATATCAAAGCTCATTCCCTGCCTCCCACCTCTGCCCCAGCAGCCCCAAGTGCTGCCCAAAGAGCGAGCGCCTCAAGCCCCTCGGAGCTGCTCCATTTATCGCAGCTCACCTGCTAAGATTACCAAGGGCCTAGAGTTTCAAAGAGTTGCCCAAGGTTTACCCGTGCTATTCCCACTGTTGAATGTTTTTTAAATAGAAATGCTGAGGCTGAGCCCCATGAAACAGAGAGAATTTACCATCCACGCTGTGATTTCCAAAGGAAAAATTTTTGCATCCCGTTGAAGCTTCCTTGAGGCTCTTTTGAAATTGCCTGTAGGACTGGAGGGTCAATACCACATGGGCTCCTCTAGGACCACTGAGGGTGCACCAAGTCTTCGTGATCATTTGATGAAGGATTTTGCAAACACCTACAGCTTAAGCATTTGTCCTTTTTTTGTTCTTTTTTATTATTTTTTTTCCCTGAAGAACCACCCCAATACCACAGATTTCTTTTGTTTACATCTGTCTTTTTCTCACCACAGCCTGTTACTGTGGCTCTTTCCAGGCCTGTGAGTAACTGCATGCAACTGCAAGCCCATGAATGTGCACCAGCAGAAAATTGTGCTCTTATTAAATTATGTAGTCATGCTACAGAGAGGAAAACAGTGTCATTCCATTCTGCTATTAAAGCACTGTGTGCCATGTGCTGGGCCACCCTGAGGGTGACTATGGGCACAGATACATAAGCTGCATCTGCAGGTGCATAGGGAGTTTTGGAACAGGATGGAGCCACAGAGATCTGAGCATTAAGCCACTCACTGCTGTGTCAAACAGGCCCTGGCATTCCTGGCATGGAAATTGCTTTCTGAAGTCCAGTAGCTTCTCTGGAAGAAAACAGAGACATGTTGAGAAGTGACCAAGACACTGCCATTCACTGAGAGCAAGTCCCTGGGAGGAGAAAATGGGGTCACAGCACCATATTTCACTTAGGGTAATTCCAGGAATAATATAATCTAAAACCTGGACAAAAATCTGTGTAGAACAAAACTAATAAAAGCCATTCAAGTCTAATATCTGCCTTTGGTTATGCCCATGCTGATGCACGTGATGGCAGTGCTGACTGTGCTGACAGCATTGGGCAGAATGTCACCCACAGATTTCCCCACACTAGGCAACCATGCTGTACCAATGCTGAAAATATCTCTGAAAACAGGTATATGAAACTGAGATCATCTCAAGCAAATCAGCCAGTTTTCATCCTGAAATATGTATGATACCACAGGTCCATTCATGTCTCACGGGCAGTTGCAGTGGCTCACGGACTCACAGCAACCCCTGTAAGATGAGAGGTGCAGCCATCCCCTCCTGGTGCTTAGGAGGTGTTTAACAGGATTTTAGTATCTGATTTCCTCCTCATTTTGCTTCGTTTGATCCCAGATGATTTAATCACAGATTATCTTTTGCCAGATAGGAAGTACCTGCACATGAAACAACAGCACCTAGTGTAAAGTTACCTCCCTAAAAATACAGCCTCGATGGAAAATTAGAGAACATGACAGGAGAGGATGGAAGGAATGGACCAGCAGTTCTGAATCAAAGGGCCTGGGCTGCAGTCACAGACTGGGCCACCAAGTTCATGTTTGATCTTGGACTCTCTTTGGTCTCCTTAAACTGTGAACTCCACGGGACAGGGCTTGTCACTCTGGCTGTATAGTATGCAGAGCACAGAAAGTATTTGTTTTTAGATTGCATCTGGCTTTGCATTTAAAAATACGAGTGCAACCTCTTCCTTTTTCATGAAAAAGTACAAAATAATTTTCAGAACACAGTCACTCACATCTTCAGTTCTAAAAACCAGATCTAGTAAGTCTTTATGTTTTCAAAATGCTTATTTCCATATTGACTGCCTTTATTTCAGCCTTGGACATCATATTCTCAAATGTAGGTGAATTTAGTTTTTTAAAACTCTGAAAAGCACATTTTATAAAGGAAACTTTGTGGGAAGTCTTCTGTTCCTGTGGGAAGTGAAAAAGGGAGAATTTGGCAGCCTTGGCAGACTTAGGATTGTGCTGAAGGGATTAATCTGTTTCAGACTGGATGCCTTACACATTTTGCAGTTGCTGGAGGGGAGCACTGACAGCAGGATAGGGACTGCCAGGGCTAAACAAGGACAGTGCAATGTCTAGTGAGTTCATGAGTGTGGTGCCAAAAGTGCCACAAGAAAGGGCAGGAGCAGCATCTGAGTATCATGAGCATATTTTTCCCATCAAACCTTCTTTAAATGAGTGGTTAGATCTTCAGACTGGTACCGGGCTGAGCAAAGCCAGGGCTCATACCCAGAATGCAGGAATTCTCTTGTAGCTGTACCTAGTCAAGGCCATCCATCTGCCTGCCCACAGCTCAGCCCATGCACCTCTCCTTGCAGGACCAGCCATGGAGCAATTCAGCCTCCAAGACCTGCATTTCTCAAACTCAGGGTGGGATGAAAATAGCATCTATATGTCTTTCACATCCTTAATTGTAAAGTTGTTAACCTTGCATTTAGTGCTTGAGTACTTTTGTGATGGCCACTGGAGATAAACCTCTGAGAGCCAGACATTGAAATAACATTGTGAACATTTTCTTTAACCCAGAGAGCTATTATTGACAGGGTGTCAGCTGCTGATGAAGGGCCCTGAAATATTTTATGGCATGTGACAGCTAATAAAACAGGTTGTTGTTTTTAATTGTTTGGCAGGTTGCAGTGAATTGTGAACAGATGTGAACTGGGTGCAGAGGAATCTGTAGGTTCCCTGAATTTCTTCCACCTTTCACTGCTGCCACCACCAACACTGAACATTAAAAATATTAGTTTCCTTGTTTTCACCCTCTGCCTTGCTGCTTTGGTCATATTTGAAAATTGCACGTTGCAACCAAAAGTGCTCTGCAAAATGCCTGAGTCCCAATCAGCAAAGGAAGGTTTTCAGTACAGGGGGATATGAAATGGCCATAATTTTCCACATAAAGTTTTGTAAATGATCCTGTCACAGCTGATCTGCCACTTGCACAGGTGGTGTGACTCTGCTGCACTGAGGAACACTCAAATATGTCCTGAGACCTGTGTCCCCCTGAGGCTGCCCAAGCTCAGAATCACCTGCTCGGCACTGCGGATGTGCAGGCTCAGGGCCGGCTGAGAGGACACCTGGGGAGTTTGCAGCCTGCTGTGCAAAACTTTCCGAGCTGCTCTGGGGACAGAACTTATCCTTGCTTTCAGCTGGGCGCCCTGGCTCCTTCAGCCTGCTGCATAATTAGCTCCTGACACTTTCCATAGGTCAATGTGCTTTTGGGAGGCTCCGAAGAGCCTCTCTTTAAGAGACCCAGAGGGACTGTACAGGGCTTGCATTGCCTGAAATGAAAGATCTCTTATCAGGTTACACCTTTTAGCTCCTATCTGTATAAGCATGCTGATAAGTGGTGCTTTTTCTTCCTCCATCTCCCCACTCCCTTTCTCTCTAACATAATCTTTACCAGATCTAGTCAAAGCAGAATAGCTACAGGGGATTCATTAATCCTAGTTTGGAGGTAACCACCACCACCACCACCACCACCATCGAATCATAAAGATTTGAAGCACCCAAGTTTATTATTCATGGACTTTTAAGTCCAGCCTTTTCTTCCTGCTCCCAGGGTACATTTCCCCTCCCTGTGTTGGGACTCCTCCAGTCACTCCATCCTCTCCCCCTGATGCTCTGTTAAACAGTTATCAATTCCTGAGGGAGACTTGGGATAAAGCGACACTCCTCCCATGTGCCGAGAGCTGCCAGGGTTGTGTACCCTGGCACAAGTACAACAGAAACTAAGCCTTGGCCTCCAGCAATGTAACACCCAGATAAACAAGTCTGCCAGAAAGAGGCCGGGCTGAGGCTGAACCAAACGCTCCAAAGCTGCAGATAGCTGCAAGACAGGGTGTATCCAGGAAACCCGGGCTGCTCCGTGCTGTTACATCCCTCCTGGCAGCAGCCCAGTGCATCCCCCACAGCCAACCCTCCCCACACCCGCTTGCCAATAATGCAGGGCAAAAGACACCGTGCAGAGCTGGGCAGGGGAATCCTGCTTTGAGGTACCAATGTATTTGACCATGAGAACAGAGAGGGGAATCATTGGCTGGCCCAAAGCGCTGGCTGAAGGTGCACCCATGACTGGTTGAACCCTGGGGATGTGTGAGACCCCAGCTGTGCTCAAAGTTCAGGAGTAAGACTGAAGGAACAGCAAAACACCTGTTCTCTCCTCCACAACCTGAGATTATTTCTGCCTTTCTTAGAGCTGGACTCCAGAAGCACCACCTGTCTCCTGCCACAAAGCCTCTCTTCCAATCCTGGGCACTGGAACCAGGAAGGAAAGCCCTTCCTGCAGGGGGAGACAGTGGAAGAGATCTGGGCTGGCAGAGCATCCTCCAGAGACAGAACAGGCTCTTTGCATACAAGTCAAGGAGATGGCCTGTCTCTGGGTCATTGGGCACTCCCCCAGTCCCTGTCTCCTGAGTTACATACTGTAAATCAAGTAATTTTTGAGAAGAATCATGATCTCCAGATGTCTGAGCACTGGACCCCTGCCTGCTTCTACCAATGAGAGCAGGTAGAGCCAGAAGATACCTCCCCCCATCTTCTTCTCCTCCTTCTCTGACATGTTCAAGTTGTTCTCCTGCTTTTCCATGGCCTTTGGAAAGACTTGCAAGGCTCATGTGCCCAAGCAATGAAGATCAGAAGTCCCCCAGCAGTGACAGGCACTCTCCACCCCCAGTCCTCCCCTGGGCAGCTGCCCATGAGGGGTGGTTCAGCTTCAGGGAGGAGAGGCTGAGCAGGGCTGCACCGTAATCCCTCCTTGCACCTGAACAGAACAGCCTCTACCAGAGCTGCTGGCACCTTACACACAGCCCAGATGTGGCTGCTGCTGTCCACTGTGGCTCAGACTTCATTAGGGTTTGGATGGATTAGAGGCCAACAAGGACAGGCTGCTCTAGGCACCCTCTCCTGCCTTTCACGTGCTAAAGGGAGCTGCAGAGAGCCAGGACATGCCATGGGCTTCAGCAATGCCATCACCCAGCCTCTGCCACCCAGCACACCAGCTGTGGGAAGCAGTGGAGACCCTGCAGGGTGGTTCCATGAATATCAAGGCACTTTTAGAAACTGGGGTTATCCTCTCCTGCCATCAGAACTGACCTGCTTTATGGAAAGCCACAAGCAGCAGTGAGCTTGCAGGGCTCAGTGTGTAGATAACTTCTGACTGAGGGATGCAGAGAGCAGAGGTGTTTGTTAACTAAACTGGACTGCCTTCAGTGAGGAGAGAAAGAACATCTAATTAAAAACATTCCATCAGTTTAGAGGCATATGCACAAAACCAGCAAAGACCAATCTTGTTTGCAGTAGAGACTGGCAATCTTATACTGAGAAATATGGGCCATGGCATTCCTTGTACCTCACTTATGTTCAAGGAATCATCTTGCAGAAGTGTGCGGGAACTCTGTTCATAGACCCCATTACAAAGGACTGCATTTTCCTTCTGAAGCCTGCTGCCAATACCAGGTAACAAAACCACCAAGCCAGTTTTTCTATGAAGATTTTTCTGCTGTCTTCAAAATGGAGAGGGTGCCTAAGTTGAGAAGGACACTTTAAATCAGAAAGAATGGTACACCACAGCTTAGCTTCATTTTGGGGAATTTAAAACTGATGAATGACTCAGGAAAAAAGTTTCTGCAAACCTCGACTCTGATTTCATCAGCTGAGGGACAAAACGCTGTCAGCTCTGCTGCAGACTCTGGCTGGAGCAGTCACATGCTGCAGATATGAGAGGGAGGCAAGCTGCCGTGAAAATGGGGGATAATTGGTGCCTAATAAGTTTAAGTGCTATCAGTGGTATTGTTAAATATAGTTAAATGCAGTTTATCCACCTCTAATTCAGTATTGATCCACTTCTACTGTACACCAAGGAGGCCAAGTGTGCTTGATTTTCAGTGCATCACTTCAGCATCACTGGCTGCCCTGGAACCTGTGGGACCTTTTGGAAATTCTGGTTGACCTCAGCAATCCCCACTCAAGATTAGCTTAATGCAAGTCCAGTGATAATTGCAGTTTCATTAGTAAAGCTCCAGCTCCTTGAGTCATTAAACCCTGTGAAGAACTCTTTTTTCCTTGTTTCTTTAAACATTTATAACCTCCATCACGACACTGAAAAAGGCACAAAAGTCTGAGCTCTAAAATCTCAGGACCTAACAAACAAATTTTAAAAAGCTTTGAAAATTATTATTCTTTAAACCCACATGCTTGCAGTGAAACCCTTTGCCTTTTTGCAGCCTGACTCAGGCTGCCCAGTTGCCTGGAGCTGGCAGTTCTCCTTCCTGCTCCCTTCCCAGTGCTCCTGTGGGGTCTCTGATGAGGAGGGGAGAAGCCGTGTGGAAGGGGAGACAGGGGTGCAGAGGCTGAGCTGCTCCCAGCACTGCCTGCAGCCCTGGATCAGGCAGGTTAAAGCTGGACCAGGCAGTGCAGGTGCTCACTGCACATGGTTTGCATTCCCCACTGCCAGGACTCTCTTGGTGAGCCTCAGGAGCAGAGAAGAGCCAGCTTCCCGTTAGCAGCACACAGAGATGTCCCCTGTGCACTTTGAAGCATCATCCCTGCTAACCCCCCCGCCCCCATGGAGACTGCTTGGGGACGTGTCAGACTGCTCATGATGCAGAGAGCTCACAGGACAGCACCCTGGTCGTGGTTTCATCACACCCTTGCACCTTCCTGGCTTCCCTTGGAAAGCCATGTAGCAAACCAGGGCAGAGGAAGAGCAGGAAATGTGCAAGGGATCCATTCTGCAGCATGCCAAGAGCCCTCCTCTCCCCACTGGCTCTCACTCCCAGCACCTTGCAGGATCAGGCCCTTTCTTATGAACTGTCAAGTCATTATCGTCTTTCCCTGCTTGGCATTTAACACCTCTTGGCAAAAGATTAATGAATTGACTGGCTTTCAACAGGTTTTATGAAGCAAGACAAGAGCAAGCCAGCACAGACAGAATATTAAAGGGAATAGGCAGGGAAGCCTCTCCTGCCTGGTGTGTCTGTGTGCAGGCATGAAGGGCTCCCAGGGAACTGTTGGGCTCCAAGCAAGGGGGGAAATTGCAATAAAACCAACATGTGGCCTTTAGCTTACTGCTTTACCTCGGATGAACCTTCATTAAAACTGCTCCCAGAGTTCTGATTTCACACTAAACCCCCCACACATACACCATGAAGATGATTGTTGTATATATTCACGCAATGGAAACATGATTTAGGGATTGGGGGATTTAAAGCACCGTTTATATCTCTGTGGTTGTTTCACCCCAGTGAAAGTGCCCTCCCAGCCATGCTGTCAGCGTTTGGGTGCACAGGATTGCTCTGTCACCTGCTGCAGAGGGCAGAGCTGTCTGCACAGGTGAGGGGGGAGAGAGGAGTGAGAGGTGCCTGCATGATTCATACAGGGATAACTCAGCCAAAGGGTTCTGGTGACTTCAAAAAACCTCTGGAGCAAAGACTTCCCCAAAATAGATTTCACGCCATGTAACATGTCCTTCAATATTTTTTATAGTTTTTAAAATATATGGATTGAGTGTTGATTTAGGTCTTTAAAACAAATGAACCATTTTATTCAAGTAATATCTGTGTTAGCAGTGACTGAAATTATTGCAATGATTATTTGCACATGAGAGTAAAGTAATGGAATTTCAGGCCTGATGAGATCGAGCCAGAATGCTCCTAAGTGCTAAAGAAATTTCAGTCCTGGACCTACTTTGAACTCCATGACTCATATCCCAGACCTAGATTTTTAATCCTCTGTAGTAATTGAAAATATGTGGCACAGAATATCTGTTTCAGGGAAGTTTAAAGGAGAAAGCCATAGCCCATTGTTCTGATGTTAGAAGGTCCTGACACTACAAAGTGCTGAGAGGTGCAAGGAATTTCTGATTCCCATGGATGTGAATGCTATATAAATTTGGTTAGCCTCTCACAGGTCTAGATTTATTAAGAATATCAGAGTCATGTGATGGTTTATCAATTGTTGCCTCTCCCCATATAACATTGCATATTTTTGTTTGAATAGAAGTTAATAGTGCTGATCCCCAGCTGGAGTTTGATGGACTAGATCCATAGGAAACTAAAGATGAGACTTTCTACAATCTCTCTAAAACCATGCAGGATTTGTAAATCTTTCTAGATCCTTGGTCTAGACCTGAAACACCTGCTCAAATAATCAAGAAAAGCAGTTCACAGCCAGGAGCTTCTTTGGAAAGCACCTGGGAGAGCGTGTGGATCAGAAAAGGTGACAGCCACTGATCTAAGAGGGGTACCAAAAGGTGTAGGAACTGTGGTGGCATTTGAAATGGCCCATGTGAGTGAGCTGTGGAATGCCAGGACAGTGTGGTGAGGGCTCCTGGGGTGACACACAGCCCTGCTCCTCTCACACCAGTTGCCCCAGGGCTGGCTGCTGGTGGCCAAGCAACACTGCCCTTCTCCAGCTGCAGCACAGGCAGAGCCTTTGCAGCCACACAGGGGATCTGTGAACTTAGAATTAATGTCAGGGCTCCTCTTCAGCACAGGCACACAAGAAACGTCAGAGATCTCATGCCATGTGCTTCCTTAAGAGCCCATGTGGAGATTTATGGCACATGGCATGTTAAGCAGGCAAACATTTCCGCTCACATTTACTGCACAGGGAAGTTATCCCACACTGCCACTCCTGCCAGCAGCATAGATGACTGGAAGAGTGAAGAAGGTCCTTTTCAGGTGGCAACACTCCGTGGCAAAAATTAGAGGTATCCTATTTCTTTTGGTGTTAACAAAAAGATGTGCCACTATGGGTTGGAGCCTGGCTGGCAGGAGTTGTTCCTCTCTGGCTGAGACCTGAGACAGCTGTGGGGCACTGAGTGCAGGATAAACACAGGGAGCACTGGGAATCCTCCTTGGCAATTCTACAGGGGATAGTTTTACACCAGTGTAGAAGTTAAAGATGTTTTTCCCTCCACATGGGCTGGAATGAGGCAGTGTCATCATGTGAGGGTCGGTCCCTCCCTTCCAGCAGACAGGTATGGGAATGCAGGCTGCCACAGGGATATTCAGTTGATAGAGGCACACACAAACCATTATGTTCCCTTGCACAGAGTTCATCTGACAGTCATTTTGCAAGCGGCTCCCTTTGATGCGACATCGTGACCAGCATGTTCTAACTGGAATGGTGACATGGCTCCACACCTTGAACCACCCACATGTATATCAAAACAGCGAGATCCCTGTAGAGGCAGGAGTTTCCCAGGAGAAAAAAAAATCCAAAAAAAAAAAACCAACCTGACTGAACCTAGTTAGGGAGCTTGCAACACTGTGTTTTCTGTTGTAGCTTTGACATTTTCTACCATTACTGCTGTGGGCATTAAGTGAAGACTTTAAAGGCAGGGATTTTTAATCCCTAGACAGGGATTGTGACAAACTTCCACCTGCAAGAAGAAGAAAAGACATGAGTTACAGCTTCTGTAATGTCCCATTTTTCCAAGGATCAATTCTCCACGCTCACCCTTAAACTGTATTTTTTTACATAAATGCATTTAAGGCTGCATTATTGCAGTCTTCATGCTGTTTTCATGCTGACACCAGCACCAGGGTACACATACCCACAGAAAGACTTTCAGGCTTTTGTCTTCTAGAGTTTTGAGTTCAGAGAGTTTTCATGCTTAGAAATGGGAGACACTCACAATGCATATTTAATTGCAGGTTGGGCTCACTTATTTATTTATTTATTATTGATTTATTTTCCATCAGTATGCTTCCTTGAGGCTCTTTAGCAGAAGGCCTGGCACTCACAGCTTGCACACGCCAGCAGGTGCTGGTGACCACATTGCTCTGTAACATCAAAGCACAATTTCAATACCCAGGAAGGTTGGATTTTCTGCTCAGGGGGAAAATTTGCAGGTATTTATTTGTATGTAAAATCCTCTCCATGCATTTTGTGTGGGCAAATGATGGGGCAAACCAACTGCTACCCATTTTCTGCCTTCAAAAATATTCTCTTTGTGAACCATCATTGAGTTTTCGTGAAGTGGGTGTGAGCACAGGTGCTGCCACACCTGTCCAGTGGAAGCTGAGGTCCCCCCCAGCCCCCTGTGCTCCCTGCCACGCTCCCACCCTGTGCCTGACCTCTGGGGCTGCTGGGTGCTCACGCCACTGAGAATGCACAGGAGGTGTCACTGCACAACAAGTGAAATGGAATTCATTTGCCAAGCAGAAGCAGAGGGGAAGAGCTGCAATTCCCCAGTTTACACATGCACACACATCTGTGCTAGCGTTCTAAAAGCACAGTTTGAGGGCACGTGTGATCTCTGCTGCGAAATGTATGGCTGTTCTGAGCCAGGCAGGCTCAGGTACCTGTGCAGGTGACAGATTTGTGTGCCATTGTTCTGAGAGATAAATACAGCTCACAGACTCTGTGGAGCAGTTCTGTGCCCTGGCTCACACCCATCCACACAGGGCTCACTGATATCCCCACAGTGCTCACATTCACAGCCTCATCTGCAGCACATCAGACTCATTTTTACTGAGGTGGGATGTGAAACTCCCACTGTTTCTAGTCTCCATCCCTACCAAACCCCCCATCTGACATTCCCTGGGCAGGACCCACCCCCAAATCCCCCATCACTGTAGCATTAACACTTCTGAGATAACAGTAACTACCATCAGATATTGCCCCAAAGGCCTGTTCTGTCTTTGGAAGGGTTGTGGTCACCAGGTGCCCCAGGAAAGAGGCAGGAAGACTGAGGCAAAGGGAATTTCATCCTCAGCCACACAGCCCCATGGATCCCCCTCAGTGAGAAAGGCTTCTTGCTGCTCAATATGATGCTTGAAAAGAAGGGATACAGCTCACTGTCAAGTCTTCATGGGTTTGGATGAGGTCAACTCACTCAACTGCCTGCTGAAACATGAATGTCCATCCTGAAGGATGCTGTCAAACCTTTGTGCAAAGCAAGACCGGAGCCAATTTTTCACCAAAGTTTCTGAGAAACCAAACTAACTCCAGGGTGGGGAGGGGACTGTAGCCAAAGGATTTGCTGGACTATTTTCAAGAGTATTCCTTGAAAACACAAGACCAAGAGTGTGTGTGTGTGTGTGTGTGTGTGTGTACATATACATATACATCTCTTTCCTTCCCTTCCAACAGATTTTCCTGCTCATCCTCTCCCTTAATTGAGATTTTTTAGCTCTGACAGTGGATCACAGCAGTAATTATTTTCTTGATCTCTTGCCACACACTCTCTTTCATCTAAACTATTTCACCCACTCACTTTTGGGCAACTAAATGAGACACAGCAAACATGTGAGTGGTGCATTCATGCAGCAGAGGGAAGAAGAAATTTCAAATTGGAGCAGCAGGGCTGTCTCCAGCCTTGCAGAACTCCATGGAAAGGGCTTTTGGGACTTTACATAATTTCTTCTCTAACTGTATTTTTTTTCCCTCTGTTCTAAAGCCTGTTTCTAACCCTCATCATTACAGAACTCCTCATGGAACTTAGAAATGAACCTAGATACTCTGTTAAAATTACTGGAAGGACATCAGAAGAACTCCTGACCTCTGGAGCTTGATATAGACCTTTCCCGGTATTTTTCTTCTTTCTTTAGCCTGATTGATCTGTCCAAAATAACTGCCATTGATTCATTTCTGTTTTCAGCAAAACACAGGTTGGGTTCTCTCTGGTGGAAAAATATTTTGTCAAAAATATTTTGACTTTATTTCCAAACTGCGAAGCTCTTGCTAGCTCCTTTCTGTAATTATTATGCATTTTTTACATGTCAGAGAGAACACTGAAATGAAAGGGATGCGCTGCTCTTGGCAAACCTGATCTCCTTTCCTCATTGTTTCTTTTCCGTAGCTTAGGGAGGAATATATCATTTTGTGCAAGAAGGGAAAATTCCTGCTCTTTTCAATGCTGTGAATGCTGGGAGTTCGATGACATGCAGTCACTGTGCTTGCCAATGCAACAGGACACCAGCTCAGCTGTACTTTTGGCTCAGTCCTGAGCTTTCTAGGAACCATTTCACAGCACCACCACCACGGATGAGAAGCACAAGGGAAGGGGCAGAATCCTCCTGTTGCAACACCCCATCCTGGCTTTTTACACCTGCACTGAGCAGGCTTTTGACAAAGCAGTGAAACAACACTCACGACTTGAGGGAGTGCATTGCCAGCTGACAGCGAGGAAGCACAGCCCTCCTTCACGCGGGGGGTTTGCAGAGATCCATTCTGGGCTGCCCTGCAGCTCCTGGCTCTGCTCCTGCACGCCGGAGTTGGCACCGTGGGCTCCAGCTCCTGACACCTGTGCGTGCCAACACTTGTGCTGCTTCTGGGAGCAGCTCAACACCTGCAGCGTGCTCAGACTTCACCACCCGCCCTCTCAGAACCCCTCTGCAGGGCTGCTCGAGTTGTTGAAGGTTTTTCTTCCTCCCTTTCACTTTGTGCCCCCTGTGAGTGGCAATGACAGAAGGCAGAACAGAGTTTGAGCCTTTGATGTTCTGTTTTTCAGCTGTGGCTTTCTTGAATGTTGCTGGTAACATCCCAAATTCCAGCTCTGCTGAGCTGCTACCAGGCTTCCCAAGCAGCAACTCTGTGGAAATATGGGAACTTTTCACCAGCAGTTGTTCTTTCACTGGCAGTCACTGAGCACTACCTGCAGTGAGATAGCAACAGGTTGAGAGCTGGGCTTAGGCTGATGTCTGTTATCACCTTCCTCTTTATCTGGAGGTGTTTTTGTTATCTGGAGAAAAAAAAAACAACTCACCCTGAACAAGTGTACATTAAAAAAGAATGCCCAGCAATTTAGAGGATAAACATACACTCAGCTTCTTACAGACATCATTAAAAGTGTCACTTTGGACATTTTCTGGATGATTTTTTAGTTTCATGTATTTTATTCAGTAATAGGCTAGTCCATATGGAGACCACAAGAAGATTAGGCCTGGGATTTTAAGGATTCTCAAAGAATTTAAGGTAGGCTGTTCAAGCCACAATGGTTACTGAACCCAGAATGCTTCAAATTTTCCCTAATATCATAAATTGACTTTTATAGAACCATAATCATCAGATCAGACAGTGCTGGCAGGTGTGCCAGTGGCAGTGCTGACACCCTGCCAGGTGTGAGAGCTTCTAAAATCTGCATCCTACAAAATGACTGACACTGGGATAGCAAAACCAGGTGAGGATCCAGACTCACAACCAGCATCACCTTTGCACTGGCATGCTGGCATGGCTAAAGGAAATTAATTATCCTTCATTGCTGTTATACTGTTACTAAACAGGTTATTAAGGTAAAAGGGAAATTAGCTTTACTATTAAAGGTTTTTTGTGATGCTAGAACCATTCTTTACCTTAGTATTACCTTTCTGGGAAAGTAAAGCACCTTCCTGAACAATACAAACCCAAGAGTAGCATAATGAGCAGAAATAAAAGGTGAGAGGTGATAGTTATTTCATTCAGTGTGGTTCCCCCACTTCCAGGTCCAGCATCATAATACCAGACAGGGTGTCAAGTTCCCCAGCAGATGTGGAGGAAATAGAAAAGTAAGAGACTGTTTCTCAAGCTGCAGAAAAGGCATTTGTAGGGTTTCTTAAAAAAATACTAAAACTCTAAATATGGAGTTTCCTGGGGTGAATTAAACTGATCTGGTGTCACAGTAGCCCAGGTGAACATTTGCAAAACTGGTCACTTCAAAAAATCAACATCTGCCCTACACACTGAGGTGCAAAAGCAGGAAGGAGGACTTATCCTGCTGAAAAAAAAAGTCATTTTCCCTGAGTGCATGTGCTTAGCCCGGGCTGGAGCCATCTGTTCTGAGGAGTGTGTCGCTTTACAGCGAGCGAGTGTGTGTACACAGGAGCATGTGTTTGCTGCTCCCTGACCCAGAATCATGCTGTTATATAAACCCTGGGATTATCAATAACTTCACATTACAAACCAGCTCCTGTTCAACTCATTAAAGGATTGTGTCTCTGCCTGGTCTGACTCATTTAGCCTCTTTGGCATTCTTTCTGTTAACGAAGATAGCAACTCATTACTCCGCACAAGCTGAAACACCCATAGGTTAACTTGGTTTTCCCTTTTGAAACAATTCTTTTACAAGGATATTGCAGCAGTTCCTCCTGCCCTGGCAAAGCAGGCACCAGGCCAGCCAGCAGCTGGATATTCTGACCTCAAACACAAGATCTGAAATCATGGCTGGATGTATCTAAAGCACCCAGACCTGTGTAATCCAGCAAACTTTCACCACTCTTGTCTCAAGCTCGGGTCCCGGCTTTATCATGTACGACATTACTTCACCTCCTTGCAATGAAACATATAATCAAGAATCCAAAAGCTGACTCTCTCTAGGGCATTGGGAAGAACCAGTTTTCAGGGAGAAGCTGAGATGTGAACTTGTTTCTTCAAGCTTTTGCCATATTGAATTAACTTGTTTAAGTAGGTTCACAACACTGTCCTTTTTTCCTTCAACCAGCTCTAAAATTTGACCAGGACAATGGAATCAGAGAAAAATGCTTCCTTGGAAATCCTAGAATTTGCTTCCCTGGTTCTTCTGGGCCACAGTTCTTGTGCAATCTGCTGTCTTGCATGGAACCTTGCTCTTCTTCCATCCCAGCAACTCATCCCACACAATCCACTGCAAATGCTCAAGGTCTGCTTTACAGACTGAAAGGCTCCTTAATTTCTGGCTTTTTTTTTTTTTTTTTTTTTGTCTCTTAATAGGCTTTGTGGGATTTGACTCTAAACCCAAAAAAATCAGCCAAACTTGATGGTATAAAATTCTTCAGTGCTGTGAATTTAAATCCCAGGGCAGCCAGGAAGCCAGGATAGAGTTAAAGGTGTTCCCAGCCTGAAAGTGATGGCTCTGTATGGCCAATGCCACCTGAAAACATACCAGAGAGGCTTTTGAGGAAAAACATTTTACTGACTGAAAGAATGACTGCTGAAAAAAAAAATAATTTCCAGGTTATTTTGTAAAATAATAACCTGGACAAAAACAGAGTAAAGAAAAAAGAAGCAACCGAAATCCTTCAGATATCATCTAAAGTTAGTGGGCAATGTGGTTGGAACTTCAGCAAAATAAAGCAAAGAGGGGAAAGAAGAGAAGAGAAGAGAAGAGAAGAGAAGAGAAGAGAAGAGAAGAGAAGAGAAGAGAAGAGAAGAGAAGAGAAGAGAAGAGAAGAGAAGAGAAGAGAAGAGAAGAGAAGAGAAGAGAAGAGAAGAGAAGAGAAGAGAAGAGAAGAGAAATTAAAATTAGGAGGCAGCTAAGTTTTTATAAGCAAAGCTACAGGACTACAGGCAAAACCAAGGAAAATTATGTTGCTCTTCCTGTGGAAAAGTTATGAAATTCCAATTGAGAGAGTGTTCTGATCCATCTGAGGCTGGCATTTTAATGGGGCTGATTTCTCCATGGCAGCCCATTACAGCTCCATTCAACAGTTCTAACCATTGTGGAAAAATGCCATGTGCCAACAGCTATTTTCCACAATTTTCTTCAGAAAATCTGAAAGAAATGCAGAAAATTGATTTGAAGCCCTGGCAGAGAGATAGAGAAACAGTAGCACAAGGCTGCAGGCCAGTAATTTATGTTTCGAATGTCACTGACTACTCTGCCTATAATTTCAGGGGAGAAGGATAATAATTAAAAGCACAAACTCTCCAGTCATTTCTTACAAGGGGAAAAGTTGAATGTAATAAGTGTAGGGATTTCTTTAAGTGCTTAACTTTTCCAGTGGAGTTTCAAAAATTAAATATAGTAATAATATCTGTCCTCCAAAGTTATCCCAATGAGCTTCCCAATGTCGGGAGGGGAAGCACTTTCAGCAAATGCAGACACTGCTGGGATGAAATGTGGGGCTGTTTGACAGCAGGCAGCTCCCCATGACCCCTCAGGTGGGACCAGCACCAAATGCTCCCTTGGGACATGCAGAAACTGCCAGTGGTGTCACTGGGAGGGCAGGGGGGGCTCAGCCATTCCAGCACTCTGAAGGGTGGTGAAGAGACACCGGAGTCAGAGGTCACAAAATCATAGAATGGCTTGAATTGGAAGGGATCATAAACATCACCTCATTCCACCCCCTGCCACGGGCAGGGACACCTTCCACTAACGCAGGTTGCTCCAAGCCCCATCCAACGTGGCCTGGAACAGTTCCAGGGATGGAGCAGCCACAGCTTCTCTGGGCCAGGGCCTCCCCACCCTCCAAGTAAAGAACTTCCTAATGAAGGTCCAGCACCATGAGTAGCCCCAAGGATTATCTGTGTCAGGGTTTGCTCATTTGGATGTAGCCTGGGATCCCTTGTACAGTGAGTGCCCCACCAAATGAGCTGTTCCTGAGGCAGCAGCCTGAGGCAAATCTGAACACAGAGCCAGGAATGCCAGGCAGGTTATCAGAGCAACCAGATCTGCTTGTGGCTTAAAGAGCTTGAGGTGTCCAAGGTGACCTCTGTAGACACCATGGGCCCCAGTCTGGTGCCTGCAGTGCTTGCTGGAGTGTGTGGTCACTGTGCAGGAGTTCCAAAGGGGGTATTTATTTGGGTCTACACCAAAGCCAGGCCTCTTCTGGGCTGGTTCTGCAGCACCTGGGATGTTATTGCCAGGTCCCAGCCGACCTCAAGGTGCAGGGCACCCACTGCAGGTACACCCAGACCCCTAAAACTCTCCCTGGCTCCAGGGAACAGACTGCCAAACCAAACCATCATTTGCTGCAGCCAGCTCTCCACAGGGGGATCCTGTGGGAATCTCTGAGGATGACTGCTCACCCTGCAAATTCAATGTGCTTTCCATATCAGTGGAGCAGAATGCCAAAGAGCTGTTGAAATTACAAGGACACACACAAGCAAGAGCATTTGCACTCCTTTGGTAAAGTCAGCAGGAATTACATATAAGCACCAAAGAGCAAACTTTCTATTCTGCAAACAGGGATCATCTCCCCTACAAATTATTACATTTGCCAATGGCTTTAATCTATACAGAAAAAAAAAAGGCACTTTTAACTTTTCACATCTATTCTAACAACCATAGGGATATTTCTCAAGGCATTTATTACATTAATTGAGGAAAAATTAGGCCTGGAAGTAGTACTTTATATACTTCAGGAAATTAAAGGAATGATCATATTTCAGTAGATGTTGTTAAATGAACAACAAAAACTAAATACATTGTTTATGAAAACAATAAAGTCAATAAATAAAACAGAGGTCAAAGAAAAATTCTGGTCTGAGGAGATATTTCTATTTTTTCAATAATGTGCCCACTATATTAATACTATATTTTGCCTAGATTTTTTCCAACAAAGTAAATCATAGAATCTTTCTGGATGCTGGCAGTGTCATTGCAGACATAAATAGCTCTCAGGTATTAGTTTCTATCTGGGTAAACCCTGACCCTTTGACCATTGACCATTTGTCCACAAATCATAATATTTACTGAAATAAAAAGGAGATGTATGTACTGCTACATATAGTCATCTTTATTTTCAGCAGAAAATCCTCCTGGCAGTACCTCATATTGATTATGAACAGGACTTGAATTGGGACAAATATAGTAAATTTGTTTATCAGTGCTGCCTTCAAATGCTCTTTCATCCCCCTGAATATGAATATTCATAAAAAATAAGGAAATAAATAAATAAATAAACAAGTAAAAGAGTAAGTATGTCTTTTATAGGAGGAATGTTTTGGAAAACCATGTGACTGAATGACACAATCTATGCCTGCCTGAGTTTGAAGACAGCCTGAAGAAAGGTGTAAATACCTAAATCTTGTATTCATCTCGGTCAGGTATTAACTCATTTTTCTTCTTAGCAACACAAGTCAGAAGGTGATCTCACAATTTGCTCTGCCAACTTTTTAGAAATTCCCACTGGAAACATTCAGAAGGAAAATTATCCCTCAGAGAGATCATGCTTTGAAGTTCCCAGCAGCTTCCCTGGATACATTTAGCCTTGTAGAGGGCTCCCAGCAGCAAAAAACCCCAGAGGAATGCAAATTCCATGGAACAGGATACCCGAGCGTCCCTGCTAGAGTGGTGGTGTGCTTTGCTGGACACAGTAATCCCATCCCAAGCCAGAACTACTAAAAGTAGCTGATCCTACCGTGGGCTTTTGTCACTGTTGGCATAGGAATGCTGAGAAGTCTTTAGTTCCAGTTTGTGACTGCACCAACAGAATCGACCACTTTGCTATTTAACTGAGGGCAGAACTTGACCCTCAGTCCTCATTAGCTCCACTCCATGTCAGAGACACTTCAACCACCAGATCTCTGTTCCAAACCTTATTATGGTATGTTATCATATAATAAATATGTGATTAATGATAACTGAGCACCACTTAATGAAAGGTTTTCTTGCTTTTTCTATTTATATTACCACACATAATCTGAACCTCTGATAATTAAATGTTACATAAAATATTCCAATACTAGCCATCCTGGGAGCATCTTTTTGAACACTTGGCAACCTTGTAATGGTTTGTCATTAACAAGCATGCCCTAATGTGACATTCCACTTCAGCAGCCTCTCTGAGAAGGTCTTTTTTTTTTTTTTTTCCTTTTTCCCATTGCAGCAAGGAGCTGAAGGCTGAGTTATCCAGCAGAAGAAGCAGGTGTTGCAGCGCTGCTCCCTGTGGAGGTTATTTCAATACCCAGACGTCATTAGCTCTGAGCTACAGGACGTTGTAGTGCAGTAAATGCGTCACGTTGCACTGGCTGCCGTGGTCCTCTGGTGCATCCTGCCATGGATCATCCTGGGATCTTGTCAGCAAAGGTTGTTTGAAAGGGAGGAACTGGTTCCCGTGAGCAGGAACTGCAGAGCAGCCAGGAAGATTGCAATCTATTCACCCCCTTTTATAGACACTTTCTTCCTTGCACACTCTTGGCACTGAAGTAAGGGAAAAATACTGTGAATTCAGGGATGGTATATGGAATCAACTATACAATAGTTTGGGTTGGAAGGGACTTTTAAAGGTCATCTTGTCCAACCTCCCTCAATCAGCAGGGATAGTCAATGGGTCCAGTTTATAATTGTATAAACATGAACATTAGGTAAAAAAATGACATTAAAAACAGTACTGAGTTACTGCAATGTCCCTGATGGTGCAGCAGTGTTCCTGTGGTTTCACCAGGGAAGGGTTTTTCATTGTATTTGATTCATGATCCCATTTCTGAACAGGTAACATCTTGCCAGGGAGGATGTTGAGTGGGACATGGATGTGGTTCTCTGTGCAAACTCTTGCTTGCCATGTTGGAGAGGCTCTATTCATTCTGGGGACCCGCAAGTCCCTTCAGCTCCTTGTCCTAGGAAAACCTACCCCAGGGTGCCTGCCTTAGAATGACAGAATAATTCAGGTTTGAGAGGACCTCAGGAGGGCCTGTTAGATCAGGACAGGTTATTGAGAGTTTTATCCACTCTTGCCTTATCTAGGCTAAACAGGGAATTCTCTCCACTAAATGAAGCTGGGGTTTTGTAGTTTTCCATCCAGTCTGGACTGATTTAGCAGAATCTGATGTCAGCAGTGTGAAGAACTGGGTAATCTTACTGTGCATGGTGGGGTAGGAAGCGATTGCTAACACAGCAAGGACGAAAACACAGACCTCTGGCACATGGAAATAAAACCAGGTAGAAACAGGCATTGAATTAAACAGTTCAGAGCAAGATGCTGCTTGAGCTCCATAACTATAAATCCCAAGTGAGAGAAGGGCCCTGCAGACACCCAGCCAGCTGATGGAGTGATCTGAAGTCACTCCAACCAGCATCTGCTCCAGCAGGAGCAGAACTTGCCTCAGTGTTGTTAGCACAAGTCACAGTACACACAGCAGGAAGTGTTTCCATTTCAGAGTGAGGTTTGCATTTGAATGCTGGACTCTGGGAATTGAAGAGAACAATTTTATCCAAACCGATTTTCCCATTCCTAAAAATTTTACCCAGCAGGTCTCAGGTGCCAAGTGGAGCCACTTCAGTGGCTCTGCCTGTGTATTCACAGGAGATAGGTTTTTTAATTCTTTAGCAATTCCTTTGTTACTGCAGGATGGGAATTAAAGGCTGGCTGAATGAAAGGAGGCATGACCCCGGTGTCTTAATAAAATAAAATCCTCTGAGGCTGGCCCAGAGGTTATGCTTCCATTGCCATGGGAGAGACCTGGCTTAATTCCTGCCCTGGTCCTTTGCTCTGAGGGTGTTGCAGAGGTTTTGGCCAGCAACACTCAGCAATGACCTTTCTGACTGATTGCAGGGCAGTGTGGATGAGCCCCTGGGGCACCCAGCCCGCCCCAGCTGGGCAGGAACACCAGAGGGGAGTGGGACAGATGACAGCCCAGGTTAAGGAAGGGGACTCAGGGCCCTTCTGGGGGCAAAGGACTTGTCCTCAGGTTTAAAAATGTAAAAAAAAAAAAAAAGCAGAGAGGGACACACCCCACTGCCACAGCTAGGCAAGACGTGGGATATTCAACAACATATTATTTGCTGGAAAGAAAATGTAGGTTTTTTATTTAAAATGTGGCTCTCAGTGAAAACCACATTTATAAAATTTCAAACAATGTATGTTTTGTGGTTGTTGGGATTGAGCACAGCACTCCTCACGGAGCTTTAAATCATTTCATATGAATGCAAAAGCACTCGCTGCTTTGCTGAATCGAGAGATCTCCAAAAGAGTCTGAATGTGAAAAAAAAAAGTAACAGCTGAAAATTCCAACCAGCAGGCTCGAGTTTTCCAAGGCCTGTTTGCTTTGGCCTGCCTCTGCCATTCCTTTCTTTCTTTCTTTAGAAGTGTGAAACTGGTTGGTCGCTGGTATTTGTTCTGTGGTCTGCACTAACTGTTCCATCTGTGTAAACTCCGGCTTGCCAGCCTGGGAGTTTAACAACACTTTCCCTTCAGCTGGAAGGAAAATGAAAGTCCCGTTAAGTGGCACTTTGAAGCTTTGCAAAACACACTGCACCGGGTTTGAACACGGAGCAGGAAGGTCAGCTCCTGCCCGGGCCATCAGCACAGGACCTACCATAGCCCAGAGCCATTGGGCAACCCCAGAGCTCCTCGTGGCACACCCGGCATGCAGGAGCAAAGGGAACAGCTGAAACCTGGTCAACACAAGGAGAGAGAGACACACAACCAAGTCAGCTCTATTTTTATTAGGGGTACATCTTTGTCATTGGCTACCAAGACTCTGATCTAGGGACGTATTCAGGCTCTAAAATCACCTCTTAGGCTGCCAAATAGGGGTTAAATGCCCAAATATCTCACTAGGCCTGGTTTCCAGCTCATGTCGCACTTCAGACTTGGAGATTTTCTTCTCTTTGATGCCCAGCTTAATCCTAAAAGGGGTTCAGTTCCCCTCTGAAAAACTAGTTCAGCTGTGCCCAGCATGACCAAATCCTTGATTGCCTCTGATTCGTAGGACTGATGATATTTCTATGGTGCTATTGTCATTTCAGGTCACTACAATAACTGATATTTTATCTGTGGGTTGAGATTCAAATTTGAGACCAGCTTCCAGACGAGTTCTGTATATTGACCAGGTCCTGGGCAATGTAGGCTGAGGAGCAGCCAGCTCCAGGACCCTTTTATGGAGGGGGGACTGGCTCTGCCATGTGATTGACCTTGATGAAAGGCTGATCCCACCCTGGCAGGACTCTGGGTCCAGCTCTGATGGCACCTCTCCCTTCTTAGGCCAGCTCCAATTTAGAGTTTAAGCCTGGCTCAGTTCTTCTTCAAATATAAAATATAAAAGAAAAAAAAAAAAAAAAGCGGATTAAATCCACTTTCAGCTCTTCCAGCTTTTTATTTACACAGAAAAGATGACTGAAATGCTGTTTTGCCTCCTATTTCCATGCAGGTTTTCTTCTGCCCCATGATGTGTATTTGTCCTTCCCAGGGTTCAGCCCTCCCTAGATTGTACTCCAGAGCCCCAGGCACAAGGCTGCCTTTTTCCCTTCCTCTTTTTTTTTTTTTTTTTTTTTTTTTTTTGTTTTTTTTTTTTTTTTTTTTGTTTCCTGACTGTATGCTTAGCAAGGGTATATTTTTAAAGCTGTGTAGGGGTTTTAGCTGCCTGAATTCTGTGATGGCTAACAGAGAAGCTGTGCTGTTATTACACAAGTAATACTTTGAAAATGTGTAGTAAAATTCAGGATCAGTTACTATCAACATAGGAGAGGGATATATCAGCTCAGAAAAAAATCATTGCTGCTGAGAAAGCAGAATTCATCAGATTCTTCTAAAATAATGTTTCTGAACATTCATATGAAGTCCCAACAGCTGTTGAGTTCAATCGTGTTTCCTCCTAATCAAAACATATACTGTTGGTTTTTTTCACAGAAAATTTAGAGGAGTAGAGAGAGGATTACAAGTGTTTTAAAGAAAACTACAAGTGACACTGGAAGTAAATGTGTTTTTGAAGATGACTTTCAATAAATAACTGGCTTACCAAAAAAAGCCTTTTCCAGAAATTCAAACCAAAAACACATCACTGAACATTTTTCAGATTTGTCTTTCCCCTGCTGCCTTTTTCTGTCTAAAACCTGATTATTTTCAAATAAATTTTCCTTCAGCTGCAACATCTTATTTCGGCTGAAAATAAACTTCTATTGAAAAGTCAGCTTTTCTCTGCAAGGATTTGGAGATTTCGCTTCAAGAAATGTTCACAAAATATTCCATCATGTAGCCTTTGCTGTAGGTAGCCAGAGGTATTTGTTCTCTGAAGAAAACTCCATTGCATAATGCAGACACCTTTTCATTTTTCTGCACTCGAGCTCGAACGCCTGTACCTGCCAACCGACTTCAACCAAAGAAAGGTCAGTTGTACATTTGCATAAAATCGAATGCATTTGCATAAATCAAGCTGCAGCTTTATATATTACATTGATCTGGAATGCATATTTTGTTTCTCGTGGTGACAGGCGATGAGAGGCAGCAACAGCCAGTTTTAAGGGTGTCTGTCCTGGGCTCAGCCCTGCACTGAGTGAGTAGAGATCAATCCCCAAGCCCACCTGAATGCGCACAGATGTCAATAACACCACAGCAGACAGTCAGTTCTCCTTCTGCTCAGCTCACCACAGCGTGAGAGACTACTTTTCCCCAATTTTTTATCTGTTGTGCTTTCCTGAAGTAATGGAATCAAACGTAGGTATCAGAGGTCTATGTAGGCTGAAAATTCAGATTAAACTATCCAAAATTAGGCTTTGCCAAGATCACCAATAAATTGATGTACCCAGGATTTTTATACAACAAGTTTTAGTTCATTTGAGTTTATTCAAGATCACTATATATGTGGATCCAATTTTTTGTCTGATTTGATGAAAGTGGCAGAGAAAATCTAGACTCGCCTGACTTTTAGGAACTTAAGACTTCATATTAATTTCAAATTCCTGGAAATATCTAATAAAACCACTGCAGCTGGCACTGTTCAAATTGCCAATATATTCAGAAGCAACTCAGAAGTGCCAAAGTGATGACGTGACAAGAGAGCTTCTGCTCCTGCTCTGAGTCCACACTGGCATCTAGTCCTGTCCTGGAAAGTCAAGGGGCCAGGCCACCCACTCTCTGTGCTGACCTCTGGCAAAGAAGCCACCTGAGCAGCTCCAGACTGGCCTGTCAGATAAATTATGTCATTCCTTTCACCCTTAGATCCACCTAACTAGGAGATCTGCACAAGGATGGATCTCAAAATCAGACTTCTGCAAGGGAATTTTTTTTTTTTTTTTTTTTTTTTTTTGGTTTGGAGAGGAATCATTTCATATCAGAACCAAAAATTGCTTTCAAACACCACAACTGGGCTGTGTAAATCAAGCAGGGAGGATTAGCCCTTTGCAGAAAACCCCTTTTTAAACAACTCAGAGAACTGAGGTAGTGCCTGAGCCTGTCTCCAGTATGGGGGTTGGCAGAGGGAATGGCCAGCAGTGTAAAGGGTTTGATTTACCTGAATGCTGTCCAGTCAGCTCTGCTGTTGTGAATAGAAATCAGATTGTTTATCCAACCCCTCTGCTCTGATCTGTCCTTTGGGTTCATGCTCAAAAGCAAAACATGCAGCAGCCAGGTCAACAGCCTGAGACAGCAAAGGTCACCAAGCCTGGGCACTAAAAGAGGACACAAAAAGGAGTCCAGCTGAGCCCCATCCTAACCCCAGCACACCATTCATTATTGCAGTGGTTATAGCTAATTAAGAGTGCAAGGCAGGATCCCCAGGCAGCTGGGGATCAGAATCAGGAGACACCACATAATGATAAGTGGGATTGCCTAAAAATCAGCAATTTTTTTACTGAGGAAAAAGGCCTTGCATTCTTTTTATTTGCCTCTGCTTTCAAAGTCAGCAGCCAGACGTTTTTGGTGTCCCTCTCAGCCTCAGTGGCAGTGGCAGGTAGGAAGCTGTCCCTCATGTCTGGGTGCAGTAGGACAGGGACAAGCTGGGCTGCCCCTCCTTTGTGCCTCCCCTTGAGCACCCACTGCTCTCTGGGTTCTCTGCAGTGGAGCTGCTCTGAGCAGCTTGATGGAAGAATTTCCACTGGTCCAGGACTGTGATGGTGCCGGTGGGACAAAAGGAAGCAAAAGCATCCCTTGGCACAGAAGTTATTACCTGCAGCTGTGATTACCTGCAGCTGTGGTGGGCTCCAGAGAACACTCTGTGGTGAGCAGCTCAGCTTCCAGAGCTGTGGAGCATGAACTGCTCTACAGGAGGAGAACAGGGACTGTGTGTGCCAGGATCTGAGCTTCCTCTCATCCTGGAGCAAATCAGGAGAAGCTCTGTCAGATCCCTGGAGAACTTGGCTCTAGAAATGCTGCTCCTGCATGGAACAGTTCTTGAGGTTGAACTCATCCACCACAAATAAAGCAATAATGCTGTTAGAAAGCGATATCTTCAGTGCTCCAGTATTCAACAGGAGTTTTTGGAAAGGCAAGATAATGACTTGGGAATTGAAGCTGGCCTTAGCATAGTGCAGTGGAATTTTTATCAAGACTAGCTGAGAATGTGACACATTTAAACCAATCAAGTGCATTTATTTTACTATAATCTTATAATAACAACAATGACCTCAGTGAGTGGACCCTCCTGAGCACTAGAGATTAGCTGGGGTTAACAGTCCCCTGAATGCTGATCTCTCCAAGGCAGTGATGGAGACGTGGATCCTTTTAAAAGGATTCATTACTGGCTGCTGAAGTCTCCATGAAACAGACCCATTAGGCCTAAGTATGGTTTTTAATAAATCAGCTTTGCCCCCCATCACCCCAGGCGTTGCCTCCCAGCCGAAACTGCTTCCCTCTGGCATTTTTAGCAGCGTGGCTGTTCTCATTGCAGATTTGTTTCCTCTGTGGTTTTGTAGCCAGTTGCCTTCCATGCTGGTAGGGCCAACATAAGGGGAAGTAGGTGGGGAAATGCCCCTCCTGTTCCTGAGCCAAAAGCAGGGGTGAACTCTGCCTTCTATCTTTGGCTGGGGGAAGCAGCATTCCCTCGTGCTTCCCTTTCCTGCCCCAGTGTGCAGCCAGGGCTCCCCGGATGCTCCATCTGGATCACGGGAGGAGTTGGTGCTCTTACTCAGCTTGAGCACACTCAGAGCCTCTCCTCCTTGGTGCCCTGCTGAGCCCAAGGTCCTTGGCACCAAGGGCACAGCAAAGAATCAGCCCAGGGGAAGTGCACATGAGGTTTAATTAGGAAAAAATCTGCCTTTGCAAAAGGATTGAAAACCAGAGTCCATTTAAAAAGTGTTGTCAAGGCTTTGAAAATGTCAAGAGCATTTTGGAAGCTCTGCTGTCCATGGTGTATTTCTTGAGCCACTGTGTGATGTTTCAGCTCCTGGCTGGATAATAATCAGACAGGTATCCCATAATGCAGAAACATCAAGTCATTATCAGACCCTGGAATAAAAAAGTAAAATCAAACTAAATACAAGATAAAGCAATATCCTATGAACAAGTGATTTGTCTGATACCATTCTGCTGAAGGCATCTTCACCGAGTTCCAGTGACAGCAGATGAAAGGCAGGACACAGACAGGACTTCTTGGAGCTTGTGCAAAAGTTGCTTTTAACTACAATTACAAAGTCAATTAGAAAGTCATTTCAGCACTAATGAAACAATGAATGATTGATGCTTAATGGTTCTGGCAGGAAATACAGCCTGGTAAATACAGCTGACCAGGAAAAGGCAATTCAAAGTTACATCAAAAATTTAGGGGGGTTGTGTGTGTATATATATATATATGTATATGAGAATGCAAATTTACAAATTCAAAGTGCTTCAGTTTAGGGGTGCAAATTAATATCTTTAACCAGATAGAGTTCATACTCCCAGTCATTCTGGTGTAACCTATAATATGCTGAAGCTGGCAAATGTGTTTCCAGATCCCAGGTTGAGCTGGGAGAACTTCACTGCCTAGGTCAGGTGTCAGCTGGTCATTTCACCTCATGTCCGGTGTGCCTTGGGCAGAAGCAGAGGTGAAGAAGGTATAAATCCAGTTATATATTATATATAACACACAATATATTATGTATTATGTGTATTAAATATAAATCTATTTCTCTATAAGTATAGACACATATAGACACATATAGATGTATATTTCCAGATGATCCTGCCTTGAAAAGGTGATAGATCAATGCATTATCCTGTTCTCTTTCCTGTGCCTTCCATTGCTCTCGCTGGGTTTAAAATCAATATTGATGTTGTGATGCCTTGGCCTACAAATTTAATCCCAGGTGGGATTAGAAATTCTCTCTGTAGCAGGAAGAGAATCCTAGGAGATGATTCAGACTAAATCCAGCTGCTGAGATAGAGAGAGGTTTCTGAGCTTTGTTCAAAGAGAGAACCTCAGATTTCAGTCCTTGGAGCAGACCAGCTTTTCCTCCCCTCTGGCCCAGCAGCACAGAGCTGTGTGCCTGCAGGGCACTCCAGCAGGAGCAGGGGCAGATGCCCAAAGCTGATGCAAGAATCAGGGAAAATGCTGCAGCACAAACTACTTGAGCAAAACCTCTCTAAGGTAGTTACACCACACACAGGTGTGTAGTTACACCACACCACATCCACACACAGGCCTGGTCTAAAACCTACTGCTAGGGCAGAGCTACTTGTGTGCTATAGTTATGTCACAGGGGCTTGATTAAGAAAGACAAATTTCCTGACTTTTCCTGTGATCATCCTGAAGCCTGGTCGCAGCAAGGAAAATGAGCATTCTGGGAAGGGTCAGTGCATGGTGGCAGTTGCAGCACTGTAGGTGCAGGGTGACTGGATGTTGTACAACTCTCTCTCCCCACACAGCCCGTGCCATGCTCAGTTTGGCCATGAATCCACTCCAGGGTTTTTCCCTGTGAGGACTGCATGGATGTCAGGATCAGAGGGTGGTGCCTTTGGGACTGGGCACTCATACAGCCATTACCTGACAGAGCCTGACTACTCATTTTAACCATATTTAATGCTTCCCATCTGAGTGTTTCAATGTACTTTAAAGGTACGTTCATGGTGCTTGATCCAGTCTGAGGCAAACGCTTGAGGTCTCAGCTTCAGACATCTGACAGCTCTGTGACTGTGTGGGCACCATCTCTGCCCACACCATGCTCTTCCCATCCTCCTGTGCCCAGTGTGTCCTTTCTCTGAGCACCTACATGGAAAGCTGCAATTTAAGTGCAGAACAGCAGTGCACGAAGCAATTGGCCAGACTGAAACATTTACCTAAGGCCATTTGTTTACAGCATCCTCACACTCACCACGAGATCCTTTTCTTGTTTTAATCCAGGCACATGGGTGCTGCATCTTGCAGTTGTTACAGGCTTAAGGTGCCCTGTGAGCAGCCACCTTCCTTCCTCTGGGACCTGTGAGCTGGGTTTGTCTCACAGTGTGTTTGGTCTGTCTCTAGAGAGGCTGCTGTAAAATGATGGCTGAACCCATCTCCAGTTCACTCCTGCTAATTAAACACCTCTGGTTCAGTGCTTGCTTGCTCCTTTATTTCCCTCCTTCCCCCTTTTTTTTCTTTTTGGCTAGTTCCAAGAGGATATTATTTTTAGCTCAGGAGGGTTAAAGGGGAAGGGAATTGTGCCAGAATCAGGTTGTTAGGAGATGGGGAGAGAGGAAAAAAATGCTGGGGGTAGGGGGAGATCTGCAGTGATTAAAATTCCATCTAATAATAAGACAGAAAGCTGCAGTGCACAGGCCTAGCCTAAATTAAGCTCCTGAATTAGAAGCACTTTCCAAAATTCCTCTGTAGACAATTTAATTAGGCGACAGGTATTTCCACAGTCACACGGTGGTTCCACTTGGCAGTAAATAAAGACTCCAAGAATTCTTACCCTAGAAGTCAGTGAAGAAAGCAAAACAAAACTTCCAGCAGGACGCAGAGCAGCGTGTGGTGAGACTGGCCCAGCTCCCCTCCTCCCCAGCCCACCCTGCCCAGCTCTGGTAATAGATGGTGCACGAGCACAGTCCTGATGAGGGGCCAGGAGGTTAATCTGCAGCTGGCTCTCTGATAAAGTCCACAGCCAGGCTCTGTACTCCTCAGCCTATCCATAATCTTGGCTTTGCTCTCGCAGTGTCGGTGCAGGATTGAGGTGTGCAGCCCTCTGTCCTGGCACAAACGATGCCATCCATCCACATCAGCTCTGCTCTTTCCTTCTGCTGTTCCCCTCCTCCCCATCCCTCTCTGGAGCAGTGAATAAGGATGCTGGATCCCCAGCCCCTTCCTGACAGCACAGAGAGAGGACATGCTGTCATCACAGGCAGCTTGGAGCAGGGGGGAAAGAGAAACTTGAATGGTTTTGCTTCCCAAAACCATCATCACCCTGTATTCACTATTTATCACTAATAAAATAATTGAAAAATAATTAAGTCAATTATTTCTTTTTTATGGCATAAATGCTCTTTGTAGCCCATGAAAGCAAGGATTATTCTCTTCCCTCCAAAAAAATCATAGAATTATTGAATGGTTTGGGTTGAAAGGGACCTTAGAGATCATGTCATTCCAACCCCCTGCCATGGGCAGGGACATCTTCCACTAAACTAGATTGCTCCAAGGCCTGCCCAGCCTACCCTGGAGCACTTTAACAGAGGAAGTACTCACAACTCCTCTGGGCAAACCTACCCCTGCTATGCTGAAGAATTCAGAGTACCAAAACAAAGGACAGGTATTACTTTTACCTGAAAAGTGCCTTTATATAAACACTGCCTTTACTTAACACACAAGTGTAACAATGTAAGCCATGTGCTGATAGCTACAATGGGAATTTCCAGAATTCCCAGAAAATATTCCTTCTCTCAGCACTGTTTTCCTCATCCTTCTTTCTACTGCCTTGTCTTGTATAAGCCTTCCTTAATTTCTCTCCCAAATATTTGACACTGCCTTAACAGTTTCTTGGAAACGCTACATGTGTGAAATTATTCTTAGATTTCCTTGGGGTGAAAACCAGAGAAATTAAAAACAAGGCTTATCAGCAAAGTGTCAGTGGTAGGCACCAAGCTCCCATGGAATATCTGTTTGTGTGACAGTCTTTAAGTGACTCCAGCAGTCCCTCTTGGAGGGTCATGTCTCCACCAGCAGGCTTCCCAGGATCAAGGGCTGGGTGGAGAGACAGGCTGGACAACCTAAAATTAAAATAAGCACCCAGAAGGAGTGAAAATTTGGAAAATTCTTAAGGATTTTAGTGTGTCAGAGTTCACTCAGTGCTCATGGGAAGAGTGCTTTTTACTCACATGGGTGTTCCCACCTTCAACAAACACAGTCTCTGGTAACTACCAGCTATTGCCAGGAAGAATTGCTTAATTCTTCAGGAAATGGCATGAGTTTGCATTCCTTCAACCTCTGAGCAGTCCTCTGCCTTTTTACTGTGTGGGTGTATGAGTGCCCAGGTTAGGAGGATGTTGGGGATAAAGCATCAATTTTTGCACAACACTGGAAGAGAAGAGAGTACTTCAATTCATCCTTGTTTATAGAAAACTTTGAAATTATTCAGAAGTATCTGTGTTCTCATTTAACCTGTAATAATGATTTCATTTAATCTGAAGGGATTCTTCTAACTGCAAGAGTTCTTACCCCATGTTAATTAAGTATCCATTGATTTCTAAAACAAAGGAAAACACTTGTGCTTATTGAGATTTTACTGTGATATTCAATTTAACATGGTTCTATTGTATGGCTTAGCCCTCTACAAACTTACCTTTAATAAAGAACAGCTAATACATAGAGAGATTAATTAAGAAAATATAATCAGATAGCAAAATAATCATTGTAAATGACAAAAAGGTGAATTGATGGTTACTTTGTTTGTTTTTTTTTTCCTTTGTCCAATACATAGTTGAAAATACTAAAATAATAAATCTTTTAAATCAAACTAAGTTTCAGTTTAATCCACAAGGGAAACATTGAGGTCTCATGTGCTTATACAGCTAAGACATTTTAAAGTACTATTTAAAAAATAGCTACTAATCTGAGAGCTAAGGCTGGAAAGCATTACCCTAGAAATTCTCTTTAATATGGACTTGATGATCTGTGCTCTGAAATCAATGCCTGAAAAAAGACAAAACTAAAAAAAAAAACAAAAAAAAACCAACCAAACAAACAAACAAAAAAACCCCACAAAAAAAAAAAAAAAAAAAAACAAGAAAAGGAAAAAAGAGGAAGAAAAGAAGGAAAAACCCTCTCAGCTCTCACTTACCTGAATCACAGCTTCAAAATTTGTCCCCCATATTCACCATATGCACTGCACTTTATGATGTGCTGGGTTTCCCATGGTGCTGCCAATCTGGAAAGTCAAATATTAAGGCATGTGAAAAACAATGAATCCTACCCATTAATTGTTTATTTTTTTTTTTCATTTGGTTCCTGCCTAGCACAACATCTCCCATCTGAGAAAGCCATCAGCACTGGGAAGACAGGCACTTAATAAGCATTGTGCTGGAAATGGGACATGCTTGCTTTCTTTGGAAGGTAAAAGTAGTGGAAGATGTAAAATGTGACAATAGGGTGAAACTGCAAAAAAAATGGGGGTGGGAGGTGCATTTTTAAAAGAGAAAGCATATTTCTTACCATTCAGAATTCCAATTAGATTTCTGTGTGTGTACACACTCCTACACCTTAACAGCTGCTTCAAAATCCCCCTGTCCTGGTAATAACTCTATGGATTCAAAAAGCCTCTGAGCTTTTTGCCATGACACCATCATGCAGCTTGTGTAGCTGAATTTGGCTTTAAGGTCGAGTTAGAGAAGAGCCCTGCAGTGAGCAGAGAGCCCCAGAGGCTGCCCCGTGCAGGCTGGGCTGTGCAGCCTGGCCCACGCAGGGCCCCTCAGCATTGCTCTTCCACACTTTGCCCATATCTCAATCTAATTCCAGTCCTGCATTTCAGATTAGGCCAGACCAGCCTTGGTGATGCTGCATGAGAAGAAATGACACAGCAGACTTGGCTCAGGTATCAGTTTGATTTGCATGATCTGCACTCACACCTTTTCCTGGTGTCGTGCCATGCAAATATTTGAGGTAATTGACTTCCACTTGCACAGAACCAAGTAAACAAAGAACTACAAGTGGCTGCATTCAAAAGTCACTTGAGTTATCCTCCTTTTGGAAGAGTCTCAGGAGATGGAAGCCTGGAATAAATTGGGTTTTGGCCAGGACCAGGGCAAGGAGGATTTGGGGATCTCTTTTCTTATGTAGTGACCAGTTCCAAGGAGGGAAGCTTGGGAGATTGTCTGGGCCATGGGTTACCACCAAGTGGCATTAATTTAGTGGATGTCTTTCCTGACAAGTGGTGATTTCACCCATCCACAGCAGTCTCTAGCACTGAGGAATCAGCAGCTGCACCTCCCCATGCACTGCAGAGGAGCTCTGTCCCTCCTGTGACTTCCACTTGTCCATGCTTTTTGAACTAGAGACATACTTCAAAGACCTGGGGGGAAGGTTTTGGTGTAAAATCCCTCAGCTCAGAACAAGTTCTGAATAACACTTAGTTTCTCTTTTAGTCACGATTCTTGTGTGTGTTTTTGTTTCCACCAGGCTGTAGAAATTTTGTTGTTGGCTTGTAGTAACAGCAAAGCAGAATCCTTTCCACTGAGAGCTAAGAACATGCTGGTTGGACAGCAAAAAGGTAAATCCAAGATTTGGCTGTATCCTATATGTTTCTTCTCTTGCCCTCAGTTTCCATTCTGCAAGTTTGAAAGATTTGGAAGTAGTTAGGATATACAAAGATTAAAGGGCATTTCTGTCTCTCTGCTGTAGACCACTGTCTGAGATAGGGAAGGAAAGAAAGTTAAATATAAACTCTACACACAGCCAGCAAATCTCAGGAAGGGTGATTTTTCCTCTAGGATGTCCAAGTTTCTAACTCCCTTAACCTGTTTATCAGATCCTGTTCTCTTAGTGTCTGTACCACTGACAAATTCTGATTTTCTCCCTGACTTGCAGATCTATAGCTGCCACTTGCAGAGGAGAAATGTTGCTGTGTGATCCATGTGACCAAGTCATTAGCTAAATCAGACCATATTTTGCATACTGAACAGCATGTCCTCACAGAGAATTGTTTGTAATCAGTCAATATTATTTATTTTTAAAAGTGCAAAAGATACCATTGAGTAAATTTGAATGAGAAATAAATTTGGAGAAATTGTAATCAGCCTGTGAACATTTTGCAAGCAAGGAGAAAAAGAAACAGGCTGAACTAATTGATTGAATTACTTGCAGCAAGTTCCTCTCTCTGTGCTGATCCTCTTCTCAATGCCTTCAGTATTTTGGGTGCATACCTCAAGCCTGACCTGAATCAAACTCTGCTTTTCCAATCAGAGCTCTCCCTTCAGGGGGGATTGCCAGTCATACTCCATTAAGTGATGGGTTTGCATTGTCAGCAAGCAATCATTAAAGAAGCAGGCTGATAACATAAATCTCATTTTCACTTATAAACCAAAGCTGGTCTTTAGGTGCAGTACAGACTGATCTATTTGCTCTTTGCCTTGCTTTTTTTTTTTTTTTGCTTCCCACCCTTGAGACAGTGATGCAGTTTTCAGGAAGGAGTTTTCCACACTCAGTAAGCCTCTTGTTTTCCACCTACTGAAGAAAAGCCAGTAACATCTGATCAGCTGTAGCTTCCCATCCAAGGAGGACCCTGCTATGCAGGGAGATTCTTGAGGATAATAACAGATGGGGACTTCCATTTGAGCCAGAATAGCACTAAGGGCTGGAAGACTTGTTGACCTCAGCATGGAAGCTCCCACACTGCCAAGCACTCATCAAGATGCTCACCAGACTGAAGAGTACGTGCCAGAGGTCTCATCCACTCAAACAGCTTCCTAATCTTTCTGTGGTTTTAAGCTCAGCTTAACTGCTAGGAATCCCCAGGAAGGAAGGAAGGAAGGAAGGAAGGAGGGAAAGTAGAATATCCTCTTGCTCCTCAATAGCCTCTCATATTACAACTCAGCACTCTGCTCTGATGCTTTGCTCTAAGAAACCCTTGGCCTAGCACTAGAAGGTATCGAGAGGCAGTCACAGCACTCCTTCTCCTTTACATCTCTGCTGGATAAGGAGGCTCTGGAGCTTTCCAATTCCTGTATTTTGCAACTGGAAGATGAAATTCCCAGAGCAGACCACTTCAGCAAGAAGCTGAACTCTGCAGAAGCCTGTTCTAGCACAGCAATATGTACTCATGACACTCTCTTTGATCCATGGATCCTGAGGACTCAGCATGGCTTTGGGTACCTGCATACTGGATGGGGCAGATAGGAGGGACTGTATGGGGGGAAAATAAAATGTTGAAAAAAGTTTGATGCTGGCAATTCTGACCCCAACATCTGCACACAGAGAGCTGCAGCAATATTGCTATAAAGAAACAAAACAACACCTAGCACGGTTTTGAGCCAGCCAGAGGGGATGCTGCTGGGCAAAGAGGGTGAATCTGGAATTTCAAATACAAAATGGAGAGTGAGGCCAGTTCACACAGATGGGGTGCACTGCAAGTGCTGTTCTACTCCCCTCCTGCTGCCCATGGTGAGGGGGAGGAGAGGTGCAGCGAGCCTGCTGCAACCTGCAGGGAAGGTTTGATTTGGTTCATTGAGCCAGTGAACCTCAGAAAGAGTGAATTATGGGCAGTTTTGTGTAAACCACTTCAGGTGAAGAAGGAGGCGGTTGTGATTGATGCCAAGAATTTACTGAGCTGAGGTGAAAAGTGTTTGCGTATTTCAATGTGGCGTGACATATAAGCCCTTCCAGTTACAAGGTATTACCCAGCACAAGGGCTGCTTTTTCGTAATGCTAACCAGTGATGATGAAAGTTTCAGCCTCCTGTGAAGTCTCTTACTTGAATTTTTCATCCTCTTTCCCAGCAGGACTCTGTTCCTCATTCTTGGAATGCAAAAATGGCAGCAAAAAGCCATTGTCTGTCTTCATCTGGGTGTAGGCTTGGGATTTCCTGCAAAACACTGTCCAGCATGGCTTTTCCAAATCATGCACCTCCCAAAACTATCTGCACTTACCCCTAAGCACTGTGGCAGAGCCACAGACTTGTCCAGCTCTGCTTCCCACGTCCTTTCCCAGCTCTCAGGCACAGACAGAGGTAGGTGTCCTTCAGTTAGGACAACACCAGGAAGTTCCTGACTGTATTCTTCCACTGAGAGGGAAACTAGCAGAGCTCGGTGGAAAAACGCACCCAGAAAAGGAACCTGCCTTTTTTCTTATTGTGGACACAAAAAAGCTGTGGATTTGTTTTATCAGCATAACACAAAAACAGCTGACAATGAGGCTTTGAATACCCAGACCAAGGGGCAGAGGGTATCAGTGCAAAGGAGGAAGAGCAGAGCTGTGAGCCACACTAGCAGAGCGTGCTACAGCACACACCTCCTTACAAACAGGCTGCAGTTTTCCAAACAGTAAGTTTTCCTTCTAGCATGTCATTTGAAGTCTAAAGACTGTAAAATGGAAAGTTAAAAAAACCTTAAAGAGAAAAATATAGATATATTTTGTCTATATATGCAGAAATATATACCTTATGGATGTCCCTACTCAAGGCATTCTAGTTAACAGGAGTTCAGTAATGAATCCAGTGTGATATACACCAAGTTCTCAAATTTATACCCATGGGAGAGACAAATGTTTCAACATGCTTTAGCAATGAGTCTGAAAGATGAAATTCAGCTCCAGCCAGGAGTGCAGAAGACAAATTCCCTTGGATGTCAAGCTTCCTCAGCGGATGCAGTTCCTAGCACCATTTTTAGATGTACCTAAAAAAGAAAAAAAATTAGGCAATTATATATTTCTCCCTCTCAAACAAAAAAAAATCTTTGCCTTTGATGCAAATAGAGATTCACTTCCTCAAACATGCTGTGTTTACACTCCTTTTGAAAATAATTCAACTTTCACAAGACACAGATTCACAAGTTTTGCTTGGTGGTCTCCTAAAGACATGCAAAGTATTACACACAACTGAGAATTACAATTCCCCCATCAACTTCCCAGCTTAAGCTAGGAGAATCTCAAGTTGTAAAATGAGTTATTTTATGACAGGTAACATCTATGAACACTGGTAGATTTTTTTAGTTGTTCTTTGAACTACTATTAAAATATTAATATGTGATATCAGATATTACAGCTCTGGAAACATACTGGTGTTTCAGAGACATGACAAGCTATATTTGCCTCTGTAACACTGTTAGACAATATAAAGACTTATTTTTTAAATACTTTTGTTCAAGCTCCTTCCACTTTCATTTTGTCCATCCTTTTTGTTACTTTTGTAAATGTAAATTCAGTTGGCATTGGCCAAGCTCTACTTGTGGTGCTGTAGAGAACAATAAAGTCATGATATTTCCTGAAAGGACTGAGCCACTGGGCAGAAAGAAACTGCACCATTGTTTGTTTGAGGATGTTGTCTCATTTCTAGCTTGCTGAGAAATTTGTTCCAGGGTAAGTAAATGGATAGACACAAAATTGGTTCTAGTGTATCTCCAGACCTTTTGGCCCTTCTGCCTCCCTCACTGATAACTGAATATTAATTTTCACTGTGGTGATGCTGCTGTGAGCAGTCGTGAACACTTGTGTGCCTGCACAAGCCAGAATCTAACAATGAACAAAGCCTGTGAGTACAGAATATTAAAACATGGATTTTCACTCCTCTACAAAGGCATCTGTAGTAGTCATGCACAAAATTAAACATGTCATAAATTAAGGCACCTATTGGATATCAATGCCTCTCTTAAAAGTGTATCTGTCCCCAAAAGGGGAAAATCTACTTATTTGATCTCATATATTTCCATTGGACTCTGTGGAGCAGCACTGGTGGAACTCATGCATATGATTAAAATCAGCTTTCCTGGCAGAGTATTTAATATAAATAGTGTTTCTAAAACCACAATTATCCTTAAGGAAAGGGAAAAAGGGAGCATTCTACAACAGCATTCAAGGTGAAAGAACTTTTTCTTCGTATTTGAGGAAGAGATTTTGAATACATGAATGTGTGAATGGAGGACAAGAGCCCCTCACAGGCTTACCAGAGCTAGAGGTCATGCCATAAGTTATTGGAAAGGTTATTTTTTCTAGAGATGCAATATGGTTTTGAATTTGACCTATGACTTCTTAGTTGCTACCCATGACCCCAAATAATCCAACTTCAGCTTCTTGAAGGCCATTAGGGGTAGAAGGTCATGCCATGTGCTTCTACATTTACAAGGTAAAGTGTTAGGCTGAATTACAGGCTACTCAGAAAATCTGTAGAAAATAAGCTGGTGAATAAAGCATTTCTTTATGTTTCCTACCTCGTAAGACGTGATTTCAGATTAACCTGAAACAAGCCTCTAGCAGATTCTGCTTCCTTATTTTTTGCTGAAGAAAAGAAAGAGATGCTAATTAGCTATTAATTGTTGTTATAATTTTAAACATTCAGTTATTTTTTGATAAGAAAAAAAATGTTCCTGTCACCTCTGTTGATACAAATACACAGACTTTTCTATTTTTTGTGTTATTCAGGAAAAGTTGAGATTCACTTTTTCCAAACTTTCACTGCATATACATAAAGTAGAATATACATGAAGTATAAATGATATACATAAAGTAGAAATGTCTAAACACCTCCATATGAGTCAGCTGTGTAAGTTCTCCTACAGACTATGGTGAACAGTTAACAGGTCTGAGGAACAATACCTTTGTCTTGATGTGCTTGACAAAAATTGGTCATTAATCATGATTTACAAATCCTTACTTCTCTCTGTTGACTCAGCCATAAATGAATCATGGATGACTGGATCACACCATTGCCCACACTGGAGATCTCTGGAGTCAGGTGAGATGAAATTCTCTGTAGGCTTCTAAAGGGATCCAAGGACCTTCCAAGGAAAGCCCGGGACAGATTTTTAAATGCTCGCCTTTTCTTTCTTCTGTTAATTGTCTGTGTTGTGATTCCCTTCAGCAATTTATTTGTAAAGACATATTGGGCTCTTTTCAGCTTTTGCTGCTTTTGTGATCTAATAATTTACATAATTATTTTCTTCTTAAGGAATGCTGAAGAATATCTGCCTTGAACGCTCATGGTACACCACAGCAGCAGACAAACATATGTATTTGTTATTTTTCAAGTGAGTTTCAGCCAGGAGAGACTGAACCATATTGTTGGGAGTGACTGAAGCACAAAAAAATAACCCAGTCTTTCAGAACAGACTTAGCAATTTGTTATTCTGTTAAATGAAAAGTTGGAAAACTAAAATGTCTTTTCGGAAAACAAAGTTCCCTTACAGGTCTCAGAAACATGCACTGGAAATTGCTAAGATTTCAAAATCTTAAACACTATAGCGTTTGAATTCTGTGTTCTGTTCACTGGGATTTATCAAACTTATTTTGTTTTCTCCACATTCTCCATTCTTTTAACTCCTGCTATCTCACTTCCCAAAAGCCCACATACTTAATTTAATAAAAGCAATGATTACTTCCCTCTATTTCTCCTCCAGGCAAGATGCTTCAAATGTACCACGTTTTTGGAAACTGTTGTCTGGGAAGCAAAAACACAGGTGAGAGCTGAAACATGCCTGTCCCTCCATGTGACTTCTGAATAACTGAGGCAAGTGAACAGAGATGTGAAAGTTTGAAAAAGGGGGGAAAAGTGGGGGGGGGGGGAAAGGGGGGCAGTTAAATGCTGAATGTGTGGCTCAGGTTGCCAAGTTCTCACTCTCTCGTTACCCTCTGATGACTCAGCATCCCAAGGGGAATAGTGACTCTGTAGTTCTTGTAAGCCCTGTCTAGTAATTCCTTCCACATATCAAGTTGAGGTGGAGTTTTCTTCAAAAGCAGCTAAAACTGGTTTGACATCTGTCTTTGAGTCCTCCTTATGAGCTGCCCACAGTTTGTGTTGCTCTCCTACAATGTGGAGTGAAATGTAGAATATACCAAAATGTGGATGTCTTTTTTTCTCGGTGCTCTGGGGAGAAAATAAAAAGGAAAAAACAACCCTGCAAAAATGAACTCTTTATCTCAATGACTTTGCAATGTAAGTAAGGCAAATATAATAAGCCATACCATTCTGAGGAATATCTTTATACTGTGTTGTTGGAAACTTTTTTTTCTGTAGAGAAAAGAATGAACTCTCCTGGGGAAGTCAAGACAGTTTAAATACATGCTGCAGCTCTCACATGACAGCTGGTACAACTTCTCAAAACTCCTGGCAATGCCAAGAGCAGAGTCAGCAGAAATGGTGTACAACCAGAGCACCCTCAGCCTCCAAGTTGAACAACCTCTGAAATGCGCTGCTCAAGTGTGCCTTGGGAATTTTTTATTGTCCTGTTAGTTTTGACCATTGCTAGCAATGTGGTGATGAGTCTGATACAGAGCTTGGAAATGTTGCAGGCTTCTCTTGAGAGGTGGCTTGGAGAATGTGCTTGTGCATATGCCTTGCAGGCAGTACTGCTGTCCAGCAAAACATCTCTGCAGGGACATGTTCAACTCATCTGAAGCCAAAAGGTTCAACGACAGGACATCCCCTAAAGCTGAGCCAAGTAATGTACTGTAAGCTGCTCCATCAGCTCCTGATATTATTGTTTTCTTTTTTTTTACAGCTTGACTTTCTCTGAGGGATGTGGCTTTTTCCTGTGCAAAACTTCTTCTTTCACACCACCATATGAACCTCTTCAGGAAGATACATCTGTTCTCTTGTAAGATGTGTTCTTCTCCTCTAGGCTGCTGACTCACCAAACTAGGAAAGTAAAGGTGGTTCCTTCCTAGAAGAGAGTACATCTGACCTAATATGCTTTATCTAAGAGAGAGAATAAATGGGAACTTTTATTTCTGATGAAAATGAGAAAAGAGCCCCCTAAAGCAGCATTGCACTAAAATAGAAAGAGAAGATTCTTCTACCCTCATCCCTTAGGTGCTTTTGAGGTTAGTTTCCACTCCCTATCAGATTTCCCTTCAGAAGGCATCCTGTCTTGCCGTGATTGTAAGGTAAAATAGGATGTCTAGTAGTTGTTTCCTGTTTCTGTGGATGTGCCTTCACTATTAAAGGCCTAATTTTTAATTTAAATCCAAATCCCTGAGCAATAAGAATGAAGCTGGAAGCTCGTAGGAAATTATTTTGCTTATCCACTCTTGCATCTGCTATGAGTGGATGGACAGCAGCAAGAAAACAATGAGTTTCAGCTGTCCCAGACTGCAGTGCTCCCAAAACTCCACCTTCAGTTAGAGCTCAACCAGTGGGACACAGCAGCATGGACCCAGCAAGGTGTCTCTGGCTGTGATGGTGCTGTTTGAGGCAACACTGGGTATTCAGAGCCACACACTCTGCTGTGCAAGGGGATCCAGCTGTTAAACCTTAAACAAGCAGAGGAATCTGAGGGCTCTGTTGGGGAATAAAGAGAATAGTGGGAAGACGCCAAGAGATTATTTGCTCAGCCAAAGATTATGCATTTGCACTAGTAATTAAAGTATTTTGCATTGGATGCAGGCTTTGGCAAGTGCCACCAACAAAAGATCTCACACATGCATGTGTGAGTACAAGTCCACAAGAGCTTTATGTCTGTCTCACACACACACACACACACACTCACACACAGGCAAACAGAAAGAATGAAATAAGCCATTAAGAAATATTTCCGCATAATGCAATTATTACAGCTGTATAATTGAATGGGGAAACCATTGATCTGTAGTAGAAAGGAAATTGCTCTTTTCATTGTGTTCCTATGAATATGTGAACATTAATCTCAATCTATAATCAACGTTCATTTCAAATCTGATTGCGTGCCACTAAACACCCGTAGCTATGCTAACATTATGTTAATACGGTTCAACATCATAGCTCCCAGCTTCACAGCACAAATATTTTTCTTTGGCAATCAATAGTAATTTCAGCTGAGTGGATGGAAGTCACGTTTTAATGGTAATCTTTCCTCCAAGCCTCCAAGTGGAAACTCGACTGGTACCTTAACATGGCCACAGTGCATTGCATGTAATCAGATAAATTAACCTAAAAGAGAGAGAGAGAAAACACAGATCAGGAATAAAAAGCGGCGCCAAGAAGCTCTACATTTTCCTGATGGATTAAAGTGCTCATTATCATGAGAGAGAGAGTGGATTTCAAGAGGGGAACTGAATTCCCTTGGCTTTGAGCCGTGGCTGGAGAGGCAGCAGGTCACAATACGCTCGGCACAGCCGGGGATGCCTCCAAGGAGGGGGAAGCCAGGCAATTCAGCCAGGGCTGAGCTGGACTCTGCTGCCGGGAGCCCGGCTGGCCTCGGGGCACCAGTGTTTGTCCAGGAATAAGGAGCCTCAGTTTTAATGCTGCAGTGCACTGCAGGCTTCCTGTGGGACCTTGGGTAAATGGCTTATTCTACTTGTGCTTCGCTCCCCTGGTTCTGAAAAAGGACATAATAGTGCTCTGCTGTCCCCTGGGGATGCTGTGAAGATTTGGGGGTGATCAGTTCCTGGGAATGGGAGCCACAGAGCTATGATGCATTACTTAGATCTCTGTTGGCTTTGCAGTTTCATAGAGGTAAAGCTGCTACTGCGTTATATCAAGCTGCTTTATTTCCTTAATGGCATCTATTTTTAGGTATTTCCAAAGCCTTTTTTTTTTTTTTTTTCTCTGCATTTGAGGGGCCAAGTTGCTGGACTGGGTCCCTTAAAATCTTGCTTGTTTTTAAAGTAGAAAAAATCTATGATCATTGCAAAGTCTAAAAAGAAATCACCAGGTACAGACCAATGCCACCTTCACAGTTATCAGGAGCTCTATAAATCCTTACCTCCATAAAGGTGTTCAGACATATGAACATTAGAATAGGAAAACATCTACACTGATAAAGACCAAGGCTTGCATAGCCCCATATCCTGTCCTTTAAAGTGGATGGATGGCAGGAATTTAAGGGAGCATGGGAGAACTGATCAGACATATGGAGATACATCCCCACAGAACTCTCTCAGAATCTGATGACTCAGGTGCTTCTTTAGCTGTAAATGTTATCTTTATCTACAGTAAAGAGTTTCATTTCTTTATTACATTTTTCTTTTTTTTTTTTTTTTTTTAATTATTGAGCATGTATTTCTAAAAAACCTCAAGGCTTTTTTTTTTTGTCCAAGAGGTTTTCCAACCTGTCTTTGAACACTGTCAAGCCCTCTGCACCTTCAGCTTCCTCTAGCAAGAACTTCCTCAGATCTTCTATGTACAGGAGTGAATTGCTTTGGATTCTGCTGATCTTAAAAAAGATTTTCCAACAGCAGATATAGACTCTAGGTTGCCTTGGTAGTACCTATTTGGAGTAATTTTATTTTTATTTCCTACCTTGAGGCAGCTTTTAACCTGATATGTAAATCTGTTATCCCTAAATCTGTTTCTTCTTGAAAGTCAGGTCCCTCCTATGTTCCTTAACAGATTGAGGTGTCTTGACTCGTGTACCCCAAAAGACTCTCCAAAGAGTGAGTCACGTAAAAAATCTTATCTCTGTTATTTTACTTAGAGCTGGATAAATTCCCAGTGTCCCATTAATCCAGGGCTGCTTGCAAAGATGTTCCCTATGGGAACCAGTCTTCTCTGTTGTCAGTCCAGGGTTCTGCCACGGTCTAGGAGAGGTCCTTGGGACTTTACTCCAAATCCAAACACCTCCCTGTTTTAGTAGACTTGTTTTAGGGGAACAGGAACCTCCTCAATGGCTGTCATGTCTAATTTTGCAGATAATTTTAAGAGCCTTTTCTCTTTTCTAGATCCCTCAAAGGTATGGGTTTTCAGCAACCTGCTCAGATTCACCAGGGAGGAAACCAAAAGCAGAAGGACAAGCTCTGAAGTGTCTACAGGTTCCATATGAACAGGCTCCTTTTGTCAGAGTGCACCAATTTTACATACTTTGGGCCAAAGCAGGAATCCCTCAAACTATTCTTTGCAACTTAAACGTGTTGAATTTTCACCCTGTGTAATACAAGAAATTCTGAGTAGCGTCACCTTTACCCGCTGGGGTTCTCCATAAGAAAAGTGTAACCACTTGGTAAATTGGTGTTACTAAAGGTGTCCACCCAGGCTGTTTTGGTTCAACAGTGCTTTTCCACTGCCTAGGTGGGAAGTGTGTGGGAATATGGAACTTAAATCCACCTTGGCTAACTTGGATATATCTAAGGTACGCTCTTAAAAACAGTGTTATTTCAAAATTAATAGAATGTACTTGTGTGTGTGTAAGGAGTGAGGTTACAGCAAAAAGCAGTCCCTTCCCTCCTCTAAAGCTGAGCCAGTTTCAACTGGCCTCTGGCTTTCCCCAAGATCAGAAAGTTCAAAATGTGACTGAGAGCCAACCCTTTCCCTTCTCCTATTTGATTCCTGTGCCCAAGCCACTGTGGATCTGACCCCAGGACCTCCTGGCTCTAAAAATGGATATTGTACTGCCCAAGTGGCTCCTGTGAAGTGCAGAATTGGAAATGCAGTGTTTGTAGTTGCAATGATTTGCAGAAGAGGTGGGACTTCGGAAACAGGGAAAATTGGCTGCCATCACCTCAGTGGCTTCTTAATGTGGTCCAAAGAAAAGGAGAACCATTATCTCCTATTTGCTGCAGATTATTCAAGCCTAGTAGCAAATGGGTTAAATCCCCACTGGTGTAAACTGGATTTGCTCTACTGGAGTCAAAGGAGCTGAGCTGTTTCCCACCCTGCCTTAGGAATTCTCCTGTTATCTTTGAGCATGGCAAAAATAAAAGTTGTAGTGTTACAAATAAAGTCCCTCCTATGCTGTGGATGATAATCCATGCCTTTCCCTGTCCCCATGGAGATGAGTTGTGTTAAGATTATGAGCCTTAGATGTTTAGAGCAATTTTGACTGGATCAGAGGTTATAGCCTCTGCTTTTTAACATTCTGCTTTTATTTTCAGGCTATGAAGTGTAATAGTTCACCATTTTGGTTTAAGTATCACAATAAAAGTCAGTGAGATGGAACAGGCAATAAGCAGCCGTTTTACATCAGTGCTGCTGAGACTGAGTGCTTAAGTCTTCATTAACCTACAGAGGAAGGAGCTACAGAAAAGATACTTGAAATAAAATACCAGGGATGAGGCTCAGATCATTCCTGGATCTGCACAGGCAGACACTTTGGAAGGCTGGTCTCTGGTGGGAATATCTCTTCATGTCTGTGCTCTCATGCAATAACTAGTAGGGTAAGGAAACCTCACAGTGGTGTGTCAGGGGCTGGAGTGCCTGGGCTGTGTCACTGCTGCTGGACATGAGGAGCTGAAAGCCAGGCAGGCTGTACTGCAGGGACTCCATAACTCAGGGATGGCACTTCTGCATTACAGCATCTCTTTGTTCTTCATTTGGCCCTTTATTAGAATTCTGAGACTGCTGGGTCTCTTCTGACATGTGGTATTCTGTTAATAGTCTGTGTTTCTACATACAGTCCAAGAGAATGTGGGGAATACAGTCGTAGTGGAAAGATTTCAGATTTCCCTCAGCCCTTCCTCAGAGCAGAGAGGTTCCAGGCCTCAGAGCATCTCCGTGGTCTCCTCTAGATTCACTCCAGCAGATCCATGACTGCCTTGCACTTTACCTGCTCTCTGCTGGGGCAGAGTTGAAGATGCCCTATGTAAGATTTCAGACTCATTTGATGAAGGAGAAATAACACTTCCCCTGCAGCCCAGAAACAGCAGAGCTCAGATAAAGGTATTGCTGCTTTCCCTCTTGCTGAACCGAGCCTTCTCCCTGGTCCCAAAAGCACAGAATCCCAACCCTGCTTTACACAACACTTTTCTGCTGCTTCTGTAAAAGGTCTCCTTGAGATTGCCTCTATTTACTCTTCACTATAATGAAGATTGTTTCCTTTGCCTGGGGGTAGAAGTAGAAATGCTGAAAATTTACTGTTCTGGCTTATTGCATAAAAGAGATTTTTCTGTGCCATGAGTGTGCCTCTGCCTTGTCCTGGTTTTTGCCATGTCAGAGCACTTCCAACATCTTTTGCAATCTCTGCAGGATGTCTGTTTCCTGGGCTTCTGTTTGAAACCCAGAACAACTGTGACAAACCTTCCAAGAAAACAGCCACTCCCTGTGTTTTTGATTCATATTTTCCCCATTTTCATCCTAAATTTGCTCCTTTTCCAGTTAAGTTAAATATCTCCTCCTGAATGCTGAAAAAAAATTGATGTGTTTGGGTTTTTTTCCCTAAGATAAAACCAGGAAGGAAAAAACACAAGGAAAACATATATCTCAAAATCAACAGATATACATGTCTACTTATGTGGAAACCACAATGAAATGAGCAAGGTGCAAGGTGAAAGACAAGGTTTAGAGTCTGTTCTGTTTTCACCTTTGTTTGAGGCTTCTTAACTTGCTTACTTAGTGGAGAAATTCAGAGATATTTATTTACCTGTTACCTGAAGTCCTCATGTGAAGGATAAAAATGAAAATGAAGCATGAAAATGGCTGGTTACATGGAATTTTGCTTTAAATTGGAATTAGAGGTAGTAATGTCCTGGAGTATGCCTGCTTTGTCAGTCTGCCTTGCCAAGTGGAGATTTGCAGCAAGGTGGACATGAAATGAAGCAATATTTTCACATCATTGTAGGTAAACCTGGGCCACTCACCTACAGGTGGATATTCAAATCATGGCTTCAAGTCCCTCATCTTATCAAGGGCAGAAAAGTACTTTATTTGCATAAGAAAAGCAATATATTAATGATAAGGAAGAGTCAGGACAAATACTTTAAAGACTATGAGGCATTTTGATGCTACTGGGCTGAATATAATGTAACTAACTGAGATAAATAGGTGGTTAGGAATAAGTAATAAAATAAATAAAAGTAGTTAAGTAAGTGCTTCATAAAGCTCTGCTGTTTCTTCAGAGAACAATGAGCTTTCCTGATGTCCTAAGATTATCAGGATGTGTTGTGATCTTAGTGGCTACCAAAATTCATGTAAGAAAGTGAACAAATCACAAAGATTTTACCTAATTTTTATTTGTGTTTTTAGGTCTGCATTGCTGAGTGTCCTTGCCTTGAGAGACAAGGACATGCTAAAGCTGAGCTGAAGCCTGCATGGTTTTGAGCACAGACTTTCAACAATCCAGCCAGTGACTCAGTGTAAATCTTATACACTGCTTGGAGATAACATCTGAAATAAAAGTGCTTTTTTCCTCTTTTTCTTCACAGCCACTGTTGTCCTATGAGAAAGGGCTCTCTGTGTATTTAAACATTGATGAACTCTTAAGTAAAGAATCAAAACAAAGAGAAAAAAATAGTCCCCAAGAGTGTGTGAACAGCAAGGGCTTCTCTGCCTTTGCCCTGATTCTTTTCCCCCTTCAAACAGCTGTAAATCTTCATGAACTCTCTCCTTGTCCACTGACTCTGCTAGAGGCAAATGAGCAGGGACAGGCACAGATATTCAACCCTAGAAAGAGGGAATGCTAAAATAATCCCTCTCTACTCCCACCCCCCATTTACTCTCTCCCCTCTCTGAGCAGCCACACCGGTGCTGAGATGTGTCAGCACATGCAGGTTTGTCTGATTCTATTTTGGATCTCTGCTATTTGCATGCAGGACTTAAGCAAGTGCAAATTTTATAATGGGCTGATCAAAGATGAATGGAAATCTCCTCTTATTCCCATCTCAATTTCCTGAATGGCAGCATCTCTTTCTATCCATCAAGCTTTAGAAAAGGGACACTGCCTCTTGCAGAATTATTTCTCTTCCCCCTATTTTTTTCTCCCAATAATTAAATAAAGAAGCAAAGGATAAAATCTCTAAGAAGTGTATAGCAACGCCATCCAGTTTGTGCCTGGGAGTCCTTCTGTGGATTAGACAGCACATCACATTCACAGGGTGCTGGGAAGCATCACTGGGATGTTGCATTTATCCCAGCCAGGGCCGTGGCTGAGATATCCCTGTGCTCCTCTCTGCTCCCAGGGACATTGGCTGTACAGACCTGAGGCAAACGCAGTGCAGCAAAGACATTTCTGCTGCAAACCACATCTGTAACTGCAAGGATTTTAATACAAATAGAAGCAAACAGCAACTGAATGAACTTTTTAAATCAAGAACTGAGACTCCAGAGGACTTGGACTATGTGGCTTTGTTGTTTGCTTTTGTGACAAGGTTACTCTCTTTGTGTCAAAGGGAATTGTATCATTGCTTTTAAAGAAGTGTAACTTCAAACAATATTAAGATGTTCTTCTCTTTAACCATCTTTGTATTTTCTATACAAAGTACAACAAGAGGCAGTATGCCAATATAAAGAAAAAAGGGCTTAAGAACTGGTATTTTTCCATCCTATCAGACGTCTAGAGGCCATGAAGACATCACCTAGATGTGTATTTAGCTAGAAATTCTAAAGTTGATTCAATTTTTGTCATTTAGCACCTGGGGCCCCAGTGGTTGGGCCTCAGTGGTGGATTTGAACACAGAGCAGGCCAGACACAGGGTGACTCCAGATGGCCTCTGATGCAGTGATATCGAAATGAAAAATCCCTATGAGCTGCTGAGTACATGTGTATATTTTAGTCCCCAGTTAGATGGTCTGTGCAGTGAGCACTGCCAGAATATCCTTTTATTTCTCTGTGAGAGAGCTCCTGTGCCTTTAACCGAGTGTGACAGTTCCTTAACCACCGTGCCCCTCGCCAGAGGTTCATTTTCTTCCCCTGGGACATCACTCAGAGTAATTGTCCCCAGTAATAATCAATAAATCCAAATTATCTTGAATAAAGCCAGATTTATTTAACACAGTGTAACAAATAGAAAACCAGAAAGAAAATCCATGTAAATACAATTTAAAGAGAGCAGGCTTGTCTGAGACTATGGACGACGTAGTAAGCACTCCAGCTGGCCAAGATATTTTACAACACTGTGTAGAGACCAGCACATTAACCCTTTGGATTAAGGGAAGTAGATTTTTGACTTTGGAAAACTTCAGGCTGCAACTTTTCTTTTCTAAAAAAATCTTCTCTTAAATAAAAATTTCTTAGCGCTCCACCTTGTAAACCTGCTGAGTAAATAAGAAATACTAAAGATGAAGGCTTTTTTTATTTAGAAAGTCTTTTTTTTGGATAATGCCACTCTGGAACTTTTTGTGGAAATGCCTGAAATATTTTTCATTTTCTTCCTTCAGATGGGAAGCCATCAGAATATTCTCTAGAATCATCTAGTGGCCCTACAGCCCTTGGATTCTAATGACACTGGGATCAAATTCATGCAAAACAAACTTTTACATCAGATTTCTTTCCCGTAACTTAGAAATCAAATGCCATTCCTGGTCCTTTCATCAGCTGTTTTTTATCTCCCTGTTCCTAGAAGTCAAGTTCTCAGAGGCTGTGATTTCAAAATGCCTTTTTCTTGTGACTGCCGGGTTCCAGTACCACTTCTCAGTTTCTGTGGTGACAGAAGTTTCTCCTAGAGCAACATGACTGAGGCTCTTTCTCCAGCTAATTAAAATTTACACCTACAAATTATCTCTACTCTTTGGTCCTTGCCTCAATCCCTGAACACACATTCATGGTGGTGCAAGTGAGATTCCTCTCCCCCTGGACCACTCCTTCAGTTGCTCTTGCCTGAATGTCCTTCATTGTTTGATTCACTCTGCAGTGAGAGCCTGCACCATTCAGAAACTTGTAAGGGATTTCAGCTGGAAATGCATTTGTAACTTTGTTCTTTCAACTATTGAGTATTTAGAGGTTGACTTTCCAAGTCTCCCACGTAAGATAATTGTGCTGTGATGCCATCCTTGAAGTAGCCTCTGCTGGCATCCCACAGATTAATTACTGTAAATCCGTCTTTGAAATTTTGATGGCGACTTGGTTAAAAAGGAGGATTCCAATTTTGATGGTTTAATTGTGATTTTTTTGTTGTTGTTGTTATAATTTACTGTAGTGTTCAAGTAAACATACTTGTTTAATTTCATGAACTTTGAGAAGCTGATTTAATTTTATGTGTTCATACTTCCATGTTGAGGTCCCATGAGAATTCAGCACTAAGGTATCAGGGCAGACTGCAGCCTTTCCCTTTCGTCTGAAAGCCTTTGGGACCTTCATAACTTGGAGAAGCATTCCTCTGCCAAACACAGTTAAAATTAGCCAGCTCTTTCAAAATTTTGGTGTGTTTATGTACATGCCCAAAGCATGAGTGTGCAAAGCGTATTCCCTCAGAGAGCAGAGATAAAAGGAAATTGGCCACTATAATTGAAATTGATAAAAGTATTCAATGTTTTTAACAGCAATTCAAGACTACTCTTATCACATTATTCCTTTTTTGCAAAAAAATTTAGTGACCCACATCCTCATATTTGTTTTTATCATGAATGCAAGATTGTGATAAGTAAAAAGTATGCAGTGTACCCCAAAATAACTGTGGATGTAGATAATTATCCCTCTGAAAACCTTGTTTGACCAGTTTATTGTGCAGCTCTCAATGTGTGTATTTAGAATTTGTGGGCAGCTTTTAGCATGCACACAATTCTCTTCAGACACATTCCTTCTCACGCCTGACCTCCGTTTTACATGATTTTAAGCTGTTTTCCTCTTAACGTGAAGCTATTCCCAGTGCATTTCAACAACATATTTAGCATGCCATTAATTTTTTTCCTCTTCAAATCTCATTCCATCTGATAGCCTGGCAGCTCTGACTATAACCAGTTTCCTTCTCATTACCAGTCCTTCAAAAGGGAGGAAGAATACATCTTCAGGGTTTTGTTACCTTTCTTCTTTCCCATTGTGAATTTCCTACTTTGTCAAAAAATCCACTGAGATTGTTGTTCACAGTACACATCCCACTGACAGAGAGAGAAATAATAAAACCATAATGTTCAAATTGCATCAACTGCTGTCATTGTGTTGCAGATAATTGAGCATAATTTTAGAGTCCTCCTCTGTGGAGGTTTTGGGGTTTTTTTTTCTGTTAAGTCATCCTCTGTGCAGGTGTTTTTATTTGGGGGGAGGTGCTTTTTTCTTTGCTCTGTTTCTGAAGCGTCAAGGGCACAAATGTTACCACAATTCCACCACAGCCTTTGCTGCTTCGCTTGGGATTTAACAAGTTGCTACAAGGAAGGTCTGGTCCCATCTTTACACAAGTGTTAGTATCAGCAGAGCCTTAAAAATCAGTGTAGCAATTGTTAAACAATTTTTTCTTGGTTTCCTTCCCAAGAAGAGGTGCAGTTTGGCTTCTTGGACCCCTTCTTATCTTTTCACAGTGGCCCTTGGAAGTGGAGTCAGGAATGAAGTCTCGTCATACTTGGCACAGGAGAGGCTGATTCATTAAAATCAACCTTGTCTGAGTGAAAGGTGAAATTGAGTTTAATTTTTTTAATTTTAGGTGTTTCCCAAGGATTTGCTTTAATTGCCAAAACATTCATTTTGTCTGAATTTTTAAATGAAAATATTCTGAATATGGTTTCAAAGTGATTCTTTGCATTTTCAGAATTGCCTTTCATTTTCAGTAGAAGATTTTAGATGTTCATTGGCCAGATTCTGCATTAGGGCAGACTTCTGTTTATAAAAGTACTTGAAGAGGGTTGTTTTTATATTGTCGTCCTAGTTTTGGATAGGAAAATATTTCAAAGTACAAAATCTGATGGCATGGAAAACACTTTCCTTCCACTTCACTTTTTTGAATAACTGCTTCTGTTGAAATACTATTCTACTTCTTTTACTTTTTCCTAGTGCCCATCAATAATTCATTACATTATTAGGAAATGGATAAAGATGGAATAAATCATTTAATACAGTATTTTCCAAATTAATATCGATGTGAGTTTGAGTGTGTGGGATATAAGAAGGTGATTACCATTTCCAGCGAGTGAGAGAAGCAGATGAACTGTACAAAATACTCAGTAAATGCCATATGCTTGGCAATGCAACTTTCTGGCTCCCTGGAAATGGCACAACTCAAATCACTGAAAACTATGAACATGCAGACCCAGGCACTGCCTGATGTGGCTGTGCATGACCAGGCTGTGAATTACTAAAGGATTTGAAGACTGTCCAGGGCTGATAGTTGCACTGATAGTTTTCAGTGCAGCCTCTGGTGTTGTACATTGTCATCTAAAGAAAGAGGGTTTCTGGCCCTCACACCTTTCAGCTCATATATATGGAGCAGATTTTTTAATACAGCTCCAGTCTGTATCACCACAATGGAGCTACTCCTTTGTAAGTCCCACAGTCAGCAATATCAATCAGATGAATAAAATTGTGCATGTGCTGAAATGCTTTGCTGAAGGGGAAATGCAGGCTGCAACAGCTTATAACCTGTGCAGACCTAAACTGGGACCTGAACATGAAAACCACTATCACATCCTCTCTCCCAGATAATTTCCCCACCTTTCAGTCTTCATGAAGAAAGGCTGCAAAGCCTCCCAAACAAGCAGACTCTGCCCAGAAAGCTGATCAGACCTCAGCCAGTGCCCACACATTTCACAGGAGCAGGGAGCAGCACGTGGTACCTTCCTGGTCATTTAGGAATTGCAGAAGGAGCTAAGCTGAGACTGGCTACTGAACCTGAGGTCAAGTTTAATTGCTCTAAAGTAGTGCCGTGGGAAGGAGGGGTTTAGTTAGTTTCTCCAATGGAGCTTTCAGAAGAGCAGGCACTGACTCAGCTTATTTAAAACTGCCTTAGGGACATGTGGTCCATAGAGCAGAGGTGCCCACTTTAAAACACTTTGGCCATGGGTGTCCATTCCTGTTTGATTTATAGGAATGTGAAACAGGTAGCTGTCTGACAAATCAGAATGCATTCATTCCATGCTCTTTCCCCAGCTCATAAGCCATGCTAATGGTGTTAATCAGGATTAATGGTGGCTTGAGAGAATTAGGAAAGCATCCTGTATGTCAGTCCTTCAGCAAAGCCACGTTTTAAGATTTATTACATTTACAAATGCTTCTCACAAAAAAAAAAAAAAAAAAAAAAAAAAAAAAAAAAAAAATCCAAAACCCCTCCTGCAAGCTCAGAGTTGGTGGCAGAAGAGTTGTTGAGCTGAAAGAAGGTGAAGGACCCTGAAGCCAAGGAGGAGAGGAGAGGAGAGGAGAGGAGAGGAGAGGAGAGGAGAGGAGAGGAGAGGAGAGGAGAGGAGAGGAGAGGAGAGGAGAGGAGAGGAGAGGAGAGGAGAGGAGAGGAGAGGAGAGGAGAGGAGAGGAGAGGAGAGGAGAGGAGAGGAGAGGAGAGGAGAGGAGAGGAGAGGAGAGGAGAGGAGAGGAGAGGAGAGGAGAGGAGAGGAGAGGAGAGGAGAGGAGAGGAGAGGAGAGGAGAGGAGAGGAGAGGAGAGGAGAGGAGAGGAGAGGAGAGGAGAGGAGAGGAGAGGAGAGGAGAGGAGAGGAGAGGAGAGGAGAGGAGAGGAGAGGAGAGGAGAGGAGAGGAGAGGAGAGGAGAGGAGAGGAGGAGCTGGCAGGGCTGGCTCAGCCCTGGTGCCAGTGCCATGCTCGGACGTGTGAGCCAGCTGGCAGAGGAGAGCTGCAGAAATGCTGCTCTCTTGCTCAGCAGATCTGCTCTTAATTACCTGCCTGTAAATCAGGATTCATTTAATAAGTTTGTGGAGCTGGACAGTGTGTAGGCAACAGTATCTGCAAGCTGAATTTCTCTGCTCTGGGTATGTGCAGGGTTCAGCTGCTACTGTGAACATCTTTTCTCAAAAATTCTACGTTTTGCTTCTCAATTCAGAACTGAAACTGTCTTAAAACATAGAGCTGAGTTTGGATAATGATTTTTTCCACAAACAAGAGTTTTTCAGCTGCAGCAGCAGGGCAAAGACACCAGCTCCCAGCTGCACTGCAGGGCCAAGTTCTGGCCTGAAGTCCCCAGTGCTGAGGTACCAAAATGAGCAGGAATGAAATAGTCTAGTAGCCTGTGCATATGAGAAATATGAATGAGGAGAGCTTTTCTGAATGAAAGAAAAACAAAGCCCAAACCTGATAAACAAATGTTTTAAAAGGCCCTTAACACAGGCCAGTTCTAGACATTAATAGTCCCTGGCAAAATTGGCTTAGAGGGACAAGTCAGAGGTGCTGATTCCAGCTGAAAACTCAGGTGCTGAGTGCTTTGGGTACCTTGTGTTGCTTTTACATCATTTTTCAGAGTTGTAGGGTGGTATATTTTATTTCAGAATAGCTAAATGTCAAGACCCTGTTTTGGTGACTTTAGAAATATGTTTATATCAGAAAAGTACTTCCTTCTCCATTACTTTCTGAACCCTCTTAAAAGTAACCAATTGAACTTTTGACTGCAGAGTTTATCCAGTTTTAGGCCACTGTGTCCTTCCAGCAGCAGCCCTTTGGCTTCTGTAAAGGATGAGTGACTGGCTGTCTATCACAAAAAAATGAGCCTTTTCCATCACTGTCTTCATTTCTAATTTACATCCACTGCCACTTTCAGTTATATTCCTTATTTTTGTCTCCTGAGAAGGAAGCTTTTCATATATCCATTGTTAAGTAGAATCCCCAAGAATTTCCAGAATAAGGAGATAAAAAGAAGAAAGAAAAAAAGCAACCTTCTTTTCCTTCTTTTTTTTTTTTATGTCTTTTTTTTGTTTTTTTTTTTTGTACTCCAGCCAGATGGAATTAGGGCAATTGTTCACTTGAAGTACTATAGAGATTAATGAGGTCCAGAGGCAGAGCCATGAGAAAATAGAAATGTAAAAAAGTGAAGTTTCCAAAAATACAGCCTCCACGATACCACAGGGATGGATCAGATTGAATGTTTCATCTCATAGCCTGACTGGGCAGGCTGCCTCATGTTCTTAGCTTATTAAAAACCTGAACCCTTTTTTCACCCTCTCAGGCCAACCCCGGTGCAAACAGAGCTGATGCTCACGAAGTCACAGCCCTCACTGGGCCAAATGTTTAAGAACACATTTAAACTCTTCTAAAGGTTTTATGCCGTTCTATTTGCATTTCTTTGGTGACTTTGAATTAGAGAGTGTTGGTTTGTGGGAGGGAGGGAGCACTGGGAGGCTGCTGTGATTAAACTGGGGGTCAGAGCTCCATCTGGGCTTCCTGGCTTGGACCACTCCACTGAGGTACCCTGTGAGCCCAGCAGAACACACAGGCACTCAACTCCCCCTCCTGCAAACACAGGCTCTTTGGGGAGATTCATTGGAATGTCTGAAACTCCAAAGGCTCAAGTTTTCTCATCTTTACCAAGGTCAAAATGGTTGTAACCTGCAAATGCCAGGATTGCACCCTCAGTCGTTATTCCTGCCTGTGTTGGGAAGCTTCCCAAGGCAGGGGCTGAGGCTGAAAAGCTGTCCTGCAAAGGGCTTGTGCCACAATCTTGCTTGCAAAGTGATTTCAAAGCTGCAGAGGTGATGTGCAAAGGAAAATAGCAGAGATCCACCTGCCCATGAACTATTCAGAGAGATGTGAGAGGTCTTTAGCTGTCTACTTGCACACACAGAACAGCCCTGATGTGAAACGTTTGGAGACAATTGCTGCCCACTCGAAGTTCCTGAATACTCAAGAGTCTTACATCAAGCCATTGGCACAAGAACATCTGCAAAAGAGTCACTCAGATTGTGGGTCCAGCCTTCCTACACACCCATGGTCAGTAGAGCAGCTGAGTCTTAAAGCTGTGTGTGGGGAAGGAACAGGAAGAGTGGCTTAGAAAATAATATATTTATTTTCATGCCTCATTCCTTTCAGGTGTTTTTTTAAACAGTTACTATTCTAGTAAATCCAAGACAGTCTTTATTAGAGGAAGAAATACTGTTTAAAAGTGTTGCTTTAAACAATGGTCTGAAACTTGCTCTGTTAACAAAGCATAGAGAGGAAAACTCACGAGGCAGTTACTAAAAAAATTCAATACTCAATACACGGGACAGTTAAATTTGAAGCAGCTTAAATGACTCCTGTGTTTTACCTGCTGTTGCTGCCACACACAGATCTTGTCACTTTAAATCTTCATTTGGCAATTTTCTGTTCCATAACTGTAGGGTATATACTTGGATCCACAGAAGTATAATATTCTGACAGCTGTTTCCTTTGCTAGCAGTTTATTTAAGCACATTATTTGGTGCAATTTAGCCCTCATTCAGAACTACTTCTAAAACTTAAAAAGACTCATTTCTCCCCCTGCTTGTCTGTCTGTCTGATGCCACTCCAGTCATCAGAGCTTCCAGTTCACAGTATCATTTCAGCCATAGTTAATCAAACTCAAAGAGGAAAGGCATATGCTTTCAGGCTACATTTAACCTTTATATGGGTGCCAGAAAATCTTTGCATGTAGAAAGAAATAAGAAGAAAATGCTTCTGCTGAGAATATCAGGAGGGTATCACTTCCATTTATAAGGGCTGCTCCAGAACTTGGATTATATGAAGCAAATTAGCTGCTTTGAATTAAATATGATTTGGGTTTACGACTCTATAGGACATTCTTGTTCTTTATGCACTAGATGCACTAGCCCCTGGAGCTCAGACATACTCTCAGACCTGCAGATACCCTTGGTACATAACTCCTGCTGAAATAGTGGGAATTCATTTCCTCAGCATGGGGAATAAGGAGGGAATTTTGGAGTGAAGTGGTTGAACAGGAGCAGAAGGAAAGAGGGGAGTTATCTACAAAGCATGGCAGAGGTTTGTGTGATTGGAGAGGTGGCAGAGGTGGCACAGGTGTCTAGTCAGAGTGCCCAGGGACTGGGAGGGAGCAGGGTGCCAGAGCTGGCTCCTGAGATGACACAGCACCCAGAAGTGGGGAAGGCACAGCTGCTTTCAGGAGGGTGCAGTATATATGTGAGGGTAAACAAAGACCCAGCTCAGCCTGGACTCATGCCCAAGGTTTCCTGAGGCCTGAGTAAGCATTGTGTCTTGTTGGTCTTTGAGCCTCTCTGCTGTGCTGGGAGCAACCAGGAGCTTTTGGAGCCATGGCAATGGGATCATTTTGCAAATCGTGCTAAAGGAGAGCCACACCACATTCCCAATCCAGCCCAGCCCAAAGCTTTGCATGAGACAGAGAAGTCCAGGTCTGTGCCTTGAAATCCAAGTTTCCTACCTGGTTCCTGCCCCCTGGCAGATGGCAGAAGCTGTACATTGTCATGCATCCCTCCTGCAGCCTCCAGCCCTGCTGGCTGCACCCCTGCGCCTCCTCCTGCCCCAACCTGCGTGTGCCGCAGGAGGGGCTGACATCAGGCTTATTAATGTGGCTCCACAGGCAGAGATATCCATCTCCCAGGAGTAATTAAATTAACCAGATTTACGCAGGCTTTCACCGCATACTTTGGGTTTTCCAGAGGGCTGCTAAGAACAGGGGCTGAGCTGCGTGCTGGAAGATGTAGGGAAGCTGGAGGTGTCCATCGTGAGCACAGCATGGAGGAGATGTCTTTATCCAGTGCCTCAAATGCCTGGATCTGCTGGTGAAAGCGGGTTTGCCTCCTCCTGGCAGCTGGCAAAGGGCTGTGGAGTTTTGGGAGGAGCCCTGCCCCGCTGCAAATCTCAGGACAATCTTTGACTGGGGAACAGGTCCTTCCAGGTTATGTCTGCTCCTACTCTACCTGTACTATCAGGCTGCATCTGATGTGGGAACTCTTCCTCAGTTATAAACTAATTTGTAGCGGGCAGCAGAGTGTTTGGTGGTTAGAGGAGGGAGGGGAGGGAGGCATCCCTGCTTCCACCAGCAGATCCAGGTGTTTCAGCCGGCCCCCACAGCTCAGCCCAGCAGTCTAAACCTGCCAATCTATTGCTAATATCTGTATCAGCTCATTTTAAAGTTAGTTTAAGTAGATCTAATCTGCAGTTCAGTCACGGTGTACAGTGTGCACAGTCATTTATTCAGTGCCACATCTTTCTCTTCTCAGCAATTCACCCAGACCCGCTCACCATGAGGACACTAATTGCCTGGATGAGGTGCATGAGATTTAGCCAATGCTTCAAGTATTTGGGCAAGTCGTGTTCAAAGCCCAATGACTCAGTTTATCCATCTGTGTAATGGGGCATTCCCTTTGTCTCAGCACTGTTGAAAGCCATAATGAGATCTCACAGAGGTGTTGGGCTGCAGGTATTCAGCGTCTCCCAGGGCTTGGTCATCAGCTCTTGATGAAGCCAACCTTGCTCATGAAAGGAGAGGCAGAGACTTCCAAGAGTCCAGCAGGACTGCTTGGATGAGGAAGTGCTGGAGAAGTTGCTTTGTGAAGTTCTTTGAAGCTCTTTGGAGAGCAGCAACTAAAGCATGAAAATTCCTGCCCTTTCCAATTTTAATGAAATATGACCAAGTTTGTTTTAGTGGGGTTTACTTCAAAATGTCCTTTTGTGTCTTAAGAAAGCAAAGTGGCTTTGTCAGCTTTGCTTGTGAGGTAGCAAAAGTATTACACTTGAAATGGAGCCATAAAAGGAGCAGTCTTTTAATTTAGTGGCATTTGGTATCATTCAATAAATGATAGACTAACAGCAGCTAGTGTTTGTCTCAGAATTTCCCAGGCAGATTTCTCCAATCTTGGGGAAAAATATGACAGTGAAGAATAAAGTTCAGGAATATTGAAGCCAAAAATGCCTTTACAAGTCCCTTCTGTCACAATTGTACAAATGCAGAGCATGTGGACAGTGGGTGCTTGCCCTGGAGAGGTGAGTTACTGCTCTCAGTTCTCCCAGGAGCAACTCTGGTCTAACTTGCTGTGCCTGTGTTTTTCTTCTGTTTCTGCTTTACCTTTTTTATGGCAAGTGCTACAGTGAAGGTCTGCTTCCTTTTGCTCGTTTTTCACATGCTTCCATAATTCCTGGTCCAGTTAACTCTGGCCTTGCTTAGACATGCTACTCCTACTGCAGCTCTGATTTTCACCATGGAGCTGGAGAATGAGATGGTTTCAAACGGCTGGAGAGTGCTATCAAACACCTTTCCTTTAGTGTCCTTATGGGATAACATTTCTACCCTTATAAATGCCAGGTATGGGACAAAGGCTCTTTTCTCAGGGAAGAAAAAGGTATTAGCCTGTCTAAGGAAACTGCTGCTAAGGCACAGCTGCTGAACCACACAACTTCCTAAAGGACAAGGAAAACAGTTCTTCTGGCATTTTTGTTCATTCACCCAGTTCCCCACCTGGCCGTGGATGTGTTCACTTTGCAAATGTCACTTTGTTGCAACACTTTGTCCTTTGCTGTCTACTGAATTTCATGCAATGACAGTCATAGTGAACTGAAGTTTTAAAGTCCTGAGGGCTAGTTCCATTCTCACATGAGATTCTACCTAGTCTTTCCTGAATATTTTAATTCAACTCCACATCTTGAATAACTCAGCACTTCTTGCCTTGCAAAATCTCAGGTTTTATACTAGGTAGGGGAAGAAAACAAGCAGCACTTTACATTGCTCGCACTCAAATAGCAGCTGTGACAGAAAAGTGCAGTGTTTCAGCATCCTGGCCTCACTTGCTGGATTATCCCTTTCCCTATTGCATGTCCATATACTGTGACAGCAAATAAGCATGCATGTCTGGATTTCTGTCCCCATTAGCCTCTCCATTTCTTATGACCTTCCAATCTCTTCAGTCCAGGTGTACCAGCAGGTTACCAGCCAGTGACTTCATGACAAATGAGTCCCTTCTCCACCTGAGCTGCCTCCGGGTCCCCTGTGCTTCTGTGCTTGATGGAACACAGCTCAGGATCTGTTGCAAATTGTTTATTTTATATTGCTCTACCAAGCACCATTTTGTATGGCCAGGATTAATCTGCTGCCCAGGCAGAGCACTGGAGAGGAAAACAAATATTCAGCTTCTGAATGGAAAGGTGACTGGGAGGGAGATTGTGCGAGTTCACTGAGCGTTACTGTTATGAAACATCTGTGCTGTTTTGCAGGATTGTGCAGATAACCAGAATGAAATGACTTGCCCAGAATGATGGGAGAGAATATTCAAGATATTTCTATATCTCTCAGACTCAGGATGTTGTACCTCAACCACAAATATATCTTTGGGGATTTCCCTTTCTGACCATAGTATCAAAGCTAAAAACAGAGCAGAAAAATGCCTGGTTTAAAATGAGATCTATTTTGTGGGTTGAGAGAAAACCACTGAGAAATCCCAGATCGTTCTTCCAAGCCTATGAATTACAAACAGCAGACATGCTGGCTCAAGTAAATCCTCAGTTGCCAAATGCTCACCGTTATCTTCTTTGCGATGTTCCTTGCAGGTGTCAAGCTGCCGTGAGCTTAGCAGACACCACAGATTTCCTTGGACAGGTTAATACCTTTCCTGAGAGACATCTGCAGTCAGGACACAGCTGGAAACAAGTGTGTCCCCTGTCTTCTCTGTCATAACTCATCTTTCCAGGGAGGCTCATGGAAGGACTCTGTGCTATGTTTTCTTGTTTAAGGCAGGAGAAAGTTCTATCCAGTGCTGAGGCCTTTCAGCTTCTCTAAGACCTGTAGCATTTCCCTCCTCACCTGGAATGCAGAATTTTTCCTTCTCCTTGGCTGCTTGTTGGCTGTGCCCTGGTGCTGAAGGGGATTTGTTCTTTGTTTCAGAAGGACCATGGCTAGACCTCTGCCCTCTCCTCTGCAATATGTGGCTGCCACAAGCATCAGGCTTTGTTCCCTCGTGTTAGATTGAGGATGGTTGTGGGAATTTGGTGTTCTGCAGGTAAAGAGCCACTTTCAGCAGTACCTCTTGTTATATTTGTTCCTGAGGGTCTTTCTGATCACATATTCCATGAGTGGCTGAACTGGCTGCTGGTTCCTGGGTCTCTTTTCTCCCCATCTGGGCTTCCTCTGCCAAAGCTCTCTGCTCTGGGATCTGCTGATGGATATTCACCCGCTCTGTTCTGCTGCACTGCGTTCTCCTGCAGGGACTGCTGATGCAGCAACTTCGGAGTGGGACCCTCTACAAGAAGAAATCTTGCACTTAAAAATCCCCTGTTAACAACATTCAAAATATGATCCGTTAATCAAAAGCACATTGCTAAAAATACTCCCAGTGCTTCTCGTGCTAATTCCAATAAAGAATAAACTTTCACAGCAATCTGTAAGTCAAGCGAGTTTTCAGTAAAAGTATACAAAAAGAAAAGAAAATCTATAACTTTCAAGTAATCTAATCGAACGGATACATTTACAACTTGCCAAGTATATTTTGGGAATGTTGTTAAACTAATGAATTCTGAGAAGTGACACCACTTAGATTCAACATGATAATAAGCACAGAGATATCCCTTGTTGATCTCAACTTCTTCCCACTGGGAGCCTTATTAAGCCTGGCAGTGAGTCTCAGAAAGTTTTTGCTAGGAATGGGCTGTTAAGACCAAAGGAATACTGTGCCATTAGAGGTGGAAACAGGCAAAATATTGGGGATAAGCAAGAACATTTTGGGTAAGTTGGGAAATCTTGAAAAGAAAAAAGTTCCTTTTGAAGGACAAATCACAGGAATTCTTAGCATTAAAATTGCCTTTGTTCCATGTTTTGTTCAGTCAGTCTAATAAATAGAGAAATCATACAACTTTAGTGTCCAGTCACACGTTTCAGTGGAGAGCTCTTGAGCAGAGTCCTGCTATGATCATGTCATGACCAACTGTGCATAATTTGTTTGCACCATTTCCTTACTGAAGAAATCCTCTAGAAAGAAGAAATCATAACACACACACAAAAAAAAAATCATGATATGTTCATGCAAAATCTTTGAGTAGAAAAACTAAGGAGATACATTCCTCCATAAGAAAAAGTTCATAATGAATAATTCAGCTTGCTATACTAGTTACTGCAAGTCCTGCCCTAGTTAGCCAGGCTGCAGAGTGCTGAGTTAATGAAGGCTACTGCTCTGACAGAGAAGAGAAAGAGCATTGTTTCATCAGATTTACAAATATATCTCTCTATCTATATTTTAAACTTCATTAAGTGGAATTAATAAAACTATAAAAGCATATCCTTAGTGTGCAGTACGTGACCGCTTCCATTAATTCAAGTGTTGTTCCTTATGTTTAGAGTTAAGCAAATGTTTGTAACGATTTGCTAAATCCAGGCTCTGCTCCATGAACTGGAAGTTACCTTTGCATTTGTACTGCCCAAACAGTCGAGAAATGATAAAGGAACAACTGAAATTATTAAAAGCTTGACCTGTCTGCATAATACTCATAATAATAACAACTCTTTTGTCATCAAAGAGATTCTCACTGAAGCCTGGGAGGGTGTAATTTTCTCGGGGGCCATTGTGCATGTGATCCACAACGCTGTCTCATCAAATAATCAAGTGCTGTGCTGCCGCTGGGATGTGTCAAGTTACACAAAGAAAATTATGCTTTTTTTGTGTCCATAAAATGAGAGTTCAGGGAGACTTTTTAGGGTGGGAAATATTAAAAAAAAAAAAAAAAATCCATCTCCAAATGCACAGCAAAAGAAGAAAAAAATCCTTTTCCTTTCTCCTTAAATCTTTCTCCCTAAATAACAATGATCACAAGCAGCACATTGTTGTGACAAAAGAGCAGAAAAAAGCACTTAAATGCACAGCTCCAAAACAGACAGAGGATAATTACAAGGTAGACATGGCATAGGTGAAGTGGCTTCTGCTTTTAAGGAAAACAAGATTAAGGAAAGCAGTATGGTTCTCTCTTTTTTTTATCCAGCCAATCTAATCCCAACTGCAAGCAAGGAGTTGCACAGAGGAATCACAGTTTGGCACTGTGACCCCAGCTGAGGAAATTGCCAGAGCAAGAGTTTGTGTGCCATTAGTGTGTTGTGCTAAATGTTCAGCACGAGCTTCGAGGGCTTTGCTGAATTTGGGGATTTGAGGCATTTTAAGCAGTGCTTGTTTAGAGCTGGATGGCTTTGATACTGTTAGTTATTTGCAGTTAGAAAGAGGTTTGCACCAGTAAAACATTCTCTTAGCTGTGTGCATTCTAGTCTGCTCCTTAACACTGTCACTCTCATCTTATTCTGCTTCTCTTTTTAATATGGACAATATTTCTATTGCTTCTGTCTTCTCTTAGAATTTAAGCTCTTGGCTTAGGGAATGTGTAGGTCCTATCTGCAGTTATTTACCAGTTATAGTTACTGAGGTGGAATTTAAGAATCTCTGCTGTGCTAGAGTCAATGGGAATTTTCCCATTGGTAGGGCGGGTGGGATAAGTAGAGTAGATCTTGGTGCTCAGGAAATTTCCTCCACAGTGCAAATAACTCAGCAAGTCAATTTGGCAGTGGTCAAATATGTTTTATGGGTTTTTTTGTCCATGTTAAGTTACTGAAAGTCTTGTTTTGACCAAACCCAGGATTAGATGTTTGCATTTTTAGAGCACTCAGATTTAGCTCTTGTTCCCGGTGGACAGGCAGAGACTCTACTGTAAAATCTGTAACTTTGGTGTGTATCAGATCATCTTACTCTGCTGAGAAACAGAGTTTGCTGCAGCGGGTGGCTTGAGAACCTGCCTCTTCAGGTCAAATCAGAGGTCACTTTTCCAACCACAAGCTGAAAAATCACTACAGCTGGGCAAATATTGCAAAAAGCATTTGTCTAGGAGACGCCACGTGTTTGCCTCAGTAACACTTGCTTTCTGCAAACATTCATGTAAGCAACCTTTTGTTTGCACAGTAAAACAAAATACTGCAGAGATCATACTCTAACTGTGCTCACTTTTCTGTTTGGAGAGGTCCTCCAAAGGCCTGGACTATGAAATTATAAATGGAATAACGGAATGAAAACATTTGATTATCATGAATCTTCCTTGACCATCAGAAATGGAAAAGAAAATCTCAAAGTATTGCCAGATTTGTAATAGAATTTAGCTGGTAACTAAACTTAATATCTTTATGCTTTTTGATCTTTGTAAAATGAAGATAATACTTTCTTAATGCTGGAGGGCTGAATAGGAGGATGAAATGATTTTAAACTTTGGCGTTCTCAGCTTTTGAACTGGCAAGGGCTGTGTAATAGGTAGACAGTTTGAAATGTTGATCAGTTAATGGACACACCAGTTAATGGCATAAGTTGTTCACAGAATAACAGAAAAATTTTGAGTGGAATTGGATTTGCACTATTGCAAATAGTTTTTATTTATTGCAAATAGATTTGTAGTGCTAGTATCCAGCACTCTCAGTCACAGCTTCATTCTGCCCCTGAAGGATGTATCTCCTTTACCTGTGGAGGATTTTTCTGTTATCACCTCACGCCCTATCCTTAATCACCATTTTGCAGAACAGTCCCACATGTCCTTTCCCCAGCTCTTTACACTCTGAGCTGTTCTTGCAATTTCTCCAGTTTGTGTTGTGTTATCCTGCCTGTCTTTAACTCTGTCTCCTCACATGTGGTCTCCCTCTACTTCCTTTACAGTTGTGTGTGTTCTGAGGACGTGCACACTTCACTTTCCATCCCCCTCTCGGGTGGGTCACTGATGCATGAACAAGCCCCTGCCTCTGCTCCCAGAGGCACCCCACTTCTCACCTCTCACCGTTACCCCATCTGTATCCATTTATCACCACTTTCCAACTTGTCTAACCTCGGTTACTGAGCCATTCTTTTTTGTAGCCAATTGAGAATTTCACTATCAATGCCAGACTTATTAACCCTAAATCTTTTATGCGGTATTGTATGGAGGAAAAAAAAAAAAAAGCCTCGTGGAAGTCCAAGTCAATTATGTCTGCTGCTTCAGCCCTGTCAGCTCTCATCGTCACCTCCACTCCAAGGAGTTAATCATATTTGCTGAGGATGACCTACTCTTCATAAATGGATTCTGCTGGCTGCCCTTGCTTAGCTTCCCATTGCAAGAGCCCGTGTGGCATCTATTATCTTTCTCAATACTGGGGGTTATGGTATAATAACTCTCTAATTTTGTCATTTCTCCAGCCAACTGCCCCCATGTACCATTTTTTTGTTACCAACAGAAACTTGAGAGGGATTTCTCCCTTAAAGGACTGTACCAAAATGACAGGCACAATTACACAGCACAAGGTGACAGCTGATGAGCTGCTGGACTTGCAGAGAGAAAAAGTGGAGAGAACTTGCAGGCACCCACAGGGAGAGAGAAGATGCTGGGCCATGTCCCTGGCACAGGTCAGAAGCAGAGCTGGGAACAGAACTGGCTTTTCTCATGTCCTTGGGCCTTGCTCTGGCTCTGACTATTTTAATCTGGGAGCCTCTTGGCCCTGGTGTCCTCCAGCACACGAGCAAAAGGTACACAGCTCCCTGTGTATCATTGGGGTGCTGCTGCTAACAAAGGCTAATCAAGCAGCAGATTGGAAAAGCAGAGCTGACACGTGTGATGAATGCACGGAGGGGCAGAGGGTGATCCCATGTAATGAAATATGTCAATTTAAGTCATAATAAAAACAATGAACAGAAGACCTGACAGGGAGGGTGGGATCCATCTCAGCAAGGGTGAGCTGGCTGTGCCAGTGCCCACAGGCTGGGCTGCTCCTGGCAGCAGGGGAAGGACACTCGTGTCCCCAGAGGATGGCCCACCACCCATCACAGGCACCGAGCTTAAGGTGACCTGTCCTCCAAAGGGCCATGTCCTCATCTTCTGTTGAAGAAGCAGCTGTGGTGGCTGATTTTTTTCATTCTAATTCTAGGAGAAGGCAGAAAGGCTTTTCTAATTGTGTGGCTTGATGGAGTTAAACGCTCTTTAGTATTTCTCAGAGTAGTTAAAGCAGCCCTTCTCCTCCCTACCTCACAGCAGCATGCAGGACAAAATGTGATCCCAAGGCTCCTCAGGCAAAGAAGAGAACAGTGTTGCCTGTGGATTATGATAATTGCATCAGGGGAGGTGCTAGACTGAGCTTTGTATTTTTACTCCCATGCTGCCCAGAGCCCCAGACAGTGCACTAATGCTGTGGCCTTGAGGAACAGGGAATCCCTACCCAGCCACAGCATCCAGCAAACAAGAAAATCACCCTAGAACTCCTACAATGACAATCTCTTCAGTAATAACTGAATACATGCTTTGGAGTGTCATGTTGAAAAGAGATGAGGCTACTTGCCATAGAAATAGATACCTGGTAGAGATTATATTTTCTACACTGCAGTCTAAAAGGTGGGAGATTTATACTTATTATCTATAATTATTTCCCAGAATTGCAGTCAAACCCACATTATGGTACAGCAACAATATCTGCAGCCTCAAAAGTCATATTAAGGGAAACTGAGCTTAAACTCCTCCCAAAAAGGGAAAAAAAAGAGAATTCTAATGATAATCCTTGCACATCTTTGTCTTCAATGAGAATTTTTTTAATATCAAAACAGTCATTCTGACAAAAAGCACTGTTAAATGTCACTTCTTGCTAGTTAGTCATGAAGTTGTCCTTAATACGAGCAGGTATTTCAAGTACTACATAAATGTCACTCCATCAACACAACTTCTCTTGTATATTTGGACCAGAATTTAATTGTTGTATTATACCAGTAGCAGCATAATAATTAGATTCTCATTGTAAAATAAGGAAAAGTTCACTGTAATTCATGGGATCAGATCTAAATAAAATACTCTAATTTTATTGAAAATAGCATGGATCCACTTGATCATTGTTAACTAAGATCCTGAGACCTCAAAAGAGCTTCATAGAGCATGTAAAATCTGGGCTTCATAATTTCTCTATTCCTAATGACAAAAATTAGGAGGCTTGTGTTTAAAACTTTTGTGTTAGTTTCAGTTTATATAGCTCCTCTTCTCCACTCCTAGTAACTGAATTCTGAGTAAAACTCTTTTTTCCTTTTTCTTTCCCCCCCCTCAGTTCTCCATCTGCCTGTAGTTAAATGTAGAAGCCATATGAATTCTCTGTTGCCTTCCTTGTGTTTTCACAGCAGACTGTTACTGCAAGGGAAGCTTCCATGAGGAGCCAGAGATCATGCACTGCATTAGCATCTGAGCAGGCAGTGCAAAAAATCAGATCTGATTCTGCCTGTGGAAGATAAATGAGCCAGATTCCCCAATGCCCAAGATTTGGTCATCTCTTTATGAGTTCTGAAGTACCTATTAGCAGCTTTGATGAGTGCTAGGGGAGATGAAGTCTACCTTGAACAATGTTAGAAAGCTGAATCAAATAACTTGAAATCTCCCAGAGGGAGAAACAGCCTGAACTGGTTATAGGTTTATATGAACACTCTGATGGTGGGGGGAAAAATGAGCATTTTTTTCTTGAAGAAAAACCTCCCAAGGAATTACTGTTATCTATAAGAGCTACTTCTCCAGCCATTTTATAGATGTAGTTAGGCAGATTTGCTGAAGATTTTATCCCTGTTCTGTGTCTTTACCACCGAGAGGTACAACCTGCTAAGATGAAGCAGGTAAAAATGAACTTTTCACGTGCTCTGCCAAGGGCTGTTAGGGTGGCCCTGAGGAATATTTCAGGTCAGTATGTCTTTCTAAAGCACTACACAGTCAAGGAATGTGGATCCTGTGCTCATGTGTGGGTTGCTGGACACAAAAGTGTATGAGCACGCGGTTAAAACTGAGTTACTCTGACTTAGCAAGTCATTGTGCGCCAGTGCAGCCACAGGAACTGCTTTTGGATTTGTTTTTAGCAAAAGCAGGATTGCTGAAAGTGCTTTCAAGCTTCCAGCTGGGGTTCTGCTTATTCCTCATTAGAAATGAGCTCATCTTCACTGATAACAGACCCTAAAAGCCATTTGCATACCTGTGCCCCAAATCTCTCCGTGCCAGGCACTTCAGAATTGGAGTTCAGCACTCCTAAAGTTTGTTGGGGTTTTTATCTGTGTTTCTGATAAACTGATCTCAAAGCTCCCAGACAGTTTTTCACCAGCCTTTGGCAGAGGTGGCTGTGGCAGAGAAGTGACAACACAGAGGTGGGGACAGTCACTCTGTGCCCTGCCTTAGGCTGCATAGGTGAGGGCACAAATCTCTCCACCATTTTCAACATTTTCCTGCTCACCTTTTCATAGCAGGACTGGGAAAAGCAAGGTGCTCTGAGCTCGAGCCCACAGACTGGGTGAGAGAGAGGAAGAAATGCTACATCCTTTTTTTGTGGGAGAAGTGGAGCCATGGTTCTCCTACCACCTGACCACTGTCACTGCAGAAGCCTATGGTGCAGCCAGCCAGTATTTTCCAGTCCCAGAAAAGAGGGATTCCTTCCTTCTGCAAGCAGTTGTTTCCATGACTGTTCCTGTACTTAGTTTGACAGAAAGGCCAAAATGAATGAGCTGGGAGGAGCTGATGTTTTTAGAGTAGTTGAAGATAGGAACACATGCTATCAATGCCCTAACTCTGTTTGCATCAGGGATGCTCCAAATCCAGCCAATTTGCTGGCAGATAACAACTCTCTCATCCCCCTCTATTACAGCTTGCATAGTCACTGGGGGCCTTTCCTTAAAATCTTGGTCTGGGAGGATGAACTGAGATCCAGCTGAACAGAGTTCATTTACTTTTTAATGCATTCAGTGGATGCTCTGAAGCAGTTTTTGATGCCAGACATCTGTGCTGCTTGCACGCACACAGGAAAGGCTTGTTCTGTCATGACAGAGCTTAGAGCAGGATTATTTGTGTCTGATAGTGATGCTTGGTAGCAACTCCTGAAGCCTTGAACATCGCAGAGCATCAGGGGCTGTCACTGCCAGTGCTTTCTTCACTGCAGGGAGCTATGTAAGTAATGTTCAGCCTAATTTAGAAGAAAAATGAGTTGGATTTGCAGCAAGAGTGATTTTTCTACAGTACCCAGTGAAGTGGAACCCCAGGCAGCGGTGAGGAAATCCCATGTGGGGCTGTGGAGCTTAGGAGGAAAAGTGTTGTACCTGAAGGGCAGTCAAAGGGTGGGTGATGGCAGCACCATGCAGCAGATCCCTTGCCAGCAGCTCAGCCCCTGCTTTGTGCCCCTGGAGTCAGGGCTGTGCATATGGGGAAATGGTTTATTTATTTGTTTATTTACAGGTGCAGGATAGTCCATCAAAAAGCTATTACACTAAATCCCTTAAAGGGTCTTTGAGCTTCTCCTTTGCTCAGTGTTTCCATAACAGGTGCTTGTCTGTGCTCTCCCTCTGGGTTGGGGTGGGACATGTGAGAAGTTGAGTGCTGACACCATAGTACTGTGAGTCTATTTTGACTTGAGGAAAAAGAATCAGCCAATAAAAAGAGATTTCAGCTTCAGAAGATACCAACTTTGCCTTCTGTTCTTTTCCCTCATTGCATGGAGCAAATGGTCAGTGATGAGTTCAACTTTAAGCCTAGACCAATAATTTCAGGTATATAAAATTATTTGAATGGAAAGCTTGGGATCCTTAGCGCTCCACTTTCCCTGGGAACAAAAGAACTTTAGAAGCACAAGGGGAAGCCAGAAAAGCTTAGTTAAGCCCTAATGATTGCTGAAGGAAACCAGTAAAACTAAAAGAGGAAACAAGTCCCAGTATAAACCTACCCACCCACTCTGACCTGAGGAGGTTGCTTTGTGGGCTGTGGTTTTGAATGCCTACAGTTCACAAAGACCCCCTCCTCCCCTCCTGCCCCCCACCCATAGTGATGGAGGGTTTGTAGGGCAGAGGGACTGCTCAGCAGGAAAGGAATTTTCCCACTGGGCATTAACCAGGGAGGAAAACTGATCACAGAGTTTCCCACAAGTGAGGCAATGCAAAACAAGTAACAAAAACATCCCAAACCATTCAAAATCATGGTCCTTCCATGGCACCTGCTGCCTGCACAGGATGTCCCTCAGAACTGAGGCCTCAGCTCCTTATTCCCATGAGAATTTTGAGGCAGTGTCACATAGCCACTGGCATAACCCAGACCAGGGGTGTAGCAAAAGAGCAGCAGGTACTCTGATGCTGTGAAAGGAAATACAGACTGGTGGGAGTCAGCTACACAGCAGAAGGTAGTAGGTCCTATCCAGCTGGAGCAGTGTCTATCCCGCTGAAGAAGTGTGAGGCCTTTCCTGGACTGTATCACAATTTAGCACCTATAGCAACCAAGGGTTGTGGTGCTTGCCCCAGGACCAGAAAGCTCTCTCTTGGTGCAAAGCCATCTGGAGCTGATTGATTGTGCCCTGTGTTACCTACCCTGATGTCCCATCCACTGCCCAGCACTCACCACAGGCTGGAATCTCACTTGTCCTGAAGGGCTGATGGATGGATTCTCTTCCTTTCCTTCTTTGTCTGCATTTGACTGAAGAGTGATGAAGGCAAGAAAATCCTGCAGAGACTACTCTAAACATCTACTACACAGGAGAGTGCAAGAGGGAAAGGTTTATGGCTGCAGTGGTAGATCTCTAATCTTCTACAGCATTTTTCCATAGAAAAGGCACCTGGGGTCCCTAAACTTTTGAGCTGCCTCAAGCAGCTTTTATCAGCCCTCCTCTGCCTGCTTTGCTCACATGTATTCCAGATGTTGGTTTGAAGGGTATAGGGAGGCTGCTAATTCTTGAGGTGTGGGGTCTCTCCATCCACCACTTCTGCATATTTAACTGTTACCTTGGGTTCCTCAGCTGCTGTTGGGATTAAACTGACATTAAACTGTGTGCTCTACAAATCCCTTCCCAGAGTATTGTTCTTTTCCAAAGAGAAACTTGGTCAGAAGACATCTTCTTCACAAAAGCACTGTTTTTCCATACTGTGGTTATCCCAGCATTCAGAATTCCTCCAGGAGAGAATATTGATGAGCAGCTCCACATCAACATCCAGCAGCCTTCCCAAGCCTTCCCAAAATCTGAGTGTAATAACAAGTTCAGATAGATCCCACTCATCCTTGTGTAACTGTTCACAGTGTTATCCCAGCTTTGTTATCATTAAGATAAAGCTGCAGATTTTGCAGGTAGAAGATGCCTTAGGCATGGTGCCAGCAGCCAGAGGATTTTAGTAAAGTAAAGAAGTACAGATCAAACACTGTTATCAGCTGCTCTAAATAAGAGTTATGATCCTTTGGGATCCTCAGACACAAGTAACTGAATGCTCCATTGGGTTTTTACACCTGGGTCTCCCTAAGAAAAGAGAATTCTTGGAATAAATGCAGCTTGTCTGACATACAGAGACAGAACTTTAGAAAAATTATTTCTCTGCTACATTAAGTGTACAAGGCTCATACTTGAAGCTTACTAGTATTAGCAAAAGCCCTGAACAACAGGGGTTTGCTTTTGCATTAAAAATCTTGCTTTCCTTCTTCCCCTCCTCCTTCTGTTTCTCATTCTTTCTGCTCTCTCCCTTTGCTTCTTTGTTTTTTATTTTTGGTCCACTCTTTTTCATTTTAGTTGATAAACAGAAAAGGCAACAGCACTGGAACAATCAGTGCATTGTCAGGGGGGCTGCCTTAATCCCCTGAGGAATAGAAGGCCTGTGTTAAGTGGGCTTCAAAGGCAGAAGGTGGAATGAGGTGTGATAGGAAACCAGCTCTTACTAACTGGTTCACTTCAGGCTAGCTTTAAATAAATTGCAGCTCTGAGCTGCTTGGACATTGACAAGAGGGCTGTGATATTTGTGGCTGCACTACAGAGAATTTCAGCCTTTTAAAGCAGGAATGGGAATAACCTGAAAGGACTTAAAGCTGTGAAATTGTAAAGCAAAAAAACAAAACAAGCCTCGCAGTGTGGAGGCTCCCTGGGTTTGTTCCTGAATTGCTTCTCTCATAGACAAACTTTACCTGTCTCTTAGGAAAACACATCCTGCATTCCTTGTTATTTCCACTTGGTTTGGGGAGTGGCTGAGCCCTTTGGCAGCAGCTTTGGGAAGTGCCACAGATGCATTTTCCGGAAGAACTCAGGATAATGGGAACTGAGTTTTGGAAAAAACTGCTATTTAGCACCAATTTGGGAGTTACCAGAATATGACTCTGAAAAAAAACCCCAACTGACCCCTACATTGGGTGCTGTGAAGTGAAACTCTCAGTCCTGGAGTGCAAACTGAGCACTGCCAAAGCAGGATGTGGAACCTTTAGGGATTATTGGGGTCTCCTCATCAGCCCCCATTACCACCATGGATATCTGTGGGTGTAAAACTGCCCCCAATTTATCTGAGCCTGCAAGACCAGGCTGGGACCTGGTTTTTTGTCCATTCAAGCTAAGTTAAATAACATTTGTGTTTGCAACTCTGGCAGTTGGAATATCTTAATTTTTAACAATTTTGACTAATAAATATGTTGATGGAGGTGAATAGTTCTCCTACATGTAGGTAAAGATGGCTTGGTCGCTATTCACTTGGGTGAAAATGTTCTATATTGCATTTTCCTGGCTCTGCTTGGAGGAATATGGATGGTGGGGAATCCTTGAGAGCAGCTACACCCACATCTGCTCCAACAAGATCAGCAGAAACAGGTCTCTCCACATCTTTCATACAAATTATATCTGACCCTCAGTCTCCAGCAGCATTTGTTTAGGATGAAGTAATAAAAATCCCCATAGGAGGAGTAGGAATAATCACTTTAAATGATGGTGGAAACAACCTAAATTGCTACCACAGTTTGGAAGGGTGGAATATGGTTTTAGCTGTAAGACAGCTTTTCATTGCTGTGATAGGATAAAGGGGCCTTAAGGTAAATAGAGTTGTAACTTCTGTCTCCTCAAGGGCTGATTTGCATTGAAAATGGTGCAAATAAGCTGTTTTGGGTGATGGACAAGCCAGTTTGTACCCAGTGAAGAGCACTATGTAATTTGTGCACACTCATCTCTCCAACCACAGCCATCCTCCAGTTTGGCAGCGTCCCTTTAGGGGCCACTCTGAGCCAGCACTGGTCAGACCAAACCCCAGCAAACACAGAGCCTGGGCACGAGGGGCAGGGCAAGGGCGAGAGCAGTGAGCTGAGTAAACACTGGGGGAAAGAATGCAAACCTCACAGCGGGCACGCCGCTGGATTTCCACAAGATGTGGGGCTGTGTCCCGCGCATCCGCTGCACTTCCCATCACGGCTCTGCTCCCTCACACACCGGGCTTTGTTGGCAGGGCCGTGACTCAAAGGGAGCTGAAGCCACACCGGGGTTCAACCAGAGACCAGCAGGAATCAGTGAAAACAGGGGGAACTGGCAAGGCCAGCCCTGGCAGGAAAGACAAGCTCACCTTCTGCAGGGTCAGGCTCCGTGGAAAGTTCAGGACTCCTGGCTAGGTCTCCTTTCTACAGCAAGACTGGTCTTTTTCCACAGCTCTTCACACATCCCTGTTTTCCCACCTGGCTGTGCTGTGGGAAGGCTGCTGGGAGGGGTGAGTGCAGCCTGCTCAGCAGCAGCCACTCGTGCCATTCCCAAGAAGATGGGGCAGGAGGCTCCCACACGGCAGAGCTGGCTGAAAGGACAAAGCCAAGTTAAGTGACGTGCCATGTGCAGTTCCTCACAGGCTCCAAGACTGGAAGACACCCTCCAAAATACCCTAATTAAAAAGTAACTTCGAATAGCAAGGAAAAGTTTCAGCTTTTATGGGTTTTTTTGTGAGAGAGAAAAGGGGAATATCTATCTATCTATCTATCTATCTATCTATCTATCTATCAATCATCTATCTATCTATCTATCTATCTATCTATCTATTATCTATCTATCTATCTATCTATCTATCTATCTATCATCTATCTATCCATCCATCCATCCATCTATCCATCCATCCATCCATCCATCCATCCATCCATCCATCCATCCACCCACCTCCATGGATATATATGTAGATACATAATTATGTAGATGAATGGACAGATGTATTTTGTGAACACATCAATGATTCAACTACCCAGCTGTTGCTGAGCCTGCAGCTCCAAGGAGAAGTGTAGGCTGTGGGAGTGGTGACCAGCTCAGACTTGCAGGGAAGAGCTAACCAAAGGAGAAGAAAGTCAGAGCTGCAGGGAAATGCTGCCAGGGGAGGGGGCAGATAAGGATGGGCCATGATCCTGCCAGTTCTAGTCCATGCCCTGCTCTGTCTCTGGGGAAATGCAGATGGATGTCATCCCATTCAGGTCAAATTGCAAGGTACAACCAATCCCAAAGACAGCCCATAGCTCAGGGCTGCACCTGCCTTTCAAACACTGAGTCAGCCCTGCTGCTGGAGGAGTGTGAATGTTAATGACAAAGAGGAGCAAAGTCACAGAGCTGTTAGAGCCCACTGTGTTATCAGTGAGGATGTATCCTTCCTGCCTGGATGCTGCCAGCTGGCAGAGCTCCATCCCCGGGGATGGCCTTGCTGTTATGCAATAGTGTGGCCTTGCAAATATGCCTGCTGGCCCTGCTGAAAGCTGCTAGGGCAGTCACTGACCAAGGCAAGAACAGCAAAACTGTGTCTCTCAGGTAGAGCCCTTGGAGGTAATTCCCACTGATTTTGTGCTAACTGTTCCAAGTTTTCAATATCTTATAGGACTCCCAGGGTAGATGATGGATAGAAAGGACTCCCAGGATAGATGGATGGATGGATAGAAATCCAATATGCCAAATGCCCCACTGACATTTAAAATACTACCTAATCTAACCCAAATATTCATACTTAGGGTGACAAATGTGCATATGATGACAGTTCCAATGAAAGGGGACAGTTACCAACACTGTCCCCATGACACTGGAGGCCTAAATTGTATCAAGAGCAATTCCAGTTCAGGCCATTTTCAGGTAGATAAAAGTGTTTTCTCTTTTCAGCCTTTTCCAAAACTCCCTGTCTCCTGAAATCAAGTAATTGAAAAATACACTTTAGAAAGCCACAGAAGCATTTATTCCCTTGAGAATGCAACTGGATATTAAACTTTGGACACAGGACAACCCAGTGCACTCCAGTCCCTGCCCAGGAGGAGCAGGGTGTTTGGCTCCTATTGCCTTGACCAACTAGAGCACTTGAGGGGCTTCTACCTTTTGGTCCTTTCAGCTTACACTGGTAGAGCAGGATGGATGTGGGTTAATGATCAAGCCTCTCTGCCTGCAGACAAGTGCATAGTGCTGGATCTTGAGCAAATTGTTGATGTTTCCACAGCTCAAATTTGGAAAGCTCCTCCATTAATTGGGAGCATTAGCAGTTTCCAAACGAAGAACTCCTTGGAGGTTAATGACACCATATGTTATGGTCAGGGAAGGTTCTTCTATCATTTGCCTGTGGAGCAATTACTGTATTTGATTTTCCAAGCTTTTAATCTTTTTAATCTTGCACTGAGAGGTTGATCCTTCTTCTGTTGAAGTCAGTGGCAGTTTTGTGATGGACTTGAATGAAGCCTGAGTCAGGCCCAGAATTACCTTTAGGTCAAGGGTCAGATAATGCTATAAGTGATAAAGAACACGGATGGGAAAGAGAAAGGTTGGTGAGTTGGCTGAACATTACCTAAACAGGTTTGTTTCATGTTTTTGAAATTGCAAAGATTTTACTTTGTATAAACCACAACTCATTCATTTCCCATTTGGATGTATAAAATATATTAGTCCTTAAAAACAGATTCAAAATTGATCATAGAGCTCTCCCTCCATTCATAATAAATCAATTTTTACTAAAATTGAAATGATGGGGAAGGCGATCATCCTGTGTCCATTTTCAGTTGTTTAGTTCCTAGACTAATCAGCGGCAACTTGAGAGTTTAAGGTTTATGACATAACAAAAATTAAACATATCCTTTTCTCAGTCGATTGTTCTGGAGAGGGTAATTACACAAATACAGTCTAAGCTTATTATCTTTCTCTTTTTTTTTTTTTTTTTTCTTGTGCTATCTTCCCTCCTCTTCTTCCTTTTTACAGTACTACGTTTCCTACATGTGTTCAGTGAAGCTGAAAATGATATTTTGATAATGGGCACACAATGAACATGTAAGAGGACTAGCTGACAATGTGAGATTTTGTTAAGGAAAAGAGGATACAATGAATAGCTATAATTGGAGTCATTAATGGACTGCTTTTTTTCTTTTTTTTTTTTCCTGAGGAAGGCTGCATCTTAATGCTTCTCAGTTTCCTTCTCTATTTATACAACACTGTGGAGGTCAAACCTAAAGTTAGGTCTTTCCTGGTGATGTGTAATGAAACTTAGGTCACTTAAGAATTTGTTGAGCACCTTTTAGCCTACATATATTCTGTCTGAAAGAGAGTCTATCTTGCTTTTTGTGGGTGTTCTCATGCATTCTAAAATTTGCAAATGAAAAATTAAATAAAAGTATCAAAAATGCTTGCATATCCCTGGTTAATATAATTTGTATTCCAGTAATATCTAGGAGTCTTGGTCTGGGACAGTGCTGGACAAAGAGCTGTATAAACACACAAATGCAGATAATTCCCATCTGCAGAAGGTTATAATTTCTTATAAAACTTTATTTCAACCTTTAAAGTGGCACTAGTGCTGTTTATCCTCATGACTTCAAGAGAGCTGTTCTCATGAAAATTTGCTTGAAAAATTAGAAACACTCTTCAGTTTAGCAAAAGGCCCGTGGCTTTCATTCCAATAGTTTGTCAGAGCTGGCTGCTCCCAGGGATGACACATCTGTTGCAAATCCCCTTGGTTATCACATGTTTTCCCAAGGCCAACAGGAGCAGCACACCCAGCTTTTCACTGCTCCCTGTTCCCATCTCAGCCCCTCCTAGACAGGGACATCCTGGCACCAGCTTACCTTGGGGACCATTGCTATTGGGGTGGCAAAATCCAGCCCCAGCCACATTTCTGAGAAACCTTGAAGCTGCTGGGAAGGTTGGTGCCTGGATTTGCTGTACTCTCCCATGTTCAGTAGCTGTGTTAAGCTCTTGCCCAAGCACCTCTAAAGTGGCCACAGAGTTTCTGTGTCTGAGAGGAGGGAACTCACCATGAAGCAAGTAGCTATTAATGTCTCTGCTGATTGTGAGCCTGAGGAGCAGGTGCAGGGCAAGGAGAGGAAAAGAGGGAAAGTTTTCTCCTTAAGCAGCAGCAAAGTAGTAGCATTTTGCCTTATTGCTGAATTGCTTTTCACTAGAATAGGCTGCAAAGGAAACCCATGTTTCAATACCTCCATTTCCTTAATGACAGAGAAATCCTGAGATGAGTTATTCAGTGTCCACATCCTTCCTGTTGTATGCATCCTGTCCACAGCAAAGGAGGCTTCTTAATGAAATAAGTATTTTATTTTATTATTTTCTTGTCCCCTCTTTCCCTCTCACTGCGTGTTGCAATTCACCTCTTCTGTCTGCCCAGAGAGGAGCAAGAGGAGGCACACCTTGTTCCACAGTCCATCAGAATGGCTCAGAAATACCATTCTTGAGGGCCAGCAGCTTGTGCCCTAAAGATTTAGGATCTGGATTGCCAGTGTGGGACATTTGAGATGAAGCTGACATGCTCTTCAGACCAGGGGCACTGAAGTTGAGAATATTTCTGTACTGCCATTTCTATTGAAGACAATGAACCAAATTCCAGGCTCAGGTTCCCCTGGATAAGAAAATACTTAAACCTACTTTCTCCAGAGAAGGTTTGCTGCTGTAACAAAGTGCTGTGCTCCTTTAACCATTTTTTTTCCCAATTACTTTCCCCATATTTATTTAATATTACCCATATTGTAATAGATCTTCATGTTGACACAATAGCAGTAAGGCCAGAGTACACACTATAGAGAAGGAAAAACAATTTATATTTTTATTTTTATTATAAATATGCTGGATATGAGATGGTTTCCATGCTCAGACACAAAGCTATGGCTGTCCAAAGAGCAGAACAATCAAGGCCTTTTAATAAATGCACCCATTACCTCTAATTAAATATCTTCAGAAGATGAGAACACTTAAAAAACCCGATAAAAGGGAAGGGATGTTGAAAAAACCCAACTTGCTGATCCTCAATAAGCAGGCTTTTCTTATTTTTAATGTAAAGCTACATTACCACATATGGTTCCACATGCAGTGTTGGGAAGCTATCTCTGAACACAGCTCTTTTACAAGCTTGTAATAACACCAGATGTCTGTGTGGCGAGAGGGAGGAAGGGACTGCAATCGAACTGGGAATTGGACCCTGTGGACTACTTGAGCCCCAAAGCTCTAAAAAATCTCTTCCTTTCATACAGCACCACCTGGATTATTAACTGGCATCTAGAGATGGAAGATGCTCCAGGTTTTTAGATATCATAATTCCCTAGCCATCTGTTTGGTTGAGGCTAACTTCACGATACTGCTGCTTCTGCCACCCTAAGTGTTGAGCCATTACACAAATAATGTAACAAAACCACTCTGATTTCTGTTGCTGTTGGTCTTTTTCTCTAAAATACACAAGTATTTTGTTGTTCCAGCTCAGCAAAAGATGGGCTTGAGAGATGAAGTGCAGATTTATTCTCATGATCTCACCAAAGTGGAGGCAGAAATCATGTCCTCCTGTCAGGACATTGTCACACAAGTCAGTAGCGGGATAGAGAAAATTTCTGTGCTTCAGCATAGTAGAATTTCATCCATACATCATCATAATAATACATATTATGTATATATATGTTATAATTATGTTTTCATAGCATAATTTGACTCCAAAGTGAAGTTATATGTTAAATAACCCTGACTTCCTACCTGCTGTTTTCCAAAGAAAATTCAGTTATCTTGCAGATTTACCAGATTTCAATGTAGGTCTTTTAAAGACATCTTTGAGAGTTATTCCTTTTACTTTGGACGGTTGTTGAAAGGAACTGGGGACAAAACTCTTTTTAGATGTATTCTAAAATCTCATTCTCTGTATTCACCAACAGACTTAAACATTAATTAGCTCACTCACTGATGTGGCTTTTATATGACAGAAACAAACTCTGGACAAACTCTAGCAGGGTGTTCTGGCCAGGTAAAGACAACGATACTTAAGTATTTTTAACTGCATCCTAGAAGATCACAGAATCAGAATTGATCAGAATCCAAATCACTCGAGGTGAGGAGGGATCCTTGTGATGATACTGAAGCAGCTGAGATGGGATCCTGGTGATGGGAAATGAGTGTGAATCAAAGCATTTGCCCCTTGAATCACCCCAGTTAGAACAAGTCTCCCTCCATCCATCATGCTGGGAGCCCACAACACTCATAATTGAAGCCTTGGTGAGATGTATAGAGCAAAACTTAAGTCTCCCAGCACCTATTCCTGTCTCCAGTGGCTCCTGGCTGGTGGCAAGTGTTTGGTAGGAAGTGTCTTCCAGGATGGGAGGGGTGCAGAACAGCTTAGCTGTCAGAGCTATTCTCTATCCAGAAAGATGTTTGCAAAAGACTCTGAGTGGTTGAATTTTCTTTATGCCTTCCTTTGCTCTCTCTGAAGGTTGAATTCCCAACAACCTGATACCCCTGAGAGGAGAAAATATGAGTGGACACAGCTGTGACCGGAATGGTGGGACAGGGTGTGCCTGAACCTTGTGGTGCACCACAGCAAAGGGACTCCGCTCACCTCTCCTGGTAAACCCAACCCATGGAAGGAGGAATGTTTTCTGTGCACCTCACACTCTTGCTTCTCATTCTTTGGAGGAGGATGTGGCCTGGAAACCTGTGGTACAGCCCGTGTGTGAAAGGGTGTGCACCAGGGCCCCTGTGTGAGTCACAGGATAAAATGCTGTCAGCAGCGGGGCACAACAGACGCTGCACTGTTCAGCTGTGGTCCATCAGGAGGTGAAAGGTGGAAAAGTACCATAAACCCTCATGTGTGCTCACTCCCCTCGAGCTGGTTTGTATTTGCCTTCCAGTGGGCTGCCACAGCCTGACAGGCCATCTATTTATCACACACTACCAGCACCCAGGGTCACCCCCTGACCCGTTAGCAGCTTGGGTTCGTTTCCTCAGAAAACTTTTTGAGGCCCATAAAATAAAGAACCATTGACAAATTGGAAACTGATTTCTCAAAGTTTTTAAAGTCTGGAGACCCATCCTTTCCAATTCAGACAAATATTTTTGTTGCTGCTTGGGAAGCCAGTGCTCACAGTGTCGGGGACGTTTTGGGTGAAGGACAAAGCTCAGCATCAGAGCTGCTCTAGGATGTCGATGGGAATTGGCTGGTGTAAGCCATGTGTAAAGTACAAGCACAAAGCTCTCCTAGGGGGACAGGCAGGGCTGAGGTAGACCTGAAATGCATGGCAATACTAATGGATGCCTGCTGCCTCTTTCACTTCTTCGTGAGTAGCTTCCCACTCCTAGGACCAGACTGTTCTTTCCTCCTGCCTGAACACAGATTGCATGGAGAATAAATGAATGCAGAACAATAAAAGCACATGGGGGCAGAACAGAGACATTCTCAACCTTCTCAGAGATCCATCATGTGCCTTTTGGAGACAATAGATATTTTGGCCCACTGGAGATTTTAATTTTTGCTCTTGTGCTCTACCTTGCTGTTTCGGTCCAAAAAGAAGACACGTGTAGGAACCATGCTTTTGGGGAGAAAAAAAGAAGGATGATGAGGACACCTCTGCACTTTTTTAGATTGTGCACTTTTTATTCTCCTGCACACTTTGCAAACAGGCTATAAAATACAGAACAGCAGTCCCCAGACATAATAAATAGAATATGGATTCGATCCAGCATTTTAAGAAAAGATAGTCCTACTTACTGCTATGGAGAACAACAATGCCAAAATGAGAAACAAATAGCTGTAATAATTTCTGTGTTTTTAAAGTTTTAGCAGAGAATAATCATAAATCAGGCCTTGAAAATCTCGGTGGTTTTAGCCACAGAAAACAATTCTGCAGCAGCAAGTAGGGCTGAAGGCAGATCACACAGCCCGGCCTTTGTTTAGAGAGTGACTGTCAAGTTGGAGTCTACGTCCTCTCACACAAACCATCTGCAATCACACCTCTCACACAAACCATCTGCAATCACACCGTGTCCAGTCTGTTTCTGCGCTCTGTGTTGAAGGAAGCCACTGCACAGAAACATTGTCACTTATCCCTGTTCTCCTGTGTGGAGAGGCTCTACTGCCACTTTATCTGGTTCACTCTGCTCCTCTCTGCTTATCCCCTGCTCAGGATGAGAGCTCCTCCTCAGCTGTGCATTCCTTAGAGCTGAAGCTCAGGCTGACACCTAAGGGAGGAGACAGAGCCTTGATTGTCCATCACTCTGCAGTTGGTTTAGTCATTTCCACCAGTGCAGAATGGGCTGGAATCCCCACTCAGGCAGAGCAGTGAATGGTTACACAAGGTGCACTGGCAATGGGCAATGGGACACTGGCAGTATTGATTTAGCAGACCATGAGTGAATTTTTGTTGTTTCTTTTAGAAATGTTCACAAAGTTTGGTGCCAAGATCAAAGATAAACAAATTTATCATCCAACAGTGGAAGGGGAAAAAACCACCACTGTTGAAATTCAGTTCTACAAATTTTGCAATGCTAAACATAAAGGGATAAAGGAAACAATATTCATTTTATTCCTTGCTATGATAGTGGACATATATTAGCTACTGGAAGCCTCAAAGCACTTCTTAAGGGATGCCAAACCTTGTACATCAGCAGTCATTGAACTATCTCTAGGCTGCAGCCAGGCAATCATTAACATCGCCCTGAATACTGATTGGGGTTTTCTGGTAGTTATTTTAAATTGAAAAATTTAAAATAAATAGTTGATAGAAGTCACATCTAAATGTTTTACTTTGGAGGAGGAAGTGAATTAAAAAGGAATGTTTTGCTCTCAATGTTACTGTGATTTATATTTAGTAAGTAAACATTCTGAAAAATGGAAATAGTTAAAATCCTCACACAAATATATATATATATATATATATATATGGAAAGTTCAGACCAATTATTTCACTGATATTTTCTGAATAGTTTACAGTTTCAGATTTGTACTTTTCACCTGGTATTAGGATGGGAAAACTCTAAACTGAGAAGTGCTTGTGGATAGGAAAAACTCTTTCCTGCCCACCTCTCTTGGCAAACCACTATGTTTCTGTTTGCTGCTGAAACTTGAAAAAGCAACAGGCAAAGGCTGGATCAGAGTTGTTCTTCCAGTGAGTGAGAAATCCTCCCAGGATACAGATTTGTTCAGTAGCATGTTCATGGCCATGGGAATGTTTTGAAAGGTGAGGTTTCCCTAATAATTCCTGTGGCTTCTTCGCCGTGGGAAGGTAAGGGAGCGATAAACATGCCCTCCAAGTCCCTTTCCACATTTGTGTTTGCTCTTCTGCTGGAAGAAAACATTTGTCTGACTGATTTTCAAGTGGGAAATGGCTGTGCCATTACAGCCACTCAGTGTGGCTGTGGAGATTTGCAGGGAGGTTTGGGTACTCTCCACTTTCCATGATATCTTTACTTTCTTTCCTCTGTGAGTAAGAATTCCTAAAATAAATGCAGATTGGAAACCATACCAAATCACCTTTTCTGACTAAGTCTAGAGAACCCATGGAAAAGTGTGTTCAGAGGAGGTGACCTCAAACCAGAACTCTGTCTCAGCTCTGCAGGAGAAAGCTGAACTCAGGTGTCTGGATTGGTGCTGTGAGGATCTCAACAAAGTATTTCTAACTCCAGAGCTACTTTGGAACCAAGCTCCAATGTCTCTGTTCCTCACCCTGTAATGACTGAATAAGGGAGATTTTTGCATTTAGCCACTCCTCACTAGCACAATGTCCATACATTTCACAGCTCCCTTTAGGGAAAGGAAAGCAGAGCCTGTCCCATGCCTGGAGGTTTGATGCAGCATCTGCCACCACAGTGAGTAAAGGCAATGGCCACAGTCACCTTGGGAAGGGAACAATATCCAACTATAACAAACTATAACTATAACAAAAGCAATGAAACAGTTATTTTCAGACAGGAGGAAACAATATTGGCACAGAGCAGGAAAGGAAAGACCAACAAAGTCCTTTGAGCTCTCCAGTCTCCCTAAAGAAATTGAAGACACCTCCTCTTGAGGAGACCTTTGAGCTAATGTCAAACCTCTCCAGAACTCAGCGCGCAGATATCCAGAGTACTGATTCAGGGCTTGATCCTCAGGTTTTAAGTCATTTGCAGACACAATTCTGATCTGTTGATTTGCAGACCAGGGCTGGAAACACACATTTCTTCTGACGAGGGTGCTCTGAGGCAGTTTGTGTTCTCAGGACACTTGGGAGAGTGGATCTGGGCAGCACACAGAATCCTGGGTGAGGAAGGGCTTCCTTCATCAAATGAAGCGTGACACGGACCTGGCTGGCTGGGAAATCAGGGCCAGTTCCCATCTGACAGCTGATCTTATCAGCAGAGCCCTGCCAGGAGATGAAAGAACTCGACACTTTAGCGGGCGGTTTAATTCCTCGTTCCCCAGAACCAGCTCGTGTGCACGCCTTTGTTCTCCTCTGCCCCCACAAGCGCAGGGAGGATGAATCCCAGAAATATTTAGAATTAAGAGGGGACTTATTTTTTCTCTCTTGCTATCCCAGGCTTTCAGACCTGGGGGAAAAGGAAGGAGGGATGCAGGGTGTCAACAACAATAAGCAGGAGGGGAAAAGATGCCTGGCACTGGAAGAGTTCAGTCTGGGACAGTTTGATCTCTCCCAGAGCACTCTCAGTGCTTGAAGATCAGTGCTTTTGACACATTTCTCCGGCTGCTGAATGAGAGGATTTACTTGGGTGAAATTTAGGCCCGAGGGGAACATGAAAATCATATTCATAATTTGAAGTGACATGTGATTCTGGATTAAAAAGCTGGCTGGCAGAGAAAAGAGCTGAGGTTATCCTTTTGAGCTGTGCTAATGCAGAGAACTGTGTTTTTAATCCTGTTTTAAAAAGGCCTAGAAGGTTTCCAGCTGGGGCAGTTAGAATATAAAGGAGCAAAAAAGATGAGGGATCCCTTTTACAAAAGGAGGGGAGAAAAAACCCAAAACAACAACAAAAGATCAAGTTCTGCTTTTGTTTTTCTCTTATAGCAAGTGGCTGAAAGCCAATACAGGAGATTTTTTAACTACCCTTCCTTTGTCTGATTCTTTAAAACATCACAAGCAGCCAGAATGATCAGTGGGACAAGGCAGAGGTGACTGCTAAAGGTGACCCTGGTGCTAAAGGGAAGGCTCCTAGGGGCTGGGGTTGCACTTTCCCTCGATTTGTGCATGTCTCTGGGGAAATGAGGATCCAGGAGTAGCTTCTCCCTTTCTGTCACTGCCCCTTGTCCCTTGTTTTGAGGACAGAGCAGAAAGGTGCCCCAAACCCCACTGGGTTTAGGTTTTTGTAAATAATCTCTGCTCCTTTTGTTGTCACTTTTCCCAAGAGCCCCTTAATTGTAGCACAAGGGTGAGGTGACATCACTGCTTATTGCTCTTATTATATTAATTTCAAGGTTTAAGTTGATCTTCCTCTAGATACTTATTTGTATTTTTCTCTACCATAATTGGCTGTCCTTCCTTCTATTCTGATCATATTATTTGACTTTGTTTATCAGAGTAATTTTCAGCATTTAGAGGGAAGAACTCATTTTTCAGTATAGATGTTTCAAACATAGTAAATGGAAGGTCATATTCTAATCAGTATCTTAAAACATCACATTTACAAAGTTAGCAAAATGCTTCTTGAAGTAATGTGCAGGATGAACAGCAAATTGCATGCTCATCAATTAACATGCTAGAAATGTGGTTTTTCCATATTTACCTCAATAGTTTCCTGAAAAATGTAGGCAACTTCTGCTGTAGTTTTTCAAAATTGCATTTCACAAGGGAAACTTCAGCGTTATTTGAAATATTTTGTTATGATACACTTGAGTTGATTTGCTTGCAATTTTTGGGGGGCTTTTTATCTTTTACTATTTCACCTAAACTTCATTTCAAAACATAAATTTGAATGAAATTAAGTGAAAAAGCAAAGTCACTGTGTTCCGAAAAATGTCACACTATTTTCCTGGTTTTCATAGTGGACTTTCATTCTCTCTTCTCCTCCAAAAAGCCCTTTTTAATTTAAATATAATTTTTTAATAAAAATCAGCACTGACAAACTTCGGTCCAGCTCTGTTCAATGCCTATCACTGGTGCACTGGAACAAATCCCATTCAACTTCCCTGTTCCTCAAGGTCCAAGGTATTTCCCACACTTCTTTTCCCCCTCTGAAAAAGTTCTCAGCTTGGAAAAAAAGAAATGATCCAAAGCTGGAGGAAGTCAATAAGAGCTCTTCTGTGTATTGACTTAATGTTTGGGGAAAGCTCCGGATCAATAGGGTGCTATTTTTAATCTAATAACCTATATATAGAATTTAAGTGTGCCATCATATTAGATTTTTTATCATCATGTGGAATTCAGTGGAAGGTTATTCCTTTACATTTTCATGACTGAAAAGGAATACTTACTATTGTTATCCCTCCCTCACTTGGTTGAGGCAGTCTGGCTAAGGCAGACACAGCGTCTCTCTCCAGCATCGCCAGTGGATGCTGCAGTCCCATCATGGAGGCTTGTTCAAATCCTTCTGATAACAGGAAACTGAAGGAGAAAAAAAAAAAAAAAAAAAAAAAGATTAAGGACTGCAGGGACCTATCCTTAGGATATGATCTGGCCTACAAAAACCCTTCCCAAAAGAGCAAGCTTTGTGGGATGCTTCCATTGCTGTTTCCACTCTCAGGGCAGGGGGAAGCTACACCAGAACCCAAACCTCTGTCCCAGCACTGTTTTCATTGTAAGCTGAACATACCTGATGCCAGAACATTAGGAGACCATAAACATGAAATGCAGTGATGCTATTTTTTACTGAGACACTTTTCAGAGTAGAAGAGCACTTTCAGTGTGACAGATCTGGCTGCAGGCCAGTGCATGACACGATCCTCCAGGGAGCTTCGCTACCATTCCTGGGTACACGGAGAGTACATTGTGCATATTGTATGTAATCAGGGAAGCAATTTCTCCCTAGGGTTCTTAATAGATTTTCCTGCCTTCACAGCTTCATTGGTAATTTTTGTTTGTTTTCTTGCTCCAAGTGTTGGCACATCACAAAACTGGATATTTTTGCCAATTGCTGTCTGTGTTGCTGTCTCCAAAAGGCACCATTTTGGGGGACCGAAGGGAAATGCCTGATTAGGTTGTACAGTTTGTTTCCCTGCCAGAGAATGACAGAGTGGTGCTGCTCAGGGCTGCATTGACTAAGGAGATCTTGCTGTGGGTGCTCAGCCAGCAAGGTGTAGCTGGAAATGCTGCTTGGAGCTCCATGGAGGAAGTTCCATCTCCCAGTCTGGATGTGTAATTGATTGTTTGCCTGTACCATTACCACAGCTGTGGTCACAATTACAGTAATTACATGGGCAAATAAACACGCAATTGCGTGTTGCCAGTTCTGGAAATCTGGGCACAGGTAATTGCCAAAGGCCAGAGGGAGACTCTGCTCAGAGGAGGAGATGCAGCATCAGCCCCAGGCTGGGCTGGAGGACGAGCTTATCTCCTGCCTGGTGCCTCGTGTTTCACATCCCCTCATTGTCTGTCTTCAAGGAAAGTGAGCTGGAGCCTGTCCTGAGCACCTCCTCTTGGACTTGCACACCCAGCCTGGGTTTCTGAATTGTCTTGTGAAATCCCAAACAAGGAGGAGGCCAGCCTCCTTTGGATATCATTGGATCTGCACAGGGAACACGCTATAAATAGCACCATCACACATTATCAACTGCATTCCTTGAGAAACCCAAAGCCAGATGAGATCATCTTTTTGCAGGAAAAAGTCCTAGGTATATTTGCAGAGCATTTCTCTAGGTTACTCTGTCCAGTATTATTTAACAGCTGCCATTGCTCTTTGGGTACAAGAATTGGCTTTTTATCTGTCAGATTCCAAAATGAGATTGGAAATCTAATTGTAAAATATAGGATGCATCCAAAATTATCTCAAAATAGAAAAAAAAAAAAAAAAACAAACCGAATTAGAAGCTTAATAAAAGTCAAATATAAGATTTTTAAGGACAATATTTTGTGAAATATACTCACAATTCCATTGTTAAAAATAAAATTAGCATTTTTTCCTTTAGTCTATCATTAACACACAAGTTTATAAAAATTGCATTAAATGTAATTTAAAAATCCTTCCTATATTTTGTTGCTATTTCAGTTCAGAGTGTAATCATGCAATCATTGCAAAAAAATTCACATAGACACCCGCACTCAGAATCACTGGTTTACTTGAAAAACACCCATAAGTCTGTTTGTCTGTAGAATATTTTAAGTGTTCAGGGTGCAATAAAGCATAATAAAAGACCAGTGAAAAATGATGAAATAAAAAAACACTCTGCTTTTATAAGTAGAATGTTTTAAGAAAGACAGATCATTTTCTCTGAATATGTAATTTTTATTCTGTCTCTTTAATTTACATGAATAATTTAAATAGATTCAATAGATCCTATGCTCCTATGGTTTTTCAGGATTAGAAGAAAATGCACTATAAGAAAAGACTAATTAATGAATTGCAGCAAATCAGAACAGGGAGTCTGATTTGGCTTAAATGACTGGTCTGAGTTTCAAACAAATATTGAATGTGAATACCTTCATGTCTATTGATTTTTCATCCCAAATTTCAAATTATACAAATACCTAATTTAGATCTACAGTCATCAGAGAGTAGGAGGGACGAATGTCCTAGAAATTCAGGTTTAAATCCTAAAAGTTGAACTCAGCTTTCAAAGCCAGTCATAGTTTCAAAGCAAATGTTTTAAAACAAGATTAGATATTTGCTGTGCACTTCATGAAATATCTTGCAAAGATAGCTGCAAGTGTAGTAATATGTGTTACATGCACATGTATAGGAATTAATTAGATAATAAATTGGTATTTCATGTGGCCATGAGTATTGTAGACTAAAGGAGATTTTTGGTATTTTTCCTCATTTTGGTTGTTTCTCTATCTACCCGTGTCTGTCTGGCCAGCAGCATGAGGGAATCGTTTATATCCCCTTCTGGCCTGGAGGAATAACCTACAGACTGCTTTTGCAGAGGAGCATAATGTGAAATAACTGGGAAGAAGCTCTTTTGTAGGAGATGCTCCTGGGGTGCTCAAGCATGCCCAGGAATCCCACCAGGGCTGCCTAAGGTTGGCCAGCTTGGGCTCTGTTTCTCCAGAATTTGGTGTGTGCCTCCATCTCACCTCATTTCCAGACCCCAAGACTCCAAGCTCCAGGAAGTCTGCACATTCTCTGGAGAAGTGCAGAGAGTGTCCAAAGAGGCTTTTCCCCACCTATTTCGGGACGGGAGGAGTTGTGCTTCAGAAGTGTCCATCTCTCCTCTTTCATGTTTGCATAGGTGAACAACAGTAATGAAATTCAAATAACCTGTAGGCTGTGAAATCTGGGTGGGTGAGTCCCAGCCTGGGGCCAGTCCTGCTCCTCTCTGGGGGTGCAGCAGCAGCAGCCAGGCTCCCCAGCAGACACCAGCCATGGGGCTACATCCATGCCAGAACCCAGCCTGGCTTCCTGGGACACGGCTCCTCTGTCCAGTCAGAGCTGTGAGTCCCACGCTGAGCCCTGAGGGCGCCAGCCCAGCACCACTTTCAGTCAAGGTTCCTATTTTGCAGCACATTGTCCTTTCTGGGCTTGGCAAAGTGGAGTGTGTCCAATGCAGGCAGAGTTGGAATTATGATGAGCTTTTCCCAGCTGGACTTCTTGTAATCGTCGCAGGGATAAATAGTTTCTCAAGACTCCAGATCTTTTGCTGTCAGGCTCTAAGCCTGTCTCCAGCTCTTTTGAGCTTGTCAGGGGTTTTATTTACAAGATTCAGCTAAAAATCTGTCCTGCTAGACTGAGCCAGGCCGTTTCTGCTTGTTCCCTAATCTCCAGGCTTCCTCCCTCTGCATGTTAAGGAATACTTAGTTTGTTTAAGGCCTGAGGCAGGCATAATTACAAAATTTAGGCAGAATCCTGAACTGACCCCAAAGGTCTTCCTACTCAGACAGAAATCATTTGTCATAATGAGCCTACTCGTAACCTGCTGACCCCTGGAGCTCAATTAATTTCACGCAGGAGAAGTGCTCACAGCCTCTGGACCCTGCTGCAGGAGGGATTTGCACAGTGGTGTCTCCCACTCACACGAGCCAATGTGGACAAATGGGCTTAGAAATGTCTCCAGAGAGAACAGGGAACAGTGACAGGGCACTGTGTTTAAAGCAGGGTGATAAAATCAGATATTTCTGTGTTTGGTTGCAGAGTAAATGCATACTCCATAGAATAATTAATTAAGAAAGGCATATTTAGGCTTATAGGTTAATTTTACATCCCTTAAACTCTTTAAAAGACACTCACCTCTGTCTAGGGGAGAAGTGGGCATTAAATGAGCCTGATTTGCCAGCCTGCTGCAACAGCTCTGTTCCAGAGAATGCTGCCCTTCCCTGCCCTGCCAGCTCTGCCAGGCACAGCTCTGGGACAGGGGTTGGAGACAACATCAATGAGCTACAGTGGAAATAATGAGCTTGGGAAAAATACTGCAGCAAAATGTCCATCCTGCTTCCCATAGGCACAGCTGGGGGTTTTCTGCATCACACTGCACCGAGTCAGGCCAACCCAGAACACGTTTTACTAGCTGAAGTTGAACTGCCTGGACTTGAACTCTTGGTCTTTCTCAGCTACTGGCATAACCTCTGGATTTTTGTATTGTTTTGCCTAAATAACACACAAATTACAGCAAAAATAGAGCTTTAATCTGAATATTTTTATGTATGTTTTCTGGTCTTTGTCATCTCAAATACTTCAAAGGAATGTCTGTGCAGTTCAGCAAATGAAATTAAAAACTGCCTAAACTACCTAAAATTAGCTGTCTCATGCAAACTGGGTGTGGAGATGACAGGGAACAGATGAGAAGGGGGTTGAGAGCACTTGGATCAGTGGATATACAGTCAGATCCTGTAGCCAGCTGGTTTTTGGTTATAGGAGAGGGTTGCCCTGGACCCACTTGTGTTGGAATAGATTTTCCTAGCCATAATATTAAAAATCTGGCCTGTTCTATCTCTTGGCATGGTCCGGCCAGCCTATTTAATTAAGATGAAAAGCACAGTCAAGAAGATAATTCAAGAGCCATCAGTCATCTCAGACAATATGAGGCAGTGATTTTTTGTAGTAAATCATTGAACCTGATTATGCATTTGCGGGAATGCATGTGGCTGGACTGGATAATCCTAGAGCATCTTTCCAACAACCATAACTATTTGCACTTACATGGCACCTTTTGGCCATGGATCCCAGGGTCCATAAATCTGTAGGTTCATAGGTGAGAGCTCAGTAGTGAATTTGAGAGCTGTGTGATAAATTGTCTTTATTATGCACTTTCCCTCTACAATGCTCATAATAGATTTTCACTAGAAGTGACTCCTGGACTGTGTAAACTCTGTGTGAGCTCAGCTGCTCCCTCTGAAGCAGCCAGAAATCTGTCTTAAGGAAATCCCCAGATGGCACAAAATTGGCATCCCTGTTCTTTGCCACACATCCCTTTGGCACAGGAGGCAGTGGGGGGGTGAAGCCCAGAGCAGTGATTCAGCCATGGCAGTCGGTAGCTGCGAGCATTTTCTTTAGGTAACCCAGTCACACTTCTCTGTTATGCAAGAATGGACTTTGGCTGCTACTGGGTCAGACCTTCTGAGAGCAGGAAGGTGGCAGGGAATTGCCTCTCTCTCCTGCTCATCCCATTTTGACTAAAGAATAGGCTCACCATTTAGGACAGACCCCCCCTGAATTGTACACAGCATGTTAAACAGTGCAAGTGTGCAACAGCTCCAACACAGCCCCCTCTCCCTGGCTCAATAATGTCTGTTGTTCAGATGGTTTAATTGATGATACAATTTCCCCCTGCTTTTTGTCACAGTCTGACAACATTCAGAAACTACGTTTCCCCTAAACTGTTGTCTCAAGTGTTTTCCCTCCTGAGGATCATAGGAGATAAAAATAATGCGTGTTGAGTGTGTGGAAGTGTGTATATATATATGATACACGATTGCTGAGCATTTATGACATTAATCTTCACTCACAAAGACAGAAGAGATAACTCATAAGTTATCCCTCTGCTCAACCATGAATATAAATGTCAGACTCCTAATGGAGATGTTGTCTAATGAAATATCGTGAATTATTGAATCTCCTGAGCCATGTGCAAATTTCATTTCTTCTTCCCTTTTGGGTTCAGATTGGGTATTTTTGAGGAGATGCTATCAGCACTGTGAAAAGCAGATGAAAAGATTCTCCATGTGGCATTAAAGATATAATCTCCATAGTGTGGGATGCCTGGGGGGATGCTTGCTGCCCACTCCCATGGCAGCCATAATTAAATGCATTTCAAATTTGCATTAAAAACTAATATTTTGGAAACCTCTTCCTTTAAGGATCCAATTGAAAGGTGAAGCTAAAGAAGGCTATAAGAAACAACAACACATACTATAAATAGCAGTGTTGTAATTAAATCAGTGTAAAGCAGATCAAGTTACTTTGGTGCCAACTCACACTTAAAATGGTTTAAGCATTGTTTAAATAGGTTTAGCTTCATTTAGTAAATTAGTATAGGCAAGCCAAAAATCTTTTGCAATTTGCCATTGCTTCTGGTCTCATCAGCTTGTGTGTCACACAGGCTCATATCATCTTCAGGACACACTTACCGAGGTGTAACTTAGATCCTTATTCTCCCTTTTCTGCTTTGGCCTAGAAGAGGGATGGGATTTGTGAGTTATACATTTGGCTTGCTCCAGAGAGAAAGCTTGTTCTGAAGTGGTGCTGTGTCTAAAGCCAGCACCTTGGAAACCTTTGTGAAAGTTCTTGGGAAAACTTCTACCTTTTTCCTAGAAGGTCCCAGCTCACGCCAGCAGTTGTCACCAGCAATAGTCCACTCTGCTCACTGATCTGCTCCTGGTTTACTCCCAGGCCCATTTCAGTCTAAACTGCACTTGTTCATGCTACTGAGATCAGAGATTTCTGCCACTTTGGCCCATTTGAACTGAAAGGATTCCAAATGTCTTCCCACAGCCATCTCTGCTCGCAGATCTGAAGTGGCAGAAACCTCACCAGAAGCAGTGGCTGCTGGCACACAAAGTTCCTTTGCTCAGTTTAACCTCTTCCTTTTATTTATGTGCTGGACAAACACATCATTTCATTTTGCTGAATCCATCATCTCCTGCAGGGCTGTGCTGTTACTTTGAGTGGAGAATTGGAATTTGCAGCAACCCAATCACCGTGCAGGATGTCTCAGTAGATGCAAAAGCTGTGGCAGGTAATCCTGAAGTTTCAGTTTCATCTTTGCAAGGTACAAATAACCAAGAGATGATGGTTCAGAGGGCTGGGCAGCTCCCAGGGAGTGTCTGGGGACAGTAATCCCTCCAGCCCACCAACACATTATGCAAGAGTTGTGCTGATACCATCACGCTTACCCTCACATTTGCCCCGTGATGTAGAGATCTGTTGTTATCCTTACTTACAGCTGCAGCACAAAGGATGAGGGGAGAATAAATGACTTGCCAGAAGGCAGATGGGGAGTCTATGGCACAGAAGATTATAGGAGCCAGGTGACCCGTGCCTTGCTTTGGCTCTATGCCCAGAAAATCTCCTTCTCTTCCTGTACTTATTGTGCCTTCCTTCTGCAAAATGGAAATCTCTATTGAAATCTATAACCCTTTAAGGCTACCAAAAAAAAAAAAAAAATCATCTAATTCCCAAATGTATTATTTGAAAAAAATACAAAGAAGCCCTTACTTACCCTGTAGGCCAAGGCATACTGCATGGCTACACTATATATAAGAAATGACCCAGCATGAATAATGCCTGCACTGTGATGTGGCACAGTTGTGGCCAGAACATTCCCACTGGCCTCTTTTTTCCACTGCCATGAGTCATCTCAGTGTTGTACACCCACAACACTGATGGTGTCAGTGGGTGCTGATCCCAATTACCTGGAGAAACCTGATAGATGAGGCACAGCATTTGTGTATGGGATTGCCCACGTGGCACTGCCACTCCCTGCTGCAGGAACATTCAATGGCAGAGCCAACGTGAGCTCCAGCACATCCTCATCATCATCCGCTGACACAGGGGCTGCACCGGGTTGTTAAATTCCTCAAGTATTTATTGGAATCAGCAGTGCCTGAGGCTCCATCCCCCCCTTCCACATACCTAGCTGAAAATTACTGCCAGCCTTTGCCACTGACCCTTGCAGGAAGCATTGAACCGATCCCCCCTGACAGGCTCGGAGCAGTGGCTCAGCCTCGCCGGGTGACCCGCGCTGAGCTCGGCCTGACACTGGAGGCAAGGATTGATTGCAGGTAGCAGGTGAGCCCCTTTCACTTGGCTGCCCCTGGGACGTGGCTGAGCGCTCTGTGCTCCAGGCAAGACACCGTGCATGGGGCTGGCAGCCCCGGATACTTTTATTAGGGCTGCCTGGCCACTCATTATCTTTTTAGGCTTATAATTGCTGGGTGTGTCGTTGCTTTTCCTTGAGCACAGCTACTGGGGAGCAGCAGAAGCATTTCGTGCTTCCCTGGGCAAAAATATAAATGAGTAGGATCTCTCCCATCTCTTGCCTTTTCATCCTCCTCCTCCCTGACTGCCTCTGCTGTGGCTCCATTGATCTGTGGTGAAGATGCTCCACATTTACACCCCTGTCCAGAAGGAGAGAATTTGATTTGAGGTAATTGTTGTCCGATGCAGTCGATCCGGCCTCTATCCAGGCTTTATGGGAGCAGTGTTACAGTGGGAGTGATTTTGCTGTTGCAGTGGATTGCATCAATATATGCTGGAACTGATGTGTTAGGATCAGGAAAGTGACATTTACTGTAGTAAAGGGAGTACGTATTTGGCCCCAAATTTAGCTGGGAGTTGAGAGGCATAACTCTATCTTCATCTGGAATCATTTATCCCAACTCTGGGTCTTGCCAAGACAAATAAATGCTTCTTCATGCTCACATGTAAATGCTGTTGTGATGAGCAAAGGGTTTCTTTACCGTTTAACTGTTGTTCAAATTAAACTGTTAAAATCTGGGAGAAGCCCAAATTCGAGGGACCTGGCATATATATGATACAGTTCTTTACCTGTTCTCTGTAGCCTAATATGAGTGGGGTACATTTCTACCCAATTTATATTAAAATTAGAGGGAAGACAAAGAAAAAGAGAGGAAGAAAATGCCTGGTCTAAATCTGGTTGGGTTCTGAATCCCAAATCAAAGGAGCAAGGCATCCTTCATGATAAATGTTTTATGAAGAGCACACACAGCATGGTAATGCCCACAGAAATCTGACAATTTTCTCTGCTTTCCCTCTCTCTGCTCTATTTTCCCATCCGTGCCTCAGGTCACACAGTTGAGCCCTGTTGCTCCTGTCCTTGCCTGTGGTCCCTGATTCATCACTTTTCAGACATCACTTCTCTGTGTCTGGAAGAAGCAAGCAGGAGAGACAGAACTTTCCCTGAATTTCCTCATCTTTGTTTGCACTTCTGCTTCCATTTTACTTGTCAATCTTTCTCACTTCTTTCACTGTCTCTCACTTGGTGTTTCTTTTCTCACTCCTGTTTCAATGTTTAGTGTCACTTTGGTGGAAAATGACCTCACAGAGCATTGGGAAGGAGTCCAGGTCCTGCTGGCCTTGACTTTCCTGGGCAGCTTGTGTATGTATCTACAAACCTGTGCTTTTGTGATGGTCCATATATTTCTCTGTGGAGTTGGAAATTGTGAGTTTAAGGTGCCTTGTAATATCCTCAAGAATCCAATAACTGGAATGAAGGATCTCCCCATCCCTTGGGCTCTGTGATCCATTGCCTTTCCTATTACAAATGGGCTCCTGTTTGCCAGTTGGAGTAGGCCTAGCCAGAGTTGCTATTTTTAATTTTAATGCACCTTTTTAAGAATCCTTTCATCACAATTAATTTAAAAATCATCCAATTTTTTCCCCTCAGCCACCTACCACACATTATACCATAGCAGGGAGAGGAGTCTCCATGCCAGTTCTGCCCTTTCCTGAGCTTTGCTTTAACCCCTTTTTCCTTTTCTGCATCAGAAAAGGATACAGATTGAATGGCCTAAGTTGTATATAAAGCCCCTTGGGCTTTCTTCTGCCAGCAGACCAGGAAAGCAATCTCCAGTTTTTGACACACCTTCATCACAGTGGAGTCCTGTATCACAGCCTGGCCCCAGCTCCCTGCCTAGATGAGATGGAATTGTCACCCAGCTCCAGCCAGATTCGTGTTGGGGTAGCAGCAGCCAGTGCAGCCTCCTGGACATACTTTTGTAAAGAGATAAAAATTGAAATTCAGTATATTTACTGCAAATGACAAACGAGAATATAAAGCTGAATAGAGAAATTGCCTGGGAAAAAAAAAAAAAAAGGATCCCCTCAGGAATCAGATCATATTTGAAACTGTAACTGGATCAGACAAGCCACAGCCAGTGAAACTACAGAAATTTATTGTGCACTGAAGAGCTGCAAACACGGACCTGTGGTGGCTCTGCCCAGCCTCTCCTGCATGCTTTCTCCTTGGCCTCAAAAATGCACATTGTGCTCTCCTTGGATTTGGAGTTGGACCAAAAGAGAAGGCACCAGGAGTATGCTTGTCCTGAAGGCTGCTGTGCTGGAAATGGTATATTCTTCTCAAAGTGTATTTTTAAGGCATGGGCAAGGCCTAGGCAGCCTGACCAAATGATTTATTGGCAGGTCAACATCTCCACAGCCAGCAGTGCAGAGCAGAGGATTCTCAGGGTATTAAATATTTCATATCCAGTTGATGAACTAGGTTTTGCATGAATTGTACCCAAAGGATCAACCCAAATTACTTTGTGTTAGGTTCTCAGCTCTGCCTTGAGATCTGCTCTGCGAGCATTTCATCTCTCACCCTCTCAGCTCCATCTTCCAAGGCAAGACATTGATTTTTCCTTTCCTCTGTACTTTGTCTTACCTGCTCAGATTGTTGTGGACTTTTACAGCATTTCATAGGAATATCAGCATTGTTCCAAGTTTAGTTTCAACCTCAAAAAAACTAAGCACAAAAAAATCCCAATAATAGCCAGGAGTAATTTTTGCCATCTTGGGGAGTTGGGGGTTTTTGCTTTTTACTGGTGTTCCTCATAATTTTTCATATGAAGTGGGTCCCTTATGTACCATGGAAGCTCCAAAGACTTTACATTTCCTAAATAATAAAAACTATGCTATTTATGTGAGCGGGGCTTTTCAGTGATCTGATCATGGGATTACAGGATGAGCTCCTGGAGCCTATGAGCTGGGCTACGAAAAAATCTGAAAAGCAGAAAAGTGGAAATAAGGCAGTGATGCTGGGACAGGGGAAGAAAAATTTTTGTTCGTTCTTCGCACCAGGAGTTATGCCAACCCTGAGTAGTTATTTGCCAGCCAGATGGGGTTAGCAGTGTGCAAGCAAGAAAATGAGGAGCTCCTTTCATCCATGGTGGACAGCAAACCCCCAAAAGAGGGGTGAGCCAGGAGGTTACACTCATGAGAATTCCCTGGGAAAAGAGGTTTTTGGAGTCACAGTCAGCGAGAGAGAAAAGTGAACATTATGGAAGCTGAAGTGAGTGAGACATCAGGTATTCAGAAAGTGGGAATGGAGGAGATACAAGCACTCAGCAAAACTTTGATTGGTACAAAACACCAAAAGGAAACAGATGAAAAGAATCACAGAGGATGTAGGCACAGTTTAAAAAAAAAAAAAAAAAAAAAAAAAAAAACAAAAAAAAAAAACAGTGTTAAAAGGTTTGAGGCCATTTTGACCTAAATGGAAAACGATAAGTGAGAAGTCTGAAGACAAACATAAACCATGCAAATTCTTCTCCCTGCTTTTGGACTGGTGCAATAGGCTGACAACAGATGGGTTCCTACAACATGTGGGTATTGGTTTTTATCTGGAATTTATGAGTTTTTCGACTTACTGTCAGAGCACAATTTCCCTGTGCTTTTTATATATATATATTTTTTTTTTTTTTTTTTTTTACTTTTTTTCCCAGAGCTGAATGGGTGCATGAAGGGCACATAAAGGTTTATTGAGTAAAAGCCCTAAATGCTTGCAAACTTTTACTATTCTTCCAGGGCCTATAAATATTTTTCTCAATCTTTCTCTTCAAGACAATAAAAAATTAGTTTAGAGGTTAGCTGTGGGACACTTGACATGAGCCTGGCTCTAATCTCATTTTGAGTTTAGAGAAAGTAGAACTGAAACAGTCCAGAGTGCCAAAATATTGCAGTAGATAATGGCATGCTCCTGTCTATAAGCCCATACCAGTCTGTGGCATCACAAGGTGCATGGATGGTGAAAAGCCCAAGTACCTGTGCATTAAAGAGGTGCTGCCTCTCTCAGGAGCATTGCTGAGATTTGCAATTGCAGCAGAGTGGTTTTCCTTTCAAAGGGCATGGTTTGCACCCCAAAATGTGGCCAGATTCAGAACAAACATCATAGATTCACATCTCAACAGTGTATGGTGCTGGGCATCAGGGACACAGCTGCGGAATCAGAGGCTCAGATGCACAGTTTTGGAGGCAGGGAGGGTTTTTCCAAGTGCAAAATTATATAAAAAAAAATTAATTAAAAATAGACAAAAAAATCTCACAAACACTCAGGAAAAAAAAAAAATCTATACTCATTTCACTGTCAAAACATATCTTGCTACTCCAAAAACTGAGATTGTAAGACTAGCTTAGTCACATTGCTCACAATAACCTGACTCCCAGATTCCCACCTCTGGCCTCTGGATATCTCTGCAGTTTGCTGTGAGCCTTCAGTTAGGGGTTTGCTTAGCTGTGCATCCTCAGGAGAGGAGGAGATGTTAAGAAAGCAAGTGAGAAAAGCCAGCGTGTGGCCCAAAGGTTCAGATCCGTTGCACAAGGCCCTTCTCTTCCATGTGAGGGGTTATGTGACGGAGATCGATGTGGCACCTCGTAACCACCCCGCATGGAGCTGAGCTAATTCCCTGTCAGGAGAGAGCAAAGGAATTAATGCAAGTTGACTTTGGACTATGTAAAAGATGTTCCTAGTGAAACAGCAGACGTCTTTGTCTTCTTTCATTTTCCCCTCCCTTCTAGGTCTCTCCCTTCTTGGTTTGCTGCCCCAACCTGGGAGATTCATGGAATCATAGAACAATTTGGGTTGGAAGAGACCTTAAAGATCTAAACTCTGCCATGGGCAGGGACACCTTCCACTAAACCAGGTTGCCCATCCAGCCTGGCCTTGGACACTTCCAGGGATGGGCCAGCTATAATTCTTCTGGGCACCCTGTTCCAATACCTCACCACCCTCACAGGAGTTGTCCCTTCTGGCTGGTGGGTGATCAGCAATATCAGGGATCTGGCAGGTGCCACAGTGTCTGTCACCTCCTTCAGGGCCATGAGGCTTCATTCAGGTGCCTCCAAGGTTTTTGGCTGCATTTGGGGTGGGGATCCAGTGGCTGGGAGTGAGATCAGTTTTCCCTGGTGTGTAAGTCAGCAAGCCCAACACCCACGCAGGAAGCCGAGCTCCTCAGCAGAGCAGCCCTGTGAAACTCAGCAGTTCTGGTTTGTGAGGGGACCTATGAAAATATTTTTGGTGTCAGTTTTCCTGGACAATCCCAGCTTGTGAAAATTGAAGGCAAGCACTAACTTTCCTGTTCCGGAGCAGTTGTTGCTTCAAAAAAAAAATACCCTGAAACCAGGAGAATGTCATGGGAACGCTCCTGAGGCCCCTCAGCTTGGAGGTGGTAGGAGGCTTGCAATAACACATTCACTCATTTAAAAGATTGTTTTGGAGGCAAACCCACTTCCTATGTAGATGTCTACACTGAGGCAAAAAGAGTAGATCAGTGTCTATTTCACAGGGTTTCTTTAATATAAGAAAACATATTTTTAGTGAGAAAAACTTCATCTATCTATGAGGCATTCCTTTAGGAAAGCTGATGTAAACATGCTTAGCTGTTAAACATTTAATGAGATCCCAGCAGTATGTGTTGTGCATTTATCTAATGAGATCGCATAGGTTCTCCTCTCAGCGCCTCCTCCTCTATGAAATCAGGCACCTTCTCTGCTCCAGCTAGGCCCCCAGATTAATATTGCCTTGACATAATTGTTCATTCAACACAACTGCTAATTTTTCAGTGGAGCTGTCCCAGGGTCTTGCTCCAAGAGATATGAAAACAATAACCTTGTGACCAAGAGGCAGGCCTAATGTTTTCACTGCTAAACTGTTGAAAGGGTGTTTTATGTGAAGGAGAAGGGAATGAGTCATCAAGCGAGGGGTACAGGGTTAGTACTTCTGAAAAGAAAGAAAAGGAGCATAAAAACACCCAAGTTATCCTTCCTTGATACAAATCAGAGGATTGATAGACAAGCAAAAAAGCAAATATATACAAAGCGAACCAGAAGAATGCATCAATCTGCAAATCAAACAAATTCTGGGCATAGTTATTAAAAGTTTGTGTTTTCACAACCACATGTGTGCATGCTTGATCTTGCACACACAGATGCACCATTAAAGCACTGATGTGCAGCTCCCAAATAATTACCTTCTAATAACAAAATTGTGCCCCATTCCAGTAATGACAACTGCAGCACAATGAAAACCAACTGCCAGTAAAAAACAAAAATCATATTTCAAAGAAGCACTGTAGACTGGCCTGTGGCTTTCACTAAACTGTGTCTCTCTGATTCCTGCTGGGTGACACAACGGGCTGGCTTAACGCAGCCTGGCCTCTGAACTCAGCCTTACAAGCCTTGGATCCTTGAAACAGCACCTTCACTGTCTGTCTGATTTTCAAAGCTACGCATATTCTGCACAGTATTCTCTTCTTTCTCTGCCCCATTTGTCTGTGGCACCTCTGTATGCCCCATCTCCCTGTTTTTAATAAAAGTCCTCACAGTCTTTTGTGTGTGTATTCCTTTCAACATCTGCAAAAGAAATCATTTCTTTTACAAACAGAGTAAGGGTCGGGGAATATACACAATAGCTGGAAATACTGTTTAAGGCCCAGAGGGGAGAACTTTTTTTTTCTCCCATGAAAATGTGCTTTTGCAATGCAAGGCAGTGTTCAAACTCAACCCTCTTCTCTCCTATCCGTCCCCCCCCACCCAAGAAAAAAAAAAATCACAAGGTGGAACAGGCTCATCTGAAGCAAAATATACTTGGGAGAACAGATGTGGCAAAACAAAACCCATCGCTTTCCATGAAGAGCTGCCAAAAATAACATTGGCTCGGCAGGCATGTGATCTTCAGAGGAGTTTGCTACTTGAATGAGTCAGAATGGTGATTCCATTTTTACCTCTTCAGTGAACAGGAAACACATTCTCCTTGAGCACCAAATTCTCCTGCAGTGGCCCACTTACACTGGATTATGTCAGTTGGCTTTGCAGGTGCTGAGACAAAGTGGAAAGAGTGTAATGGTTTCCTCTGGTTTGAGAAGCTGAGCTGAATTGAGGCAAAGTCCAAAAGGTCATCTAGAAGTGTATGTAAAAACAGATACCTGTGTACACATATCTGAAATGAGGAGCTATCAGAGCAAGGGGAATTTAAAATATCCATTTCCATTAAGAAAGATTTGGGCTCTGCCCAGACAATATACTTTATTCTAGGTTACAAAGCTTGCAAACTTTAAGAAAAAAGTCTATGAGGTGACTAATGCCACCAATCCAGCATGTGTTCTTCAGCTCATTGTTCTTGAATGAAAATGATTTGGTTTAATTTTTTACAGAGAAATGGAGCAGCAAAGGACTCAAAAACCTTTAGGTTTTGGCATCCAGCTCTAAGAGGTTGGGACTCTCAGAGTCAGCATCTGTGTTCTAATTGCTCAAGTTTCATAGTGAGGAAGCAAATTGAATTTTGACTTCCATGTCACAGGAGGAGTTTGCAGAACTTCTCTTTGAGCATGCCATTAATTGTTCAGTAAAAGTAGAAAATGTTGAGGTGGAGTTGATAAGAAGGATAAATAGAAGTCTTTGCAGTTTCTTTTTCTTTAAGAACTGCATTTAAATGGGAAAAAAAAAAAAAAAAGAAGATTCCATGAAAAACTGTTGCTCTCTCAAATGCCTTCCATATCTCTAGGAAGAATCATTTTAATTTTGCAATAAATGAACATATGGTACCCCAGTTCCTTGAGGGAAGCACAATTATTTTATTTGCCTTTTCTGCAAGAATCACAATGATCCTTTTTGTGTCCTCCCATTTAAGTATTTTCAGGTTTCCTGTGAAATATTTGGGAGATGGTTTCTGTATTCTTGACAAATGTTGCCCACATTGTCCAGTACAATACCAAAAGAGTAGAGAAAAGTCCAGTTGTAGAGCTGGTTGTAGGCCTGGTGGACATTTCACCAAGAACAAAGATAAAGCAGAGTTGGGAAATATTGGTCAACTGGGTCCTGGGAAATCTACCTTTCATTAAAAAAAAATATAGTATTGAAATATCTTGGATGCAAGTACTGAAAATAGCAAATGTAATGGATCATAGACCAACTCCAGACAAATGCAGCCTCTCATCAGACATCTGAAGTCATGTTGTTTCTGTTGGAGATTTCAACAACTTGAGTTGAAGTCCATTGCCAAGACTTTCAAAAACAACTGATGGGAAAAGGAGTTCAGAGGCTTGAGCAGAGCCTGATTTTCACCGAGTCTGGGGACTCAGCAGTTTCTAAAAATCAAGCCAAGAGCTTTCCAAATTGAGAAAACACATCTGACAATTAATGGCTGGAAAATGTGGTCAGCACAGAGCTGTAGGTGCTCACGTCTTCAGAAAATCAGTCCAAGGTTCCCTCAAGTTAGAAACCTGACGTTTCCACAATGAGAAGTCTCTTTGGAAAATGTTAGCCTCCAACTCTGTTTTAGCTTTTCTAGGTATTCACATGGGAAGAAAAATATTGTCTAATGTCTAAATACAATTATTATGCAGTGGCTCATTGAGCTGAGAAAGTGCAATACCATGTGGGAAATAACAGTGCCACACCAGAGGTGAAGTGCTGTTCATTGGTGAAAAGGCAGTGACAAACCTGTCTGCTGCTGGCTCTCTATTTTCAAGGAGCCTCTTGATGCAGGAAATAGTAGCTGTCCTGTGACATTGTCACTTTGCATCTCCTTATTGCAAGATTTCTGGGTTTGTGCTACTCTTTAGTTATTTAAATACACATCTGACCCTTCCACACCCAGGGGAAATAAAGAAACCTGAAAGCACCAAGGATTTCCAAACTGGTTAGTCCTTCTTGTACACAGAATTCTGTGGGACTTGTTTTCTTCTTATTTCCCAGGGTTTTTAGATTCAAGAACTGACTTCAGGTAAAAAAAGGAAAAAAAAAAAAGAAAAAACAAACAAACAAACAAACAAACAAAAATCATGCAATTTGTGGTCAAATCTAAGTGATAAGTGTCTTCACTGAAAGATTTCATATCTAAACAACATAAATGAAGCTTCCTTTCACTTTGATAAAGCGTTTGGCAGTCAAGTCTGTGCTTGCTGACCGACTCATTTGTCAGAAACACCAATTCTTTCATACTTTCCATGGTCTTGTTTATAAGTTTTGGTGCATCTCCCTATTCCATCCAGCACTGCTCAGACTGTTGCACTATGTCGAAGCAAAACAATTCTGGACATTTTGGTAGACCTCAATTTCCAAGAAAACAGAAGGAGCCAAGATCAAAGACCAATCTGCACTGGGAAAATAGACCACTTTTGGGGCTTCTTTCTTGGAAAATTTGTGGCCCAGCACCTTCCTGTTCATCAGGACCAGTGGGAGCTGCTTACAGGAGAAATCATAATCAGAACACCTGTATATACACAGTTTGATAACAGGATCATTCATCATCTCTCCAGTTTCCTCCTCTTTGGTGTAAATTTAAAACAGACCAGAAAGTTGCTCTGTCACCTAGTTTTTTCAAACACAAAGGGTGTTGTAATTAATTCCTGCACATTACAAGACCGCAGAGATATTTTTGTACAGCATCAAAATTATTACGTAATGTTCTGACACATAATGACTGATTCTTTACTGCTGCCTAAGTACATCACTGTGCACTTGGGTGGCATCAGCTGATTGCTGATACAGTCAGTCTCTTCATTACTTTTTTTTTTTAATTATTTCTTTTAAGGTGGATCTTTTTGGTTTATGCCAGGGCTTGGGTTCTTCTCTCCATTTTAGAGGCAATGTAGCTTTTATAGATTGATTCTTCTTTGTTCTTCCCTGTAAAAGGGAAATCTAGTAAAAAATCATATTTTTATTAAATTTTATAGCCCTCAATTTTGGCAACTTCAAGACCATTTTTTACCACCAAAAAAAAAAAAAAAAAAAAAATCAAAACAGAACTGAGATATGAGCCAGAAGAAGACTCCCAAAGGGCTGCTGCTATCATGACAGAGGGTTAGTAAGACCTATTTTCCCTGTTCTGGTGAAAGACTCTGCCTCCAGTCAAAGATTTGACTGAGTTTTATTAAGTAGTAATTGTTAGTCTCTGCAGATCGTTGAAAGCTCTGATTTCCCTGCCCTGTATTACACTCACAGAAAATCCTATTGGTGCTTTTTTCAGAATGTTTCACCATGAGGTCAGTATGCCTGAAGACATCTATATCATGTACCCAAATATACTACTTTGGCCTTCTCAGTGTGTTGAAGGACTGTGTTTTTCCCTCTCCTCCTAACTGCACACTCAGTTGCAGCCCACACAGCAGCTGGATGGTAGATGAAGCTCTGGGAAGCCAGAAGGAGCTGCATTCCTGGAAAATGATGAAACCAAGGATTCATTTTTCATTCCCACCGCTCTCATTAGCAGATAGCAGCCACTTTTATCACTCTGAATATATTACTCAGGAGGCTCTTACCACATCAGGGCTTCACAGGGCTGGATGCTGTACAAACACTCAATGTCTGCGTTCCTCCCATGCAAAGGACAAGAAAATCATTACAGCCTTGCCACAAGCACCTCCCCTTTCCTAAGGCACCCTCTCCACTCCCTGTGTGTATCTCCTGTTAATCATGCCATAGATCTCAGTGACTGGTAAATATTCAATAAACACAGGTCTGATGCATGGTGATAAGAGAGACTCACAAACCAAAACAAGTACAGAGAAGAAAAACCTCTCTTCCTCTCTAACCCCCCTCAGCAGCACTCAAAGGAAGTCTCACACACTTGATGATGCAATTGCTTTTCAAGCCCCAACAAGCAATTTTTCTGCCCCACTGTGAAGGGAAAAGACCCCAGCACCTATTGTCCTATAAATTCAACCAGCATGAGTCACAAAATCAAGAGATGTATTATTGCTAATAAAAACAAGTCCAACATGAAATGTTATAATAATTTTCTTTCAAAGCTTTGAGGTCAAAGTGACATTAGGAGCGCAATGGTAGGGCTGGAAAATGAAGGGGAGGATTTTCTTTTTACAGGGAAGATGAAGCTCTTTTGTAGTCAATTAATTGTATCTCTGGGAGCCAGGGTTAAACCCAATCTGCAGGTAAATGCAAGGCATGTCCTCAAGCTGAGAGGACCGTGATATGGAGGTTTCCACGTAAAGAAAACCCCCTTTCTTCTCAGCAAATTTGCCTTTCTTAACCCCAGAAAGTCTGATTTGCCCAATGTGCCCTGATAAAAAACAGCCACTTATTGCAGCTGCCCTTTTATATCCCTTTTCAAGGAGACAGACCCAGACATGTTCTGGGAGGAACAGGCTGCTCGTCTGTCTCCGACACCTCCCTGCAACGTGGTGCTCGGAGAAGCAGCTGCGCCGCAGGGCATGGCTGCTTTCCCCAATCCAGGCAGCACGTTCTAGGAACACCCCACCCACGGGCTCAGCCTCTTCCAGCACCCACCAGTGCCACCCAGGTAATTGCCAGCCCAGAGGGAGGCTGTGCCTGATCCACCACTGCGTGGTCTACGTGGCAGGGTGATGCCTGTCCAATGGCTTATCCATGCTGGGGAAGGAGATCCTTGTGTCATTTGTCAGTGTCCCATTTTCAAAACTGTGTATTTCCAGAGGGGAAGGACAATAGTGTAGGAGCTGAGGAAGCCAAGGTTTGGCTTGTCATTCTAAGTCCTCTTGGGTGACCTTGATGTGACGCAGCATCTCTGTACCCCAATTTCCTGCCTCTGAAATAAGAACAGGAGCTGCCTTGACTGAGAGGTGTGCTGGAAGGACACTGAGGAACAGTTATGAAGTGTTTGAATACCACAGCTGGGAAGGAAGGGGAGCATAGAGCCACATTTGATGAGAGATTTACGTTTCCTTTACAGTCATAAGTAAGAGGCATCCTTTGTGCCATTCTTCATCTACTGATCCCAAGATTAAAAATTCAGTGGGTGCACAAAAGGAACCACATTCTTTCCTAAAATGACTGAGCTGGCATATAAATCCCTTAATAGTCTGGCTCAGGGCAGGATTGTGTCTCCTGATGGACAGAGCAAAAAAGCAAGTGGAACAAGTTTGGGTGACACCAAGCTATGACGTGCGTGATAGCGGCGTGTGTGATGGTGTCATCAAACACAATTCTGCTGCCAGAAGCTCCACCTGGGTTAGTTCTGCTATGGGAGGCAAACAGAAGAAATTCATTCAGTGCAAGTTCTGCCTCTCCTGGGTTACAGACTGATCAGAATGTGTGTCTTTTTTTCCAAAGATACGTTGAAAAGGTCTCAATTTCATTCCGCCAAGAAACAACAGCAAAAATAGTCATGAAATGTAACGCTTGGAGTTTTGCCAATCTAGATTTTAAAGGTTTGGGGAAGAATTTGAGTTCTCACAGGGAGGCCAGAAGGCAAAGATCAGCTGTAAGTGATAGAATCAGATGTTACACATATAAACCAGAATCCTTTGAAAAACAGAAGCATCCCATTCTCCACTCAGCTTTGCTATGATGCATCCTGACAGAGCCCAGGAGCATCCTCAGCACAAGGCAAGGCAGCGTTCAGCAGAAGCACACTTGAGCAGGAGGACAGAACAATTTTTCCTTGATTTCAGTTGGAGCTGCATGCACTTGCAGCCCGATAAATCTGTCCCTGAATAATGCAGTGCACAGGGCTGTGTGTGCCTCTCTGGTTCTCTCACACACACCTACACACAGACATGGGCCTGTGACTCACTGCCTTCCCAGCAATCAGGGCTCCTTTGCTAGTTAAAACACGCTGAGATAGTCTCTCAGCCCTGTGGATTAACCCCTGTCTCCTGTCCACACCATCACCTATCGCTCAGCAACACAGAGCAGCCTGATTTGGGCCTGATGGGCACTCTTGGTGCTGATGTGTGGAGACAGACAGATTTTTTCATGAGCTCACTTGACCCTTCAGGGTAAGAAGTGGAAATACTTGTTGTGTAGTAAATTGAGCAAACATGACATGGATGGTAAAAGAGAGAGACAAGGGGAGAAGACACAAATAACTGTGAGGGTTCAACTTATTCACATGTAGAAGGAGGCTGGGATGGCTTCAACAAAGGGAAAGGGTCTCTCTTGAAGCACCCGAAGCAGAGCGTATCAACCCAGTCAACCCAGATAGTTGAACAAAGACAGCTGATAGTCTAAAATAAAATGCCCTCCAATCTATTTGATTTGTTAACATTCAGCTGTTCAAAAAAGTAGGATTTTACCTGTCTGGATAGCACTTGAGAATGCTTTCATGACTTTGTTTTTTTTTTGTCTTCAAGGTTCAGAGGAGGGTGAACCTGCCTTTGTTATTGTTTTCCAGGTGAATACAGTTGCAAGATATCCAAAACCCCATTTTCCTAGTCCAAGAGAGCTCTTAAAATATGTTTGCAATGCTTGCCAGGGCACAAAAATGGCACAGGGCTGCTATTATTGCACAAAAATAATAGCATAGCACTGGAATGAATGACAGATATTAGAACTCTCAAAATCCTTTGAGATATAATCAAACTCAATATCCTATTTTACAAATGTGATGGTAGGTCATGCTACTTCATTCTACTCTGATCCTTACACTTGCATGTAAGGCAGAGATCTCTGCTCATGAATTCATATTTCAAAGCATGCAGAGCCCTTCAGTTTGCAGAAAGGGGGTCTGGACATATTCGGGATAAAACCTTTTCTTTTCCCTTAGGCCTACAGAGCATGTAGAACTTTGTCCTGATGCATTAAGTTTCCAAAACAGGTGTTCTTTCACCTCAGTGCCTCACCAAGGAGCAGCAGTTGGACTGATTTGAAGCTGCTGTATTCAAATCTCCCATTGCCACACCAGCTCCATCTCGAGCTGGTCCTGTTTAGTAGCTGGTTTGACACAAAGGTGTGACGGTGCCACCTCGGTCTATCAGCCTGTCACTGGTCTGTGGCACTTGTGACATCAGGACATGAGCAGCCCAAAGTTTCATGATTAACTCTGGTGGTTTGACAGGGGAGAGAAGCTGCTGCCTTGGAAATGTCTCAGTGAAAACCAGTTCCAGAGTTTAATGTTTCTGTGACCATCTTGCTTCAACACAGAGGGGAGAGCTGCAATTTCCCAGGGTTCAAGGGTGAGGATGGCAAAGCTCGATTTCAGTGTTGAGCTTTCCTTCTCCGTGTCCCACTCTCTCCTCCAGAGCACTGGGTGTTTCCCCCTCTGGGAGATGCACTCAGCAGATAGAGGCTGCAATCCCACATTGTGCAACGAGGCAGAGCTTGGCCCAACAAGCAGGGAGCAGGCTGGCTGCTGCAGACGGCTCCATCAAAGCATTTCTGTCCTCACCTGAAACTTCCCTCCGTCACCATCCCTGCAGCCACAGTGCATCCCTGCCCATCGCTCCAGCAGCTTCAGCTGAGCCTGTCACTTAATCTAAACCACGATTCTTGCAAGATAATCCGTTCTACCTGAAACCTTAAGTCTATTTTAAAAGAAATTGTTTGTTCAGACATGTAGCCATAGCTTCTATTACAATTCACTGACACTCTGCCTTATGACAGTTTCCCTGAAGAAACAGATTTTGTTAGGAAAGACACTTTTGGGGAGTTTCTGCTGGTATGCTTGCATTTACCTTGGGCTGTTGGGGTATAAAAACATCACTGAAGTATTACATTTCTACCCACTCTGGCTGTATTATCAATAGACTGTAAACAAAATCTGGCCCAAAGGGAAAGTACCAGCCTTGCCAAGGTTTAAACATATTGTTGAACCCGAGTCTGAAAAACAGAGAGAAATTAGTGATTTAATCCACCAGTACCACATCAGTCAGACAGATGAAAGGCCTGCAAAGAGCAGCACAAAGTTATCTGGCTATTTCATTCCCACTGAGCACCAATTTCCAACAGCCAGAGACAAAAGACATGAAAAAATATCCTAATGTAAACTGGCACAGGGGCCAGAGCACAAGCAGTTAACGTTAATTATGTATTACCCAAGCACTATAGATAGCACCAAACAGGAAGGGGAAAAACTCATAAAGCTATTAATAATGAACATAAAATTTGTAAATGCACTATGAGGAATAATTTGCATAGTAATATAAACATGATCTCTAATGCTGAAGAGCTGGAAACAGCACTCTGGTTAAAAAAAAAAAATCATTATTTTATATGTTTAAAGCTGTAGTTCTATTTATTTATTTATAAGCATGTACTATGGTCTGTAATTTTCAGATTCCTGACTGTGTGGAACCCAACCACTTGGCTGCTGCAGACATTCCTGTTTGCTGGGCACACACAAAAACAAACTTGGAGCATTTGCTTTGCAATGGTCTCGGATGGACAGTGGTTACTGGGGATACCTGTGTGTGTTTGAAGACAAAGGTCAAGACTGCCTGGTAATTTACTCTACCCTTGTGTTTTAATTCACCTTACGAGAAGTCATTGCATTGGATTTTGTCTTATCAAAGCAGCCAGACCTTGTCAGTGTCAGCCCTCAGTTCTCTGCTGAAATAAGGAAATGGCAGCAGTGACTTTCACCTACCCCATCCTTGAAGAGCTCACGTGTTTGACTCCAATGGCATATCATCCTGGAGCTTGCTGGAATTTCTCTAAACATCAACATTTTGGTGGAAATAAAAATTCATTCAGTGTATGTGGAGCCCAGCTGGTGTAAAGTTTCAGGGGCCCCAGGACGTTGGCAGTGTCCTGACCTGGCTGGGATGGAGGTCTGGACCATGAGCAAGGCACTGGTTCCCTCATCATCCTCATTATTAACCTCAGGCTGTTACATTTTATCATGGGGGAAAAAGGTGCCAATTTGCCTCGATTTTAACCAGAACTGTTCCAAAATATTCAGAATTAGCTGAAACATGTGGACACAAATGCCATTTGTTGTATAACTTGCAGGGTTTGCCAGGCTTCTCTTAAGGCTAACCCAAGGGACTGCAGGAGCAGTGCACACCTAGGAGCTGGTCAGGCCTAGGAAACCCCAGGGTTAATTCATGTCTAGAGATTTCAGTGCAGAATCCTCTTCCTTGGCAACCTGCACCTCAGGGTGTGACAGATTTCCCTTTAACACAGGAGGACAAAGCAGGGAATGGATCAGCATCTAATTCTGGGATGGGACCATCTCTCTCCTTGCCTGACACTGGAGCAGAGCAGCCTTGCTCTGCTGCTGCCCCTCACCAGGAGCACAGCTCTGCCCACTCCCCTTGGCTGGGGAAGTTTCCCGAGGGCAGTGCCGAGCTCTTCACAGCTGGAGGCTGCTTTTGCATATATCACAGACACCTCTTGGTGGGTTGTGATTTGATTTTCCACAGAGGCCTCCTGGGAGTGTGTCTCAGGAACAGGGTGTGGGGGAGGATGGGGAAGGATGTGGTCGCATGCTTGATCAGAAAAGCAATAATGAAAAGTGGATGGAGAAGGGGAGAGAGCAGTGGGAGTTTTCTCATCAATCCTGGGTCCTGTTGGGCCAGCAGCCCCTCTGGTATGTTTAGGGATGCTGTGTGCCTTAACAGCTCCATTTACTAATGCAGTAATGACCTGCTGGAGGAGGATTTGGCTGCTGTGCTAATTGCATTCCTCTGCTGCACAATAACTTAACACATTATTAAGATTCCACAGAAGAGGGTCAGGGAATTCATCTCTTTCCAGTGCTCCCCTGACCCCAGCACCATCACACACACACACACACACACACACACACACTCCTCTCCTCTCTTCCCCAAATCCAAATGGATGCTTACAAAAGCTGGAAAGGGAATACTCCATCATTTGTAATGCTGGTATAGTCACTTTCTTTTTTTTTTTTTTCCCTTCATATTCTGCATTTTACACCCAATTATGAATAGCTGCAATCTCTAGCTCTCCTGCTTTACACTGTTCTTGCAGAGCAGAAAAGCTCAGAGATGGAATCCATGCAGTAAGATGTCACAGCTTCAGGAGTGAAGGTCCAAGATATGTTGAAGATAAGACCGCCCCTTACCACAGCTCAGGTTTTCACAAGCTCACCCATCTCTGGGGGAAGGACAAAACACAGTAGAGAGAGCACACTAGAGAGACGTTTTTTCCCTGGGAGCTTTGGTTTGGTTTAGTTTATGGGTGGCATAATGCCCAATCTGACCCAATACCTTTCTTCCACTGGATAAAGGGCTGGGGCATTGCCCTGACTCACCAGTGAGGCAGAGACCAGCCCTTCTCCTCCCAGTGCCTGCCCTCAGCCCTGCCCACCCCAGCCTTTTCTCCTCTGCCCACTCCAGACTGCACATCCTCACCCTGCTCAGACACCTGCAGCAGCTTCCCTACTAATCTATCTCAGCATTCTATAGTTTATCTCTTCAGAAATCTTCTTGAGAGCTCCTCTGTACCACCCCATGTTCAGGATGTCATGATGGTATCAGGTTGTGCTAGATCTAGTTCTTATCCTGCCACTTTTGGACCACTGGATTTAAAGGGGGAAGAGATTGTTTATTTTGTTGACCCTTGACAGGTACATTCAGCTCACTAAATAAATTAATCAGTAATCATCATAAATAATAATTATAAATGAAGGTGGTGCAAGGTTAAAACTTGCTCAATAGAAGCTTTCCTCTGACTCTGTCTGGTTTGTACCACTATTTGGTTTACAATCTAGGACCTTCTGCTTTTTCTTTATTAATATATATCCTCACATATCTATGTAAAAGAGCAAACAGAAGGCAGCAGTTTCAGTTTATTTCTGCTGCTGATATAGTACACAGCTTCAGCATTCATCCCTCATCTGGAATGGTTCAGAGAATCAGAAAATCAGAATGGTTTGGGTTGGAAGGGACCTTAAAGATCATTTTGTTCCATACCTTCCACTATCCAGGTTGTTCCAAGCCCCATCCAACCTGGCCTTGGACATTTCCAGGGTCAGGGCATCCACAGTTTCTCTGGGTAACCTGTGCCACAGCCTCATCACTCTCAAAGAGAAGAATTTCTTCCCAATATATAATCAGAAACTATTCCCTTTCCATTTAAAGCCATTTTCCCTTGCCCTAAAAGGCCATTCCCATGTCCTTCAAAAAGATTTTCTCCATCTTTCTTGTAGGCCCCAGTCAGGCACAGGAAGGCTGAAATCAGGTCAGGTAGCTCAGAATCAAGCACAGTTACTTGAAAGCCAGGAGCAGCCACATGACCATGCTCCAAATTCCTTCTCCTCACAGCTGGCTGCAGGGAGGCTGGGAGCCTGCACCTGTGCAGGTGCGCTGATCCCAGCTCATCCCCACTCCCTGTCACCCTCCCCTCCCAGCAAGGTCACAGCAGACACTGCCTGAGTCATCCCATGGGCTGCATCCAGCCTGGCTCACAGCAACTCCCAGGAAAGGTGGCTTCTGCAGAATAAAAGAGGCTGTAGGGTCATCAAAGTGAAGGTAACTTTTTTTTTTTTTTTTAATTAAAAATTCTCCATGAGTGTTGGGGTTGTATTTGTTCTCTGCTGCAAGGAACGGTCTGGTTTGAATGTGCCAGTCCTCTGCTCTGCTGGGATCAGAGGATCATAAATTTGTTTAGGTTGGAAAAGCCTTCCAAAATCATTGAGTCCAACCCTCAACCCAGCACTGGCAAGGCCACCACTATGCCATGTCCCCAAGTGCCACAACCACACATCTTTGAGATCCTTCCAGGGATGGTGACGCCACCATTGCCCTGGGGCAGCCTGTGCCAAGGCTGGACAGCCCTTCAGTGGAGAAATGTTTCCCTGATATCAAACCTAAACCTGCCCTGATGCAACTTGAGGCTGTTTCCTCTTCTTCTGTCACTTGATGCTTGGGAGAAGGGGCTGACCCCTACCTGTTGCAGCTCCTTTCAGGTGAGTTAGAGAGAATGAGGCCCCCCCTCAGCCTCCTTTTCTCCAGCTGAGCTCCCCCAGCTCCCCTCACCAGATTTGTTCCCCAGACCCTTCCCCAGACTCATTCCCTTCCCTGGGCAGGTGCCCTTCATGTCAGGTGCAGAACAAGGTGGTTTTGGATTTTCCCCAAATAAGCTCATTAGTGTATTAGTCACAAACATACTTCAAGGACACTTGACCTCAGTGTCTCCACTTTCCTCTGTGATCATCTTCCAGCTTCTGCTTTAGCAACAGAAAACTACAAAGAAATGAAATAGCAGAGTCAACAAAACAAGGAAAAGCCAAAGATTAGGGCTGTGGTTGGCTCAGTAAAGCCCAGCCTTTGTGCCATGATCCCTGTAACTGTTTCCAGGTTACTCCCATGATGTAAATCCAGGTAGTTAAATAAGGAAGGATTTTGTCTCTTCCTTTGGATAACTTTTTACGTCTCTCCTTGTGCTGAGTTTTAAAAAGTTGTGCTCAAAAGTAAAGCACAGTCATCTTAAATGATTAGTGTTTTATTGAATGATAATTAATACAACTGGGAGAAGTCTGACAAGCAGATTGGGTAAACAGCAAAGGAGGCCATGCAGAAAGAAAGGGGAAAAAAGAGCAGCAGACAATATAGGAGAAAACAGAGTGACTTCTGAGCTGAAATTTTTTAACAAAGAGCTTTTCTTCCCAGCTCTGCCATTCCCCAATTGCATTAAAGTGGTTGGCAAGATGAATAATATTTTTAGATTAAATATACTGGCAGAACAACAGGAACTGCAGCCCCTTTACTGTTCTGCTGGAAATTTCTGCTGCTGTTTCTGGTAAATATGGCTGGTGGCAGGACCTGGCTTGTAGCTTTAACCACATGTGGGAAGTTCATGGGGCAAGGATGCCAAGTCTAAAATTAACCCCCTCAGAAAGAAAAAAAAAAAATTTAAAAAAGTGCCTGGAGCAGGGTGAGAGTGTTTAGGTTGTTATTTTTAGTTTTTCATTATATTAAGACATGCAAAGATTTAGATTAATTAAGGATAAAAAAAATAAATCTCAACATTTTCTGGATTTAAATTAATAAAATATTTCCATGGAATATTTTCATTTTAAATCCTTAGACAAGAACCAAGTAAAAGACAGAGCACTAAGGGTGAGGACTCTGAAGTTCCCAGTATTGCTGTGGAGAATCAATCAAAGGTGTTGCCAGGTTTTGCCATGAGCTGCACATTTCTCAGGGCTTCACTGCTGAGACCCCAGAAACATCCAGAAAAAACTGAGTGTGATGTCCTTGGGCTTGTTACAACTCAAGAAAGTAACAGGAAAGGATCAAAATCTTTAAAGCAAGTCAGAAGCACAGCACCAAAGCAATGGTGTTTCCTCATTTTTATGTGTTTGGTTTTGTTTCTTTCTCAACTTGTGGAATTCAGGAGCAATTTAACCCCTGAGCTTTGAACTGGTGGTGCACACACCAGTAAAATAACTTTATTAATATCACCATTATCACCAAGGTTAGTCTAAGATAAGCACTGCAACATCTTTCACTCCATGCAAAAGATTCTCCTGAATGTTTGATTCTTTTTCTAGTCTGTCCTTTGAAACAAAACTCTTATGGGAACAGCTGTTGTAAAGTAGACGTCTGTGCTAATAAGGGATAGAATGGAGCTATTTAAGTACATTGGATTCCAAAGAAATATTACCATGGAACTGCTGAGAAACCAGTATTTATCAGTTCCTTCATGAATCCCCACCTTTACAAATGATCTAAAATAGACATTTAATTACGCTTCTCTGCATATATTCTATCAATTTCTTCATGTCAAATCTCTCCATGTTACTCTCTCTGTGGTTTTAAAGCTTCAGTCAAAATACCAATGTCATTTTGCAATTAATTTTTTTTAAATTAATAAGTCCCTGTTAAATCTTTTATTCCATGTCTGCAGGAGACATGGACACTGCTATACAAAATGCTACATATAAAACTTACAGGAAACAGTCCCTGCTCCAAAAAATAATCCTATGAACCATACTAATAACAAAAGAACACCAATATTTTTACCAATTTCCAGAGATGTCATTTTAAGCACAAATATTTCCCAAAAGCTGCAAAAGAAACCCACACAGCTCAGAGTCTGAGTGCAAATCTCTGAAATCCTTGCTTAGACCTCAGCCCCCTCCACATTTGGGTGAGGAAAGATGGAATAAAATCCCAAAAAAGTCCATCTGATCTCAGACAGAAAAAATGGGCATCACACACAGAGTGTGTGAAGGCTGAGCAGATCCTGGCAGTAGAAACATAAGAGAAATAATCACTTTCCTGGGGCTTCCTGTTGTCATTCAATAATAAAAATCATCTCAGTGGAGAATTCCTGGCATAAGACAATGGGGATCAATAACGAAGTCCCAGTTGTTGCTGGAAGAGGTTTCTGAGCTATTGCAGAGAGGACAAAAGTGTTCTCAGTGCCATTACTGAAAGCGAAGTTTTAGACCTGAGAGCTAAAATGAAACAAAGCAAGCTTTCAATTAACTTCTCAAAGTGCTCCCAGTTCCCGGGTCAGGGCAGATGAAAAGATAAATATTGAACAAAGAGGGTTGATCTGTATCTGAAACATCTTAATGAACACAAAAAGTTATACAACATATCCAAGGAGTGCTTTTGCCTCATATCAACTGCTCCTTTCTCCAAGCCAGTGATGAGATCATGGCCCCTCACAGGTGACCAGTTCTTCAGAGTGATATTGGATGATTTTCTTCATACCTAAAGTCAAGCTGGAGTTTCCCCCTGAACTCTGGAAAATCAGATTTGTCACTGATATGAGAGGGGAAATTTCTGATTAGAAAAAACAGTTTTCTGAGAAAAGGGGGGAGAATATCCATTACTAGATGTTCTCATGACTCTTGCTTGTGAGTTATGTGGCATGGGCAAATGACACAGTTGCTGCTTGTCTATTGTCAGTATTATCACCAGCTATGGTCCCATCTTGACTACTTAGGGAAAAAACCCAAACCCGATCACTGAGAAAGTTGCTGTTGCTAAAAAGAACAACCAAGAATTTTCAGAGCCTGAATAAGACATCTGCAGCTTCCCAAAGATTATTCACTTTCTCTCTTTATCTGGTAGCACAGTAAACTCAAGAAGAATGCATTGGAGGTTAGGGACATTAAGTGTGTATAAATAATATTTGAGGTTGTATTGCTAAGGCCAGAGAGGGATTACTCTAAGAACTCCAGTAAATGCAGCTCCTGGGGGTTTTGCTTGAATACATTATTTGGGGGGGAAATGGAATAATCCTTGTCTATGCTATGGATTAAATAAGCATGTTTGCAATTTGTCTATGGTGTATTCTGATCTAGTGTTACAAACACTGACATATCACATAGTGGAATCATATCAGTTCAAATCAGACAATCAGATTTTTGTGGGTCAAAAATTCATTGACATCAAGAGGGAGGCCTTCTACTGATTTCTGTGAGATTAAGCTAAGACTCCAAAAATATGGGCAAGTTATTTTATGGCTAGTCCTGCAATATCAGTGAAACCCAGGAGAACTCTGGTTTGTGTCTCAGGCATCATTAGCACAATCATGAGCTAAATTGTGACTATGAGAAAGAGCATGGCTCTGCTTCTAAATCCTCCACTGTTTGCAGGGTAGTCCCAAAAACTTTTAAGAATTGATTTGGGATTGAGATCTGCAAGGACAGCAGAAATACCAAACCCTGTAATTCTCGGTATAACATTTAAAACTTGCAGCCATTGTTATTCCTTCTTAATAATCAAACAAACAAACCAAATATTTTTTTCTTAATGTACTCAAAGATGCAAAAAACACCCAGAGTACAAATAATTCATGGCACTAAGTTGCCATGAGTTGAAACCTTGAAGCTGCAGGAGTTTTGCTCCTGACTTCATTGGGTTAGAATTTCACCCGAAGAAATTACCACAACTTTCAATCTCCATAAATGTTGTGTAATGATGGATTGTCTAAGCCAGCTGTTACAAATTAATTAAGTAGAATTAAAATTAGAGAAACTGGAAACTGAAGTTGTGGCAGAGAATACAACAGTAACACTTTAACAGTTTTAGTTTTGGGGCAACCCTCCATGACCTGGTATTGACACCACAGTCTTGCATGAAGTGACAGTGGAGTTTCACCAACACCACTCAAACAAATAATATTTTCTTTATTTTCTTTATTTTCTTTCCTCAGGAAAGTGTCCCAAGCACAACAACAACCAAGGTATTCCACATTGACCATAAGAAGAGAAAGTATGACTCTGCACTTTCCTCTCATGTCCAGCCCATTCCTTTTTTCTCTCAATGTAACCATTTCATTTTGTAAGAGTTGGAAATGAAATTTCACATTGTGTTAACACTGAGACCCTTTCATGTGTATGTGCCAAATAATTCTCTGTGAGTGGAGAGGAAGATCAGGAACTGTCAGCTTCTCTTCCTTTTACTTGTTGTCTTTTAATGGTTTTATTTTCTTCTGGTTTAATGCTTTGCATGTGGGTCTTTCATGTTTTGCTCCAATGAGTGAGAGTGAAAAAGAGAAAAAGGGAAGGACATCAACTTCACTTTTGAAATATCTCAAGAAGAGCAACAGATAAAATCCTCAAGAACAAAACAAAACAAAACAAAAAAATATCAACCAACCAAAAAAAAAAAAAAAAGAAGAGAAGGTAACATAAACCCTCTCAGAGTCTCATGCACTGTTTAGACTCTGTACTGGACCTGCAGTGTCTACTGCTGGACCCACTTTTCCATCTCACACCAGAACAATTTTTTTATTTACAATGACCAAACCAAAGTTGGACTTTAAAGCTAAGCCAGCACTGTTGGGCTTTATCTAAAGAAACTTTCTCACCACCTTTCCAGCCCGTGCCTTTGCTTCAACAGGCTTGTTGCACTCGTTCCCTTTTCATTTGGTCTCATCTAGATTTGAGTTGCATGTTAGAATTGCCTGCATGGGGAACCCAGGTTCTCTTTTTTTCTCTGCAGTAGGAGCCAGCTGTTGCAGATCCCCTTCTCTTTAATCTTCCTGTTTTAGAGAGAAACAAATAAATGTTATTTCTACGTGTTACTTCCTCCAGCGTGATGCCGGGGCCAAAAAGGCTGCCCATGTAATCGCAGCTGGATATGAGAAAAGCTAAATAACAATGAATTGTGGCATGATGAGGAGTCCAAGTAAAGATCCAGCTCCTTGACTCTCTTTTCAAGGGCTGTACCAACACAAAGCAAAAGGCAATCTCAGGGAAATAGTGAGCAACTGCATATGTTTTAGAGCAGCAGGATTGTCTCCACTGGGTCACTCCAAACAGTTCCATGTGAGATGAACAGTGAAAACCCTCAGAAAAGAACAGGATTGAAATTCTGTCAGAGACCACATGCAAGGAGAGCATCATGAAGCATATCCCAAAGGATATCTCTCTCTTTCAGATCATGGTACAAGTCAGTATGCAGAATATAGGGGTTGACAACAATAATTGATCAGAAATTAGACAATCAGTTGACTCAAGTTGCTATGTGATTAATTGCCAGGGTCCAAAAATGCCATTAAAAGCTGCAAATGATGTGAAAATTTGAAGTGAATTTTAAACAAGTATACATTTCCCGACTCAAAGGCACTTTAGCCCTATAGCATGCAGCTTAGAGACATCTATCTGGCTTTCTTCCGTCAATCGATACCATTAAAGCCCAAAAAAAATCCTCTCTCCATACAGTTATAAAATATCAATTACATACATTTTCATTAGCTGAATGCAGTGATCAGGACTGATACATTGGTTGTTTGTTTCTCAGCGAGGCACTGCTGGCATTCCTCCAGCCCCAGCCTTATCCAGTGGGAGCATCCTCTAATCACAGTGATGGGGACTCACCCCCTCTGCCTGTGCCCCATGGCACCAGCCCTCAGCCACTGAGCACAAAGTGGGGGTGCCAAGCTCGGGTTCCCCCTGACCATCACCCCGACAGAGCATTAACCTCTGGTGTCTGCAGAGGATTTTCTGCTGCAGGATTTAAAAGCTCCGAGCAGACACTAATGAGTTATGCTAAACTCACTGACACTCCTGTGGAAAGTGCTTTCACCTCTGTTTCACTGATGTAGACGTTTAGATAGAGGAAAGATAAGTCACTTGCCTGAGGCCATGCACTGATTGAGTATCAGAGACCAAATTAAACTGACATTTCTTGGCCCTTAACTCCGTGTTGTGGAAGTTCTGTCTTCTGGAGAAACTATTGCAACAGAAACTAAAACACATGATGAATACATTAAATATGCCAACAGCTCTGTGCTCTCCCTTTCCTTTGTTTTAAATGCCACCCTGACAGCACCAGCATGCAGATACCTCTATGTCCATGAGAACCTATCTCCCTCCTCCTTTCCCATGTCCACCACTGTGCAGTGACATCCAGATCACCTTTATATGGGCCAGCACTCAACTGGAGATCTTTTCTGAAAAAGGCAGGAGCTGAACGTGTCTAGAAATGTAGAGATATTTTTAAACCAAGCACAAACGTGCACTGCCACCACTGAATGTGGTTTTGGAAAATGCAGCTTTGTTTTCATCCAGCACTTCTCAGAAACAGCACAAGGAAGGCAGTGGTGCTCTTCAGAAGGAACATGTCAAACAACAGCATTAATTATTACTGGGTTTTATCCTCAGGGGAAAAAAACACATAAACAAATAAACAAACAAAAAAGATGACACACCTCTCTCACAACCTGCTGGAATTTATGGTTCTGCAAGACTCATTTCCACTGATAACTCTCTTGCTGGCAAGCTTACTGGCAGCCTACTTTGGAATAAAAGGTCTCCCTAGACCCCAGATCCATCCTGTGCAAGTTCAGAATTATAAATTGCAACTAAAGTCCTAATAGCAAGGGACAAAGCATAACCAAAACACTGCAGAGGGGGAAAAAAAGAGTCTGTATTTTACTGCTGTAATGATGCACACAGAAGGGGGCAGGAAAATATTCCCCCACTGCAAAATTGTTGAGTGTGCACAGACTAAAAATATTTTTATTTCAAGAACAAAAATCCATCGATTTTTTTTTTTTTTTTCCCAGTTTTCAGCAACCAAAGATATCCAGCTAAACCTTGCAGGAAATATCTGCATGACAGACTGGAGACTTCCACTTTTTGGTTGTTAGAGAAATGGTTTGGCTACTGCAAACTGAACTTTTTCAATTACCAGGGGTTTATTTCTTTGGAGGTAATTAAAAACCTGACATTTTTCCTTGAGGTTTCCTTCCATTTTAATGATAGCCAAATATACCTAATGGTAAATGTCAACTAGCTCTTCTTCAGAGCAATTTGTAGCTTCCCATGATCACCAGACCTACAGGCAAAACACGTCTTAAATAGACCCAAGAGCTGCTTCCCCATGTGGTTATACATGAGGTTATGCAAGGTTACACAGGCATGTGTGCAGGAGATTTGGAAATTTGACTTTGGGTGGACCAGAGTGCAAAATAGAACAGACCATGTCTGTGCAACCCAGAGCTAACCTGGTGCAGCAGCAGTGCTGGGAAACCTGCACGGAGGCTCCTCCACGCTGCCCACACGGCCAGCTGAGCCCTTTCCCCAGTAAATCCATCACTTCCAGTAGCTGGGTCACAGCACAGCCCATGGCTCTGTGCCTGCCAAAACCAGACCTGTCCTCACTGCTGCTCAGGCCCCGCTGCAGACTGAGCTTCAGCCCTATTTAACTATTCCAGGAGAGAATGTGGTTTAATCTGCTCTGTCTCTTGGCTTCTGCTCCTCATCTGCCAGGAACTGAACCTGCTGGGGTTACATCCACACAGGGATATGTATTTATAGGTAAGCCCACTGCCTAGAGCCATAAAAGGAACTGAGTCAGTGCTCTGGATCTGGCCCTCCAAGTTCTTCTTGCAAGTTCTTCCAAGCCCATGTCTCACTGGAGAGGTTTTGGACAGATGGGAAGAAGTGAGATGTTCAGTGGTAAAAATGACACCACTTTTGATTAAGGGAAATGGTGAAGTTTCTCTTGAGGGAGAAAAGTTGTAAATTCCCATGAAAATATATCTTCCTCAGAAACTCCTGAGTACAAGAAAGCAGGATTTTATAGGGCTTTTTTTCGCCAAGGAGCTGTGCAGATGTGACTCATTTGCTCTCCCCAGGCCAAATGTTGGTTGATGCCTAGAAAGAAGCTTAAGCCTCCCTACAGATTCACTGAGACTCTCCATTAGAAACAGCAGGTTCCTGCTGAGAGAAACCTCTCCACATCTTCCTTGGGCTGTCCACAAAACAAGCAGAGGACTCTCTGTGAAATTCATTGTACGTCCAACAGAGCTATAACTGTCCTGAACACCTTCCTCTGTTCTGGTCTGTGCCTCGTGAAAAACAAGATTCTGTGTTTCTGGAAACAAGCCTTCTGTGGATGTTGCAAGAGATTGAGTGCTTGACATCAACAATTTCACTTTATTCTCTCTGCCTTTGAGCCAGTCAAATTTGATAGGCAGGAAGGGGCCTTGAAAACATCACATTTCTCCAAGGTTTGCAGAAAGACTCCACCACACTCTTGCTCCATCCTGCTTTTGCACAGGGGAAAGTTTACACTGTGAGGAATTCCTTCCTTCCTTCCTCTATCCCCCCCAGGGTGGGAGGAATCAGGGACCCCATGCTCCCTGCTCAAGCTGTGCCCAGGTGAGGGCTATGAGATGTGAGGAACAAAGGGTTCCCCACAGACACAGGCACACGAATTGAAATCAAAAGATCTTGGTCATTTTTACAAGCAAACCAACTTTAGGCAAGATCTAGGGTTTTTTAACACCTGGCTTTCTAATGATGTATATTATTTTATAATCAGGAACAAAAGTTTCACCAACATGCACTCTGTCGTAGGACAAGCAAAACAGATCTTTCACCACATGTATTTTTGAGCTTTTTCTTTGTCTGTATAGTACCATTACACATTATTTCTATTATTATGGTTATCATTGTTAACATGAAGCTTTGATACTTTCATCATCTGCCTGGGTTTTTTTATTTCCTTAGATTTTTCTGTGCTTTGCCATGTGCTTTCTTCAAAATACTTCCAAACAGCTTTAGCTAACAGAATCCACCTTCTTCTCGAGCAGGACTCTAAGTTTGTTAGAAAACAACACTTTTTTCTCCAGAGAAAAACCTGCATTCCTGTGTACCTAAGCCATTAGCACATAAATTTAATTTCTATTAGAGGTGACAGCAACAAAATTCCTGTTGCAAATGCATTATGCAATGCAATATACATGAGTTTTGCTTGTTCCCTCTACAAGAATAGGGGTTATTTACCCATTGTTCCAAAACAGTCATGAGGGCCATACTCAAAAAGGAATTCAACCTTGTGCTACAGCAAGTCCGACACCCTTCTTGCTGCAACTTGTGAAGATTTCATTTCTCTAGAGCTTTATTACTGTTGGAGCATTGAATGTTTTGGATGTGAAAGCAGATGTGATCAGACATTTGATTCTGAGGGTTCAGCTTTCCAGGCAGTTTAGGTGCCTGTCAGTGTTGAGTGGTCCCAGCGGAGCAGGCTGAGGTGTCAGAGCTCCTGCTCCCACTCACACTGGCCACTATCAATCAGAACATCTCAAATCCACAGTTCATTGTGGTCTTTCCAGTCAGGATGAAAGGAGACTCAGGCAATGCATTTTGTATTTGACTCAAGCACTAAGGTGGGTTCAGTAAACTCTAGGACAAAAGCACCACTGCAGCAGCTGTCAGAACAGCATAAAAACTGTGTTTGATCTCCCCTTTGCTTCCAAGGAGGGTTTTGCAGCCTGGATGTCTTGATGAGGATTTCTGCCAGCTGTGACTCAGGAAAAGAATTTAAATGTGATGGCCTCAGCCTAGTCCTTGGTGGAATATTTGTCCACATCATAAAACCACTGGACACAATATGGAAATGCAATTGACATTAAACCAAATGATATAATCCCATCTAATGATATTATAATGAATCCCAAGTGAACTCAACATGATTGGGCAAGTATTTCAAAGTGTTACTGAAACAGTTTTTATAGTGTAAAGGTCTGCATTTGCCAACCAGTGGCCAGACACACAGCACAGACTCTCAGAAGTTAGCCAATTCCCACCCTGTAAACCTGCGGCTGCTTCTTAGAAAAACATGTTTTTTTAATTAGTGCTTTTACTTTTTGAAGGATTCAAAGGCGTTTTCTGAAGTGTGTTTCATTGTTTTTAAATACATTGCTTCTATTCCCAATTAGCTATTTCTGGTCTCTAGTGAAATCCCCCGATGAGTAGAAGGGGATTAAATTTCTGTAAATCTACCATTTATGAACTTGTGAGTTGCTAAATGATGTTGGCCTTTCACCTAATGGCTGGTTGTGCCTGACGTGTCTGTATGGTTTGCTGTGTTATTCCTCTGCTCTGGTGTTATTGTTTTTACTAATTTTGCATAAGGTATGATCTGGCATGGTTCTAAAAACCTGATCCAAATGTATGTGAGCACAGCTGACCGTCTGCTTGATTGAATGCCTTCCAAGTGCAATTTTCAAATCTTTGCTCTGGAGAAATGGGGAGGGAAGAGAGAGAGAGAGAGCTTTCTCTCCAATCTGGGATTGCATCTTCATTTTTGGCCAGCTTGAGAAATTCATCCCTATGAAAAAAAAAAAAAAAGAAAGATCATTTCTTAGCTCAATGCTACTCAAGGACCTGGATGTTCTTGAAAGCTGTCCCTGTAGATCACTTGAAATACTGAATAACATTCACAAAATTTGGAGATTGTGTCTGATGTCTTCTAATGTGTTTCACACACAAGCCTGAAATAGATGAAGAAGTTTTTTTTGATTCAGCAACATTTGCAAAAAGCATGTGTTTTCCATTTCCTCTTTATTGATCTAAAGAGCTGCAAAATATTCAAGTTGATAGAAAAAGAAACTTACTGCAGTTTGCATTCTATTTTCTGAGAACTGTTAAATTATCTTCCACTGTAGTTTGCCTGGAGACACTGATTGTCCAGAATTACAGTGTTACAGATAGCACAGGCATTCCTCCAGTTGTATGGGAATGTACAAACTTCCACCAGTGACCATCTCAGCTGCAGCTCATCTAAGAGCCAAGGACCCATTGAATGGAGTCTGGGCTCTTTCCTTCCTCCAGCCTCTAGGGCAGACAATTATTCATCAGAGTTTTGAGAACAAAGCCTCTGTCCAGCCTGGACTGCAGCTCCCAGAGGCTTTAATCTTTACCCTTGCTCCAGCTGAAGCAAAAGCATCCTTCATCTTCATACCTTTTGCTCTGAGCTTGCTCACCCTATTAGACCTCTACAAGGTTCACCTGATGCTCACCTGACACTCAGTCACCCTTCTGTAATCCTGCCTGAATTCCTCTGGGTTCCCTCAGGAGGAGGTTACAGCTCTTGGACCTCCACTGTGGAACAAGACAGGTCTGCTGCTGCCTCCACTCAGATTTGGTTCTGGGACAGAGAAAAAACAGCCACCTAAAAAAGCAAAAGGCTGTGAACTGTACACAGCTGTGTTGTACGCTGGGGCGAACACGAGGGCAGGACCCTTTTAAAGCACCTTCCTTCTTGATTGAGAAGTTCAAGTTCAAGACTTGCTGTGCAAATGTGCTGGAGACTCTGAGCTGATCAAGCTGAGGTTACCTGGTGCCAGGCAAATGTTTGTGCACACACTCTCAACCACAGAGGACAGCTTGTCCACTGCTCTCAACAGATTAGCCTACCTGAACCCTGGGATTAAGAAGATTAAAATGTAAGAATCCATAATCAGTGATCAAAATGACCCCTCTTGGCCTTGAGACACAATAATTCTTTGACAGTCTCAAACATCCTTAGAGACAGCAGTGGATGAGAAGGGCCTCTAGCAGGCTGCTTGAAATTATCCCAACAGAACTTGCATAACCAGTTAGGTTTCTACACCACAGCAATACCTTCACTGAGACTACTGGAAGTCATTAGAGTGCTTTTGAGTTATTTTTATCCAGTGAGGATTTCCCCAAGAAAGAGAACATGAAAGATGATCCTGTCCCAAAATGCCTGGAAAACAAGCAGTGAGCTCTTTCTTAAGAAAACAAAGGATTTGTCATCTTTGCAAGCACTTGGGGTCCCCTCATGATGTATTCAGCAGAACATTTCTGGTCAGATGTGTCATAATGCTTTTGACTACTGTGATAATGTAAGTGGCTGAGGACAAAAACAGATTGATAAATGTATTAGTCTCAAAAATCAAATTCATCCTCTTGGCAAATCTCAAGAACAAATTTAGCTTGACTTGTTGATCTTTCCAGGACGCAGCATAATGCAACACCAAGAAAAAATATAAGAACTCAGTCTTCAATCTCTGTTTGGGAAAGGTCAAATTCAAAGAACCTTACTTGGTTTTTTCCTGATTTCAGTGATTCATTGGACTTCTGTGTTGTCCCTTAGAGTACAAATCCTGTATGTTTTAGTGGGAGAGTAAGCAATTTTCAAGGGCACTTTTCCACCCTAAGTGAGGAGAAAAGGTGTGATTACTCATAGATATATATCATGTTACCAAAGTGTCTGCCATTGCCATAAGGTATTGACTACTCCATGATTTTCACCTGTGCCTTTTGGGTTAATGAGTCTGTGTAAGAGCAGCTCGCCATCACACAGCAGCAGTAGTCTTTCAAACAAACAAACAAGAATTTAAAAAAAAAAAAAAAAGGTATTTTGCTGGAAAGGAAAATAAAAAGCCAAGAGCAGGTAACAGTCAGACAGTTTTCGTTTTTTCTTGACTAAAGCATAGGTAGGTACAGATCAACTTTGTTTGTTCAATACTTACTCATTTTCCTTTAACCTGCTCTGAAATGAGGACTGGAAGCACTTTGCTAAATGGATTGAAATTATCCTGGCTTCACAGCGTGCCTTGTAAGTGCCCTGGTACTGTCTGTGGTCCTGCTGTTTGGAGGCTGCCTGGAGTGATGCCCTTTCAGGGGTTTCCATAGATCCCCTCCCCTGCTATGGCAACAGCACACTCGACTCTGCTCCTGTGCAGCTCCAGAGCTCTGTTTGCACCAGCCAGGGGCTGCTCCTTGGGGAACCAGGCCTTCCAATGGCTCTGAAAGCTCTGCCCAAGGGCAGAGTCCCCTCAGAGTTTGTGGGACCCCAGAACAACCAGTACCCGCTGCCAGGTGTACGAGGCACCTGAGATTTGGCATCTCATTCCCGAGGGCAGGCTTGCCCTGAGAGTGGGAACAGGCCACTGAGAGTCTCTTTATGGGACTTTCACCATCTGAGCCACTTTCCTCTACACATCATTGTCTTCAGATTGGGGTTTCCTTGTCATAAAAAAGGCAGTGTTGGGAATCTGAGAGATGCTGCAGCCTCTCCATGGCACAAACTCTACTCTTTTTGGAGAGGCAGAAGGGCTCAATGACATAATCTAAATTAGATGCACCTCTGTCAGTTTATTACCTCATCTTATTGATTTTAGATCTGGTAAAAAGAATTCTGAACTCCATCCACATTTTGTCCACAGTCTCATGTTTCCAACAAATTTTCAAATGTTTTGCTGTATTTAAAACCTTTAATTATGGGCTAATTGCACATCTCCTGTGGGCTATTACCTCCTCCATCCCCCTAGCCTGGCAGACAATCTTGTGGCAACCTTTTTATGTGAATCATTTGTCAGGAATTACTGATATTTTCTTAAACTTTTGAAACTGATAGATATCTAAGGGAGCAATCTACACACATGTACATTACTCACCTCCACCTCCATAAATTAAGAAATTTCCCACCTATTCCAGGATGCTAAGGACAGATGGTGGGAGACTTCATTGCTGTTGTATCAGTGCCTTGTCCTCCTAATAACTTCTGTACAGTTCAAGGCCCAGAGATGGAATGATTTTTTTGCATTCACTGAATTCTCAGTCGATGTGTGTATCTGTTGATTTAGTGTTTCTCTTTACCATTATGTGGAGGGAAGTTGCCTGAGGCAAATACAGTACTTAGAGGTGTAGTGTTCCAGGAAAGCCCCGGCTGGGAAGTCTGGCCTAGACCCATGGCAGTGTCCTCCCTACCAAACATCTCTCATTTCTTTTCCCCTTCCTGCCTCGAGTTTGATGTGAGCTGCCCCTGTTTGTGGCATCGGAATCACTGAAGAAGATAAATATGGGAAAGAGGAGCTGAGAGAGATGCAAATGTAGCACTTGGCCAGTCCTCAGAGAGCCTACACCTTCCCTCCAACCTTCACACAATATTGATGGTTTCATAATGGACATGCAGGAATATGGGATCAAAGAGAATATCTGAGTGTTATTGGTTCTAACTACCCAAGCTTAGCCACACTTTTATCTTTAAAAGCCTTGGAGAAACAGCTTCTGGTTTGTTTTCCATTTCATCTGATACAGCTTGCCTTAGTAACCAATTAGCATTTTGTGATTACATATAATAATTCCACAAGCTCAGGCTGTACACTTGGTGTTTCTGAATGCTGTGCATCAGGCTGAGGTGACACATGGGGGACTGTGACTCTGGTCCTGGCAGCTTCAAAACACATCAGGTCAAATCTTTCAGTGTTCAGTACAGTATAAATTGCCTTTTTGTTGTTGTTGTTTTTAATTGGGTTTTTTAATATTACTATATTGAAAAAAAAATCTTTATTCTGTAGAGGAGATCTAATATAGGGGACACTGTGGGGTACTGTTCTTTTCAGAACAGAAGTTAAGATGTTTTTATAGTCATTCATGGGGGAAAAAAGGGGGAAAGGCAAGCAGTTATAGCTTTTTTACTAATCTATATCTTGCGAGCCTCCATTTTGTGTGCCTACAGCAATACAATTTGAGGACATGCTTTATTTTACTGTAATTTCTCAGTATTATAGATACTGATCATTAAACTCCCAGAAACTATTACAGTTTGTGAAACACAAAGTAGTTGTTGAAACGTGAAAGCCATAAATCAGCAAAAACCTGCACCAAAATCAGAATTTACTTCTGCTCCTTTACTTAATTCCTTTTCCTTGTTTCCTCCAAAGAAAATGTGGGTTGTGACAGACGCCACCAGGGGAAAGGAGCAAGTCCCCAGATCCCAGGCTGCGAAGTTTACATGCCAGCAGTGCCTCCCTCCCCTGCCGTTCGGTGGAGCTGATTTGTAGCTGCCGGGCAGCCCGCAGGACGCCTTGTCCCCCCCGAGCCGGGAGCCTGTTTGCTTCCCAGTGCCTGCCTGCCCTGCAGCATCCCTGGCGCTGCGTCCCGCCGGGAGCAGCGCTCCCAGCCCGCATCCCAGCCCCGCCATCCCGGCTTCTCCGGGGAAAGCCGCGGAATCCAGAGCCCAGAAATGCAGGCTGGGCTGTAACTGCTGGCCCCGACTGGGAGGAATCAAAGGGAAGCCGTTGCTGGAGTGGGGAATAAAAAAGCGATGCTGAAGTGGCTGTGAAGTGGCTGGTGATAACTGGAAAACGGGGGTGATGCTGGTTGCAGGCAGTGGCACCTTTGCAGGCTCCAAAAAGCCAACTATTTCCATCATTTGCTCCCTGTCCTTCAGGATGCAGAATAGCTCTGCATTTTTTTCCCCCTTTCTTTCCCCACATATTTTTTAATCTCCAGATTTAAACCCATTTCAGTTCAGTTTTTGACACTCTCCCTGCCTGAGGGGGCAGTTCTGAAGGACTAAAAACCAGGTACTTGAGTTCCCAGCTGAGGAGACAGTTGGCTCCCTGCAGAAGTGAGTAGGGGTGTAAACTTCCACAGCAGCAAGGAAAACAGCTGAAGGGTTTGGGGAGTTGTCTTGGAGCAAGAACGTGACCCCTGAGCTGACAGAACAGCAAAGAAGTCCCCAGGGGCCTTTGTAGGACCAGATGTCAGGCCATGGAAATCAGTTTTATACTGATTTTCAAACATCTGCATCGTGTCTTGTTAATTGCTTGCCAATATATTTTATGCTTTTCAGGCTTTACAGTGTCTTTATTTGCCTATATTAATATGGAGTAGGTATGAAACAAACACAGGCCTCCTCGTGGACAACCTGCCTACAGGTAGAAAGGTTACTTCAGTTGAAACCTTGGCTTGAAATGAATAATTGAACCATCCATAGCTACATCCATGTTTAAACACTCTTACCACTGACTTCTGCCAGCATCCAGCTATTAAAAATAGCAACAACATAGAGTATCTTGAGCCAGCCTTGTCTTTACTCATGTGTGGTTTACAAGAGATATTTATTGAATAGTTTCTGATGGTCAACAACCACTGTAAATAAATATCAAGGTCTGTGTCATTCATGAACTATCATTAAAAATCATTGCCTGAGCGGTGAATGAAAGACATTTGCTGTTTGATCTCCTGGGTGCCATGGTGTGACACAGGGCACTGGCCCTCTCAGGACCTCATCTGTGACAGATCTGCGCAGAGAATTTGTCACCTGTACAGGTGGGACGGTGCACAGGGACTCTCCACATTAAAATGGGATGTTTGCCAATGCCACTGACACCCAGGCCAAAGCCTGCTGCAAAATCTGCTGCTGTGCAAAACATGGACAATTTAGCAGCAGTGCTGTGCTCTTACAGAAAGGGCTTTAGGAAAAGTACTTTTAGTCATTATTTACAGAAAACCTGGGAAAGAGCATGACTGTCTGTTCAGCAGGCATGGATCTCACAGTTCCAGTTGTTTAAGTGCTGGTGACTCTTATCTGGTGCTGTTTAGAGGGTAATAATAGTGATATTCCCAGCATAAAACCTGGAAAGCACTGGACAGACAGGATAAGAACTTCTCATAGGATAAGAGGAATTGTACAGATAAAGCAGTATGTCATTCCTCTTAAGCTTCTCCCCTAGTGCTCCCCAGGAGCAAGGAGCTGAGGTGAGATCTGTATTTTACTTTGCTTCCAGCTCACCATGCTCCTCAACCAAATCATTTTACTCCCTCATATTTCAGCCCAGCAATCTAAAGAAATGCAAACTTACCAGAAATGGGCATGAGCTATGTGCACACACAGTTGAAGTGCTGGTGAGGAATACAAGATATAATTCCACAACTTGTGCACATCCAGCCTGAAACTAACTGCAAACCTTTTATTTTAATAATGCATGGGAAACTTTGTTCCAGAAAGCACTTTAGGTCACTGTCAAGTACCCAACTTCCCCACACTTCTGGAACACTGCATCATGGAAGTTGCTAGTTTGTGAAATAAAGGATTACAGAAATGAGTCTGATAATAGAAATGATAATAGAAAATAATTGTAGAAGTATTATTAGTGTTTCTATATTTACTACTAATGAAATTAAGCAAATCAACAAGATGGAATTTTCAAAGTCTGCATAGAAAGAGAGAATCTTTCCTCTAAAAAAGTTTAATTTCCTGTGAGGAAATTTAGACTCATTTCTGCATTTCTGCTCTGCTCTGAGCTGCACAGCTCTGTCACCAAGCTGGGAGTGGAGTACCTGTGCCTCCTACAAAAAGACTGGGAGAGCATCCTTGTCACCTTCTTAGTGTATTTTACAACAGCTAAAACACAAAATAAGCACTTTTTTTCATCTTCATCAAAGGCCAGTTTCTCCATTAATACTTTACCATGTCACTGAATGAAGTGGAAGAGTTTTGCAGGTTTCTGAGGTGTACAGCAGGAACTGCAGAAGGTGCCTTGCTCTCTGCAATATTGATCGTGCAGCCTTTCAGAGGGAACATTTCCAATTTTTTTTTTCAAATAATTAAAGTATAATATTTTACAGCCTGATAAAATTTACAGGGACCCTTGGCAAGTAATTATAGTGCTTCTTTAAAAGAGACCCCATAAAAGATGCATGATTAGAAAGTTAAGGATCTGGATAGAATTACAACGATGTGACAAATAATTTACAAGCGATAAACCATCCCAAGGAGAGGGGGAGGGTGATTAAAAGAAAAAGGGGGAAAAAGACATTAAACTAACCAGTGATGAAATATCACAATTAAAATAATAAATTTGCCCCCTGTGTTTAGTGTTAAGTTTTTGTAACTACAAGTTTCTGTGCTTTGGCTAGAGAAAAGATTCTCTCTGGCTAGAAAAGCTCCAGCTTGATGTTGATGGGAGGCATTTCTTTTCATCAGAAGTTGTTCTGAATTTGGCACAGTAGCTTTCATTTTATTACATACTTAAGATAAATATTCTGTATAGATGTTCTGCAGTACTAATGATCCCTAAGATTGTGGAACAGTAGCTTGGAAGATTTTTATCTGCCTCCAGATGTTGGCCAAACTCATTTTTTATAGACCACATTTATTAGGTTTCAGCTGGGGGGAAAAAAAATGATGGATTCCAGCTTAAAGCACTTTGAGATTTGGGGAAAATGCAAGTTTGGATCTGGACTGGAATTTTGATGGCAGGACCCCCATTGCAGGAGATGAAGGGCAGCTGTGACAGAATAAATAAGGGAATAAATTCTTTCTCATTTCTTCCTCATATCAATTGCTCCCCCTCATACAAATACCGAGGTCAAAGTAACAATCAGCAGCAGCACCAGACCTACCACGAGTGGCTGCTGCCACCAGGACTGGTGACCATCAGCTGTCCTGAGCTGGGATGGGGATCCCAGCTCCCACCCACACGAGGAGGTGGAAGGCAGGGGTACAAAATGGGCTTCACTCAAAAGTGATGCAGAACATGACACCAAACAACCCCTGTGTGAAAGGCTTTTCACAGCGCTGGGCAGTGCAAACAGCACCTTACAGCAGCAGAGGATCCATGTGGATCTTCCCACTCACCTTTCCCCTCGCATGGACAACAAAATCAGTCAAAATCCAATCTGTAAAGAAAACTTCCTTGATTTTAATTCTCCTGTAGCAGCAAGACCTTCAAAGAAAACAGCAACATGTGCTGGGACTTCCAGCTGATTTACAGAGGATGGAGACTGATTCTCCACCAGACAATCCACTGCATCCCTCATCACCTTAAGAAAGGTGTATCATCCTTGAGTCAGTCTATATTTTATATCTATATGATATATATACATGTATGTATGTTTTATTTATCTTTAGATATATTTCTATTTTTGCCTTGACAACTTCAAGTAATATCTAAGAAGCTCCTGTAACTAAATGAGAAAGGGATTTTTCTGCCCTGTTAGCACACAAGATAACTTGCAACATTTTAAAGGCACTGATTTTTTCACTGAAGCCCCATTATTGATAACTCCACATCAGATCATCTGAAATACTCCACATTCTGGCACTGAGGATTTTACTCTGGCCCTTTTGTATCTAAAGAATTTTCACAGAGCAAATACCTCAGTCAAGACAGGCTGGGTGCTGAGGATGTAGGAGCATGAATTTGACACCAGGTTGATTTTAGTGCGCTGCTGATTTATCCTGCAGTAATTGCAGAATCAAGCACATTAATCAGATTGATTTGTGCACATCTGTTTTTCAAAAAAACAGATGTTGGATCAGAGGAAAAAGAAGTGCAATTCGCCTTAAACCAACTGACGTAAATCAGGAGTCAAATAATTGAAGGTACCTGCAATAAATGCCCTTGGCAAGGAGAGAATAACGATGCCTGAGATTTCATGGTCCTTAAGAAGCCCATTTTGGGGCTCACTTTATTTTATGAAGTCACTCACATGAGTCTCCCCAGTTTCTGTAGTTTATTGATAGAAGAAAAGGCTTCCAATGGTTTTGTGAGACTCTTGGTGGGACATAACCATTTCTCATATTCTATTATAGCAAAAGAATATTATAAAATATTTCTCTTCTGAGCATATGCGATAATTCCTCTCTAAACTCCTTTATTGGGGCAGACTCTAATTTATTCACAACTAACAGTGAATTAACAGGAACTGGAATAAAGTGCATTTTTGCAAATAAAAGGTAAAATACTTCTCTAGAACCAGCAAAACGCTCTGGGCTTATCACCTCCCAAAGATGAACTGAAGAAAGATTTCAAGGCCTCGGTTGTCACTTGCAATATCAATCAGACCTTACCTTCCCCATGGCCTGAGTGCAGAACAGTCAGTGAATAAAATCGGAAAGAGAGAAACTACCGGGGAAACTACGGAGATTTCCCAAAGAAACACCTCTCCTGCTTCTCTCATTCTAGCCCTAGGATCCAAACGTTGTAACCCTGCTGCCTTATTCTTGTGGTTTGTTGAGTGGAAAATGCACATGTGTTCAAGCAGCTGTATCGTCGGGGGCTCGATCCGAAATGCAGCGCAACATCTGTAGGACAAGGGAGAGGTGTCAAGTGAAGTGTGTAAACCTGGAGCCAACGGCACGGCGCTGCCGGAGCCTTCTGTCGGGGCTGAGATTCCCCTCACGCAGCGTGGCAGGCGGCTCGACGCTTTCCAGACGTTCTCAGGGACACCTTCTGTGGGACTGCTCGTGCTCCCCTGCCCGCGCCTCGCACGCTGAGATCCCCGGCGCTTCTCGGCAGCTCCGCAGCAGCAGATTGCAGGATCTCGCCTTCTGGGGGCTGTTTGTTCGCACCGTGTCTTCTGAGCAGCTTGAAAGTGGAATTTTGTTACTCTTCAGCCCTTTCCTTTCCCTCGAAGGATTCCTGCGAGGGTGAGCTCAGGGGCAGCACGCGCCCAAGGAGCTCTTGCTGCGCTCACTGTGCCACATTTGTAACTCCTGCACTAAAGGCACTGGTGGTACTGGTGGTATTGATGGCTGGGTAAGAGAATTCTGTCCAAAATTTGTTTAATGAGGCACAACTGTCATACTCTGAAGCCAAAATGCCTCTTGTCTATCCAACAGGCAAATTGAAAGCAAGATGTTTTTTCAGTTGAAATAAACACAAACACATCTTTTCTTTTTCTTCTTTAATCTCATTGTAAGAATTGAAATGTAACAGTTGCACTGCTAAAAATGCACCAGCTGTGGAAGAAAGCAAGGAGCATCCTAACATAAGGGCAGTATTTCATCCTTGTGATGATCCCAGCATCAAAGACGGACTGTGAGCTTCCCCATAGTCCGGGAACGTTTGGCTCCAATCTTTGAGTAAGTTACAGCCATGTGCTAAGCTTGGATCCAGACTGGAGTCTTCCCAAAATCTGAGGAAGTTCAGACCCAGGATTTTGGCTTCAGCCCACAGCTAATTCAAACCAAACTGTCATCTAGATTCTAAGTGGGAATGACTCAGAAGGCCTCAGCAGCTGATGAGGTGTCCACACTGTGTAATCACCACATACGGTTTGGCAGCCAGCACGGGCCCTGAGTCAGGAGTGGAGATCACGGTGGCACCTGTGACTTGCAGAGCTTTTGTGGCCCCCAGGACCCCTTTGTGTGCCCAGCACCCATACCACAAGCAGCATCTTGGAGGGGCTGATGGTTTAGCCCTCTGAAACACCTGGACTTCATCCAGGTTTCAACCAACAACCAAATGAGGGCTCTTCATGAAATATGACTGCCCCCGTTATGACATGGCAGGAACACTTTGCTCCTGCACAGAGAGAAGTTACTGGGTGTTCCTATCCTTTTACTGGCTCTACTTGCTTGCTGCTGGGAGTCTCCTGACTGAACCTGTTGTCACTCAGAGAACATCTTTATTCCAGAACACTGGGGAGACCCAATTAACTGAGCAAAGCTCCCCTGCATGGCAGTGGGGAGGTTCATTGTGCTGTTTGCAGTGTCAGATGTGAGCCTGCCTTGCCCTGTGGCACACACTCACTGCATCCCTGCTGCCTGGGGACTCCTGTGAGCCAGCAATGGGACTGGGTCTTGTCGTGTGACAGAGGTTTTACATCAAATCAGGAACAAGCACATTAAGGATTGCTCCCCTACATCCTTATTTGGATTTCAGAAGCAATCTTTTCTTAACACCACCCTGCACACACAGTTCCTTGCCCCAGTCTCCTCATATTTGGAAGCAGCCATAGCCAACTTTGCCTTTCTCATGCAGCACCCAGTAAGCAGTTTCTTCCTGTTTTCATTATTAACAGTATTTATTATCAGCACTGTAGTAATACAATCAGACCCTTAAGTGCTTTGCAAACATGCAGGAAGACAGTTTTACAAGCTATTCCCCCCTCTGACCAGAGCCTGGTGTGGTGGCAAACTTTAGTTGGTCTGCTTTTTCTAGCAGAGTGCTCAGGGAGGGAGAGGACAACTTCTCTAAGTGTCCCTTGCCCCAATATCTCTATTCAAAGAAAGCAGGAGGGGAAAAGCAGTGCTGTAAGAAGAAAGCATATACTTGATAAAGAAATTTAACAGAACAGGACTTCATTTTATGCCCTCCCAGGATTTCAGCTTTTCTAGAGAAAGAAAAAACCTGTTTCATCCCAGACTCTGTTGCTCCCTTCCTGCACCCATACCACAGGACTCACATGCCCATCATACAGTTTTAGGAGAGCCAGAGTGTTCTGGGCTGGCAAACAGGCACCACGAGGTCAGTGCTGGGCTCTGCCTGTGCCCAGCACCTTATCTGGAGTCCAGAGGTCTTTATCAAACAAGAAGCAGCAAAGGTCCTTCACACAGCTCCAACCATGGCACAGCCATGCACTGCTCTCCAAGAGTGCTGCCCTTCTGGGGCAAAAAGTCTCCACCCCAGGGGGCACTGATGTGGGCAAATGCCAGGAATTGCCCAGCATGGATTCCTCACATAGAGGGGCACATGTCAGAGTTTATGCAGTGCTTTTCCTCTGAGAGGAAAGAGTTAAGGGAAAAAACAGGCATGGAGTGGTGTCTCTTATGGAATCACGTGTGGGGAGAATAATGCAAGCAAAACTGCTTTCGCAATGATGCTGAGGTCACTCACCACAAGCCTCCAGCTCTATTATGTGTGAGGGAGATAATGGGGCAGAACTGTGGGCAAAAGTTCTCATTCGTGGGAATCCTGTCAAACCTCCACAAGCCTCGGAGACACCTGGAAGAAGATAAGCATGATAATTATTTTCTAAAATAAGAGGCACTTCTATTCTTTCCCTCCACCCACCCCCACCCCATAGCAAGTCATCAGCCTGTTGTGGTTTTGTTCCACGTGATTCTTTGAAGAGAGACAAAGAAATGCAACATCCCATCAGAGTGAATCACATAACTTGGAAATGACCTGATTCACACGTTTTTTCCATTCCCTGTTACTGATGTGAGTCCTAATACAAAAGGAGATATTATACGTCCCAATGTTTAGTCTGTGAACTGGAGTCTGTGCTCCATTCTCCAGCTCAAGTTAAGACACAGGAAAACACTTTGTTCTCCTGAAGAGTCTTCTTTTCAGACATGGCTGAATGCCTGCACAGGGCAGATGCTCAAAGACCTTTTAGGGGGTCAGAAAAGCAAAAAAGTGACATTTGTGTCAGTGTGACTCCAAGATACGGAGTGCTCAAGATGTGGGCCCTGGTTCCCCATGAAACACCTGATGACAGGGTGCAGCCAGAGGGATTCACACAGGTTCTGCTCCTCTGGATGATCATACCAACCTGCCTCAGCCTCAGCACTTCTGACTCAGATGGGCCCTTTTCCCCTGTAGGATTCTCACCGCTACACAACTGGTTCAGAGAGACTTTCTTCTTCTCAGCCCTTATTGCTGCTTTCAAACTTTAGCCACGAGCATCTCACTGGGCATTTCTTTAGGTCAGAAACTGTAATTTCTTCCCTTTTTATGAAGCGTCAAGTGTCATCTCACTAAGGAGATGCTCCACAGAATAAATCACAGACACAAATAAGAAAATGGCTTATTTCTGTATCTAATTGCATAGAAAAATCTAATTGATTTCTTATTGCACAGAGAAATCTTCATGGTTGGGGCACTGAAAGCCAAATGATGCAGCTTCTTTTGCCTGACAAATCTATGACAAAAAACTGGTCTCCATAGTCAGCTGAAAATTTCCTGCTGACTGGAAGAAGGAGTCAGGCTCCCTGTAACTGGAATAAAGTTGCATAAGAACCTCATTACAGGAGTTAGCCTGGCATAGGAGGGGACCCAGGGTCTGGAGAATATGCAGAGTGCATGCTAAGTGCTGCCTTTGCTTATCTTGGTTTCAGTGGCTCACTCAGCCATTCAGACTGACACATATGTACTTAATATATTAAAAAAAAAAAAACCACATATTTCCAAACCAGTGTGAGCCCTATGCCTGGCATCTGCCCAGTCCAAAGTGCCAGCTGCTGGCAAGTTGCTCTTTTCATGGTTTACTGGAGTTATTTACACAGGGGTGGGCCAGGAAAAGAGGAGGAAGGAACAGGGAAAGGGAGAGCAGCATTTCCCCCTACCCTTGTTTTCTTCAGTTTGTTTGATATTTGTCATTATTATTTAACTCCATTTGAGGCTTCCAAATTTCTTGGCACCAAGTTTGGTGGCAGTCCTGCCTTACTTCTGTGGGAAAGCCAGAGGGTTGGTTCTGCTTGGGGCTTTTTATGGTTATTTCATTTTAAATTACTTTCTCCTAGGACATGTACCACATGTTTGGAGCAGTATTTGCTCCAGATGTGCTTGCGCTTAAAATCTGGGCCTAAATTATTTGGAAACTCAGTGAATTTGAGATGTGGCTTTGCAGCCTTTCTCCAGAAGGTTTTTCTTCCCCAAAAATACATTCTGTCTTCCAGATTCACTTCTGTGTCTGACCAACCTTTTCATTTTAGAGATCACCTGGGTCAGTATGGATGATAAAATCACGGCAGCCAAGCTGTGCCCAGGCCAGCTGCACAGCCAAGAGCTGGATGGAGAGACAAGGAGGTTAAAGGGTTTTTGAGGGCAAATGGGCACAACCGAAATGACAGTAGTATCTTGGGTATTATGACCTACAGCCCAGTGGTCCAGGCGTGCTCTTTCCTACCCAAACAGTCCTTTTGCATCACTGGCAGCCAAAAAGTCCCAGTAGATCTCATCTCTCCCAGAACATCACTGTAAATAACTTCTGGTTTGTACTGAAGCATTGACGCTGCATGGGTAAAACCAAGGTCAGGCTTTTCAGTATTAGCCTAAACTGGGCACTCACTGGCTGAAATCTGCTGTGCCACAGAGTGTAAGCTCTCAATTCTATAACATTTAGATACCCCTTGCTTTAGAACGAAGAGTTCTTGTGTCAGTAGATTCTTTAGTCTTCACTGAATGTGTGTTTCACATGTCCATGTCTAAAAAAAGGGAAATTAAGTAAAGATTTGAAGAGTATAAAGCCTAAAAATAAGGTAATGAATGAAGAAGGCATAACACCCCTTGCAGATGACTAAGAGTTTATAGTTAACATGTGGTTTATACAACCACAGAAAATAATACCTGTGGCCTCCCACACAGAGCAACAAAAGTTGTGTTGGTCTCACCATAATCAGCTGTGATGGACTCCCACAGTGTCTGCTGGAAGCCCCAGTCCAAGTGGAAGGGGAAGTAGGCACAGTGGTTGTATCTTCCCTGAGGTTGGATCACAAGTTTTGCAAAAAATAATTTTCCTGCACAGCCATACCCCTGGTGGGGGCAGCGGAGACATCCCCTGGAGTGGGGTGGGATGGAATCAGCAGTGGCAGGCAGTTGTGTTGGGAGCAGCTGGGTTAAGTCTAGGTGTAGGTGGTCCCAGTGGTTAGCCCAGTGTTTAGAAGGGAAAGCACTGTTCACTCAGGGCAGCACACTGAAATTCCTGTCATCCTTCAGCCTGCAGGCACAGACTGAGAGGGAAAATGCTGCATCCAGCTCTGAAGCCATGGAACTTCTCTGGTTTAGAAGGCTGAGGCCTGGTTCAGTCTCTGTTGAGGTCTCAGAGAAGAAGAGGAGCCATAGGCAGCTGAGTACAGCTGGTGAAAAGGAACAATAGATTCACTTCCCCTTGAGCATGGTGTTAAACATGGACAAATCATCCAGAGAACCTTTCAGAGACACTGGACACCACCAAGAGGGCTTGGGTTGTCAGCCCTTCCTGCTCTGACCAACTGCACTGTGTGTGGCTCTGGGGATTTATATTTTCATTCCAGGTATTTGTGTTTACTTTTTTTTCCCTTTTTTTGCAAGCACTTTGAATCACTCAGGGAGCTATTTGTGAGGCTGAAATAACATCAGATCAGACCTTCTCACGGTTCTTCAGTTCCCTGGGAGCCAAAACATGGGGGACAGAACAGATCTCACAGAATTTTTTTGCCACACAGATTGTACCCAGGGGAGGGAAGGGTAGAAGTCCATTAAAATATATAATCATAAATAACGAGATATTTCGGTTTTGGGGGGAGTTTCTGTAGTTTAATACACAGGTTAAGGATCAAAGGCTGATGGGAATTCCTTTCCTAGTTCCATACATCTTACCTGCTGTTCCCCAAGCTTTGTACAGCATCCTGTGCTTCATTATTGTATTTACACCCCAAAAACACACTGGAAGGTGCTGGCTATGGAATGGACTCCCACATTTGTAGGGAAGATGTGATGGATCTGGACCTTATGGAAGTGCTTGAGAGGCGCTTCAGTGTGGATTTTTGGAGGATCCACTGTCTGCTCATCTTAGCTTAAAAGGGATGTTGCAAGAAGATTTTAACCCCTTTTAAAAGCACAGAGTTTCTACTTGCTTTGTTCCCAGTCCTTTCCAGTGCTTTGTTACAGAATAAAGCAGTAGATAAGGCATGGAGGCATTTTGGATTTCAAGTGCAGCCTCAGCTGTAGGATGAGGGAGGGATTTTAAGTAACAGGCAGTGAAATGGTTCCACTGTGACAGTAGATTTTAAAGCCCTTGTGCACAGATTCATCACACCAGAGAGGAAAGTAAGAAAATTAAGATCTGAAAAGACCCACATTGAGCAGTAATCCCCTGAAACCCCTCCTGCTCTGGAACAGCTAGACCAGGGCTAGCAGCACCAAGCACAGCTCTGTACAGCTGAACAGGAGTACCCTGTGGAAATTTGGCATCATTTTGTGGCACTGGATCAGCACAGAGGAGTTTCATATATGTGGAGCCACAGAAAAGCTAAACTTTCCAATGTAAAACAACTCCAACATTTTTAATATTGTATTTTTGCAAAGTAGATAGGAAATGTAAAGACAGTAGACTAAACAACAGCAAGAGTGCTAGAATTAAATGAGAGAAGATGCAAATAAGGAAAACCTGAAAAAATGTAAAGGAGAGATATTGTGATATTGAAAAAATGCAAGCATGAAGCTATTTGAATTAAAAATGTTTGTGATTTAGGTCCTTTTATATAAAGGACTAGAAGTGACTAGAAAAAGTATGAAAGCTTAAAGGAGGAAGCATTACTAAGAGGCTGGAGAGACAGGCTGAGAGGAAAACATGGCCAGGAAAGGAAGGTAGGGGTATATCAGACTGAAGAAAATCAGAAGAATCAAAGCCAATTTATGGCAGAAAACATTTTGCTTTCAAATTGTCCCATTTCAGAAAGATGCCACTAAATTCTGTAACAAGCAGCCAAGCCCCAGCCTTTGGACTCAGCATATTGAGTTTTTTACCAAAACCACCAGAAAATATTTGCATGTTTTTGTAGTCCTCCTTTCCCTGAGTGTGTTAGTTCAGAATTGCCCCCATTTTTTAAGATCTTACCTTGGCCTCTCCCAGGCACAAAGGTGCTTCAGCTCTTATGGAGCTCTCATTTAGTTTTGCCCCAAGGTTTTACAAGCAGGGTGGCAATTAGGCTCTCCTCTTTTAAGGCAGAATCTTTCAGGGCAGGATAATTTGCTTCACACCAGCCCAATGAGGAACCATCTATGAGTGGATTTGGACACATGGCACAGCCATGCTGAGGGCTCAGAAGGTTGGGCAGCTGTTAGATTTTGCTGTGAAACCATCAAATTCTCCCTTCTTCTCAGCGTTATGAAATTTCAAACCGCCAACATTTTACATCACCAATACACGAAACAAAAAGCAAAAATCTTTGTGCTATTTTTAGGCAGCAGATAGAAAAAAAATTGAACTGAGTTTTCTTAAAATGTGGAAAATAACCTTGTAATATCTTGAGCTCTTAAGAAACTTGTGGAGGGCAGTAACTCACTCTGTACTCATGCTCTGATCTCCACAGAGAGCTGACATGGGCACAAACACAGGCCATGCTGGAGGAGCAAGGTGATGAGGGCGAGTCTGTGGGTTGAACTGCTGGTGATGGGAATCTGACCTCCCATCCCACATATTTGGGGGATATCTTCCAGTAGATCTAATCCAGTGCACTGGACTGAGAGCTCATTAGCAGCTGAAGTCCTTTGAATGCACCAATTTTGGTTGAAATTTCCCCCAAAATAATGGAATTTGTACATTTCGAGGCTGTTGCACATTTCAGATCTAAGTATAGTAAATTAAGAGATTTGGGAGATTTCCTTCAAAAGGGGATTGTGGCAATGCTAACCTATTTTATTAGTAGCTGGTTAAGAAAACAGCCCAAATAACACAGTTTAGACAAGGAAGGTGTCCTTGTCATGAGGTGCACTGAAATCTGAGCTGGCTCCCTAAGCTACAGAAAAGTGACCTCTTAAATACCAAAGGTGTGATGGTGAGAACACAACCCCATTTATCAGCATCAGGTTGTGAATGTAAGTATGAATAATCACCAGAGTCATTGATTATATTCCCTACATGCAGAAATTATTTTTTCAGGCCTCATTCACGTTGTGAATATACTCATGATGAATAACTGTTAACTTAATTATTTACCTAGCAAAAATAGAAGACAGCTCAGTCTTGTTTACTGAAAGAAGTATTTCCATGAGCAAGAGAAGTAATGAATTTAGGTTTCTTTGTGATTTGTGGCTTTCTAGCTTACTTGAAATCTAGGAGAGCTGCATCAATGTTTCTTCCCTCAAAAAGCAAGTCTGTGAGAAGGAAAGAGTTTTGAAAATCTTTAAACATAGGAGGAAATCTTTCAGATACCTGTAAAAGAGAAAAAATTTCACTGAGGAGCAGAGTATCTGTTGTCTAGGACTAGAAAACTGAGCCCCTTGTACTCTGTAAGGGCACTAGCTGGGTTCTCTCCCCTTCCTCTATCCTCTCCTCCCATTTTTACGAGACCTAAAAACTTTGGGACCTCTGCTGTTTTATTGAATTTGGTTGCAATTGGCCAAGTTCAAGTTATTGAAGGTGGCTGACAGCTGGACACTGGCACATAGCACAGTTTGCATAAGCCTTGTATTGTTTGGGATGTGCCCAGCAAATAAGCCTGGATTTTTCAAGTATGTGGGGGGTGCTATATTCCCTGTTTCTGGGGAAATGAGCACTTTTTGACTGCTTCAGAGACTCCAGCTCGAACAAAGTAACTGTCCTTTTGCACTGGAGCTGCACAGATGCTCCTCCATCTGCCCATTGTCATGGCACCAGAAATGGAAATTCTTTGCCCCAGCCCCTGGCGTGTTTGCTCAGCCCGTGCAGCAGCGGGGCCTGAGCAGATCTTTTCAGATCTGTGGATCAAAGCAGGAGGTCACTGCGGTCAGCCAGCAGCCTTGGTTACCACCACACCCAGCCCAAGCATTCTTCCTTCTCCTCTGCTGACAGTCAAGGCTGACTCCCTGCATGTGACTCCCCCACCATCCCCTCCCCACCACAGGTTTCTGGTCTTGCACAACTGACGCTACACATTGCATGGGCAAATTTGTCACACTGCAGGGCAAGAGTCCCAGTAAACATTTCCCCTTTTCCCCATCCTCTCCCCCCAGCACACGAGTGCACCCACCCACCAGAGATGCTGGAAGCTTTCCTCTGCCCTGCTGCCCCCAGGGAGCCACGCAGGAAACATGCAAGGAGATATTTTGCAAAATCAAAAGGCTAAAGGTTGTCCCCTCAGATTTGTCATAGGAAAAGAAACATGAGTTAATTTTTCTGGGAGTTCTTGAAAGCTAAGATGAGAATATATACATAATTTAAAGAGAGAGAAAATTGGTGGGAAGCAAATAGCTCTTTGGAAAATCCTCAAAATGCAATGGATATCAACAGAATGTTTCCACCACTCTCGGGAAGTACTGCCAGCCCACATCTTTCTGCTAACTCCTAATGGGTCCATTAACTACTCCTAAATAATGATGGAAACCATATGGGTGCACAGGTGGTCTCTCAATAAATACCAAATGAATTCAGTATGATCACCATTAACACAATTAATACCCAGCCAATCTACAATGATGGAACTATTAAAATTAAGCGCTACTATATTTCCTCAGTCCCATGGCAATTTTACAATGGAAACAAACAAAAGACTAGAATTAACTTTTTTTTTATTACAGTTATTTGGTTTTATTTACTTACAGGAGGATTTGAGGCTTCTGTGCAAGCTGCTGTGTCTGTGTTCTGTGCATTTTGAGGTATGTTTTGACTCTAAGAAGAAATAATTTTGGGAAAAATAATTTTAAAAATATATGTTTGTTTATTTGGGGGGGGGAAATTATATGTATTTGGGTGTTGAAGCACAGTGCTTCCTACTTTCTGCAGAAGGCTGTAAACACAAGTAATGAATATAAAATTGCTACAGCTGCTCTTTTTATCATCTATACTGTGAGTTCATCGCTGTTCCCTGATGGGACTATTAGTGTGGTCGGGATTTTAATTTTAATTTTTTTATATTAATACTGTTCCAGCATATATGGTGGTCCACCCAGTTGTCAAAGGAAGGGGAACATGTTCACATGTGACCTTCTGTAATGAAACACCTGATGTAGGCCCACTGCTGCTATGACATTTTGGCTTTCCAAAAAAAAAGGAAGAATTTGGGTTTTATTTTTTAGGACAATACTAGTAACCTGGCTTAGGTCAGATTCAGCCTCCATTTTCATGTTTCCCTTGAAACCACTAGCTAAGCTCCCTAGAGCTGAGCAAGGCTGTATCAGATCCAAAGCTTGTGTGGTCGTGCACAGGTCAGATTGAACACCCTGGGGTTTATCCATTTTGACAACCAATGAAAAAGGAATGTTTTACATTTTGAAAACTTATGCCTGTTTGTCTCCAGAGCCTCTTTTATTTGAATCACTTAAGCCTGGTTTGTGGAAGAAGATTCAGAGAGAAACATTTTGGATCTTCTTAACCATAATGAAGTTGGTTCTGTTGTGCAGGGCAGTGGGGTCAGGGAAATGTTGATGACAGCAAAAACTGAGTATAGCAAAAGTGTGACTTGAAATCAGTGCATTTCACCACTGGGGCTTGTGAGAGAGAGCCAGTGTCTCATCAGTTTCATGGGGCAGCTCGATGGCAGTTTCAGGCTTGCTGCAGCTCATGCCAGGTTAAAGGAGAGATTTCTCAATTCATGGGTGCAAGTCCTGTTCTGAAAAGCACAAAAGACTCCTTTTTTTTTTTTTTGCTGCAGCAGTGAATGAGATGGATCCTTTGTTCTGTGGCTGGAGAGATCCCAGGAAATCCTGAGTTTCAGGATGGACTTTTGGATCTGCTTTGCTCAGCTAGGCTGGGATTTCAACCTTATGCTCTCCCTGGGGTGCTCAGTTTTTGCAACTTCTCTGGGCTCAGTTTGAATCTATCTGGAAAAATCAAAAGGACCCATGCAACCCCAAACTGCCTATGATTACACTTGTGCTTGCTATTCTTTGTGTCCTTCGATAACAAACCCTTATTTCTATTTCTTGTACCAGATTTACACCCAAGGAAGCTTTTCCTCAGACCAATCTCTGTGAGGTTTGGAAGAGCTTGGAACTTCCCTAAAGTTCTATGAAATATGTTACATGTGGAGCACAAAGCTCATTTCACAATTCCTTCCTAATTTTTCCAATAAACTGTCTCACATCTATTGCTCTTGAGTGTTTCTGATTAACTCCAAATATCGATGCTCTTGTTCTTGAAGAGAGAAGTCTGGGTTTCTAATTTGAATAACATAATTTCCAACTGTATTAAGGTAAATAAGGACAATGCACTCTTGTTCCAGAACTCAGATGCCCGTGAAGTTATTCATCAATCTCTTTTTCATTTAAATTCACTCTTTAATTTGTGTTTCAAATGCAGATGAGGCCTTAATTAAATAAAAATTCAGCAGATGGTTTCAAATTCTCTGTTCAATTTACATTTCTTGTACCTTTAAGTGCTGGACTTTATCTTTGGAGACAGAAACATTGCTATTAGACCTCTTCCTTTAAACAAATGTGTAGGAATTGGTAGCTGGAGCTGTCTAAAGGAATAAATTAAATATGGATTACCAACTCTAAAAAGCCTAAAGTTTATGTTTTGATAAATTTCCCAAACCTTCTCTGAACCTCATGGATTATCAAAACTCAAGCATGTATCAGAGGTCTTGTTCTTTTTCAGTTAAAAAATGAAAAAGAGAATTGGAAGCGTAGCCTTTACCCTTCGGTTTTATGATATCTTTGATTATCGATAGGTCCAAGAAGTTAATTAGACAGAAGTGCCAAATGGCGTGGGGAAAAAGTCACTAAATATTTTTGGTCTCTAGAAAACGTTGCTGTGTTATTCAAGCTCAGCTCAGGAGCTGAGTGACTCTGAGTGTGTTTTGTTCTATCTGAAGCTGTTCATTATTAAGAACTGTGAAAAAGTAAAGGAGAGTAATAAGCAAAATTACAGGATAAAACCCTTCTATTATCTCTGAATCAGGACTCTGCCTATTGAATAAGTAAATATGTCCCATCCTTCTCTGACTGGCTCCTAGGAGAAAATAATTTTCTTCTGCAGCAGTTGCCTCCTTCAGAGAAAATTATGAAGGAAAGGAAAACACTGCTTGTCCATTTATGTGACTTTTGAGGTGGAGGTATAAAATACAAAAAACTGCTTTTCTTCCCCTAGTCCCTTTATTTCCTGCACCTACTGTTGCCCATGACCTTGCCACACACTCCCTGGTAGAATTGGGCAGCATTTCTTCTTCTCACTTTAGTTTCCCGTTCAGCACTGATTTACAAGCCCACGTACATTCACTCTGGCATACAGGCTTTTCTACCTCTGCATTGCTAACCATATCACTGTATTACTCAGAGCTAACTCATAAATTGCTTCCTTTCAACTTCCTTCCTTTGCATGTTGTGCAAGGGGAGCAGCCCTGCGGCGGGGCCGTGGATGGGGATTCCAATTTTACACCCTGCAGCTGTAAACCTCCATCCCTGCCCAGCCCGCAGGCCTCATTTATTTATTTTGAAATAGCCCCAGCAAATGTGACAATATTTGTGTATTTCGGCAGCCTGGGGACAAAGAAATCCACCCCACCTCTCCCTTAAAAGAGATAGCCCCTTGTGAGTAATAAAAACTTTAATAAAAACTTAAGTTGATGTGTTACAGATGTCTCCAAGAGCTGAACACTGGGTGGGCATAGTGGAACTACCAGGTACAGGGAGACAAAATTTGGGTCAGAGAAGCAATTTTATGGCTGCTAGAATTGAATGTGAGTGAGAAGGGTGCCTGTGGGCTCCAGCTGGGGTTTGTGCTTAGGCAGAGATGCAGCATTTCAGCTGTGTGGCTGAAGCAGGGCTCTGGTTTGTGTTTGCAGCTACTAAAATGTCCTTATTTGTTCTGACTGGGCAAGTATTCCTTCAGAACAGGGGAAATGTTATCAGCTTGGCTGTCCTCGTGAGATTTCTAGTATCTGTGGGTATATGCAAGAAAGCGTTTCACAAAGCAAGTTCCTCTTTTGGGATCATGGGATTTGAATCGCCTTCTGCGGCCCTTGATGGTCACAACATCTGTTGGTTGTATGTTTGAAGTTCCAGTTTGGACCTGCTCTGGGCTCAGATAAAAGAGGAAGAGCATGGTGTTGCACTAAAGGAGGCTGCCTGACATGAAATCTTGAGCAGGCACTTGTAGCAGGGGGCCATGCTTTGTCCCTGATGTAGAGGAAGAAAACACATTTGTGGAGCTCCAGGACTCCAGGCTCGAGACAGAAGACAGCTCAGTCTCTTCCTGGTTTACTGAAAGAAGTATTTCCATGAGCAAGACAAGTAATGAATTTAGGTTTCTTCTGCTCAGAGGTCCAGATTTCTACTAGAGTCAGAAGACTCTGAAAGATTTGTCTCCTTCTCAAGCCAGGATGCAGATAAAAGTTCATGTTTGCAGTGGGGGAGGACAGGGGATTTGTCAAGTCTTGGTATTAAATTGCTTAAAAGCAATAAACTGCACAGCAAAATAAGTGCTTGCTTTGATTCCGGCACTCCTCATTTCCCAGTTAGCTCAGAGCAGGCACACTTAAAAAAAAAAAAAATCAATGTTTCCTTCTTCCAGTGACTGCATTGAGAGTACAGACATGCAGGGCTGGGGGAAGCTCTCAGGCAGTTGCTGTCAGCTGTGCTGTGCGTGCTTAAATGAGGATCAAGACCTGCTTGAAAAGAAGTGAAGAGTTCTGCTGCTCCTTGTCCTGTTGGGAGAACATCACTGCTCTGCATGGCTAGAAATAATCCTCTCTCCAGCATATTTCTCCATTTTGTGGCTGGTTTTGTTTCTTTCTCAGTTAAGGCTGTAAAACCCTTATTCATGGACTACTACTTTATTCCCTGCCCCATCCCTGACTGCAGTCACAGCCCACGTTACCTGCTGGGGTAGCACACACAATTTTCACTCCTATTTCTTCCTTTGTCTGATTTTTTATTTGACAGCATGTTATACCTTTACGATATAATCAACTATTTTGGCTTCTTGATGAAATTAAAAAAGAGCAGGAAACATGGATATCTTAATATTTCTAAGAAGAAAAGAGGTCAGTTACTGATACCTTCACCAATTTTCATGCAGCCCTTGCCAGCTAAAATTCTAAGCAAATAAATTTGTATGAAAATGGAATGGAAAAAAAGCTGAGTGCAAACTGACTTATTTTGCTTAGTACAGGACAGTTTAATTTTGGAAACAAAGGCGTGAGAGTAATTGTGATGCCAAGAGATACTTTCTGAGGTAAAAGTACTTTTTTTTCCACTGTACTTTTTCCATTATCTCTTGATAAAAATGACCTCATTTAAGAAAAATGAAATAAAATAATTTATTTGATTCCTGAAGAAGCCCTCAGTGCAGATACAGTTAAATTTGGAGTAAGTTCTGTTGCAGAAAGAGATTTTGGGAGAGCCATCGATCTATGGAAAAGAGGGAAGTGAAGATATTCACTGCTGGATAAAAATAAGCTACTTGAGCAAGCCATGGCACAGTCTGTTGTGGTTTTCTTTCACGTGATACCTTGAAGAGGAATTAGAGATGACTTGGAAAAGGCAAGGTAGGGCAAAGCCCCTCAGAATGATTCATGTAATTTCAAGGCGACCTTTTTACTCGTGTGCAAATCTTCTGTCGTTTGACGTGAGCCAAGAGGAGGACAGGGACAGTCTGTCTTGTGCCATTCCCCTGCACGTAGAGTCCATGAATCAAAAAATGGGCTTTGTTCTGACTTCAGCCACACTGAAGTATATTAGCCTAGGCTGGGTCAAATGCTTTTAACCAGATTCCCTACAATATCTATGTACAGAAAATTCTTAACCACCTGCCTTCCCCTGGTTCTTCCAGAGGAGAGAAAATATGTACTTTAGACATCTGAGGGAAAGTTCCCTTAAAGCCATGAAGAACCACACCAAATCATCATCAAATGTCTGTCACAGATGGAGAGGAGAGTTTCTGGTGAGAACTTCATGGAGTGAAAAGCTAAAGCTCTCACCATTGATGGAAAGAAGTAAAAGGGAACCAGGAGGTGAGAAGATAAAAGTAGAGATCACAGAGGCTCCATACCTGGGAGCCAACCCAGGCAGACACTGATCTGAGCTCAGAGCATCTCAAAAAGGCATGAGGACTCCTGGTATTCTACCAGGGCTCTGCAGCCTTATTTCAGAGCTCCGGTTTCTTTCTGATTTCAGCCAAGAGAGAGGGCTCTATCTCTTTGAAAATAATATTCAAACATTTCCTCCAGTGGGTTGTTCATCCACATCCCATGGGTTTGTGTGCATCAGACAAGTGTTCTCACACATCAAGCAAATGCACAGGAGGCAGAAAACAAAAGAGGGATGGAGGCAAAGTGGATCCAATAAGACTTTTCTCTCTTTCACTCTCTTTTCTTTCTTTTCTCTCCAAAAAGACTTTTCTCTCTATACTGGTGGTAAAAAGTGCCTAGAGAGGTGGTTTACACTTGATACCCACTTTTTCAGTAGTTAAAACAACATGTGAGCTGTACCCTTGTGAAAGACAAACCAGAGACTGTGTAACTCCCAAATCAGCACGTAATGTGGTTATCTCCCTTAGCAGCAACAAGACCTAAGCCCACATGTGGATCCCACAAACCTGGAAGCTCATTACAGTTCACAGTGAACTATTTGCTTTTAGAAGAAAAAGGTTTGAGCATCCAAGAGCTTGGCCTGGCTGGACCAGCCTCTTGCTCTGCTGCACTGTCAGCTGTGACAGCCATCCCCCAGGGCTTTTGGTCTGGCTTTCATTAGGAGGCCTGCAATGACACCGCTTAAAAATCAGAAGGAAAATCCAAGATGGCAGCTGGGCAGCTTTGCTGGTACTGGACCAACAATTAAGCATTTTCCTGCTGTTTTCAATATCCCATTCCTCTCTCAGATGGGAGTCTGCTTCTGCTCTTGGCTACATCCATTCTTGGCCCACTGGAGAAATGAGAACAAGGTCTGGTGTTCTAGGGCTGATCTGTGCATCCTTTATTTACTCCAGTGAAAACACTATTAGCCCCAGCATTTCAAATATCAAAAGATACTGAGACTGGTTTAAAAAAATTATATTTTTCCCCAGTTAAAATAAATAAATAGATAAATAGGCTTCCATGTATTTGCCTATTGGTTTTGGAATCTACACAATTACTATTTTGTAGCAAAAATGCCCTACAATCTCAATTACTGAAATAAAAGAAGGCTGATATTTCTGGGTAGATGGTGGAGCTGGGAGCTCTCTGAAAGGGCACTGAACCCCACAGTTCAGCATCACTTCTCTGTGCTCCTGGGTATCACGTGGATCTGGTGTAATTCCCCCTGCTGCTCTGCACGGCGCTGCAAAACCCGTCCTGCAGCCTAGGGACAACGAGAGGGGGAACCCTGGGAACACAACCCTGCACTCAGGGCCAGGAATTGGGCATTTACTCCTGGCAGTTACAGCCTGCAACATCAGCACCACAGTGCTCAGGCACCAACCAGTGCTCCCTCCTCTGTCCTCTCTCCATCTGAAGAAAAGACAAAACTCTTCACCATTTCTCCTTCTTCTTTTCTCCCCCACAAAGAAGAACTTGCCAGGTCTGCATCTTTTTTTTTTTCCTGAACTGTTTCCTCTTTCTGATGTTAAAAGCATCTGCAGGACAGCTCAGGTCCACGCTGGGATGCCAGCTCTTTTTCAGCAGTGGTGTCCCTGTGGCTGCTCCTAGGGGTGGCAACAGCTCCCAGGGCACTCCAGGACGTTGTGTGTGGAAATTGTGTTTGTCAGGAGCAGGACAGCTCTGCTCTGGCCAGGTGAAACCAGGGGCTGCTTTGCCCATCTGCAGCGCACAGCCCAGCATGATCTCACCCACAGGAAAAGCAAATCTTCCTCTGGGTCTTGTCTATCTGTTACAGGGTTTATTGGCCCTTGAGCTGGAGCTCTGCATCTTGCTGACCTGCTTGCTTGGCTCCCAGAGGGGATCTGGGGCGAGTCCTTTTGGCTCAGAGCACGAGCAAAGCACGCTCAGGTTTGTACCCAGCACCTCCCACGGTGTTTGGCCAGTTCCTGTGTCCCACAGCTCAGCTGGATGCACAAACCAGTGCTGGGGCTGGGCACCAAACAGCTAAAGAGGAGTGAAAACAGTAGCAGGAGGATTCCCTCAACACAAATGAAGTCTCCTCAGCCCTTTTACACAGAGTGATTCAGCTGCAGATGAAGCATTAAAGCCATATTGGAAATAGCTTTTGTTTCCCAAATAGATGTTTGAAGTTTTGATTGGATTTTTTTTCCTCATCTAAATCAGGATGAAAGGGAAAAAACTGCAATTTCTTTGCAGATCTGTGATTTAAATATAAGGGGAAAGGCTGGGCCAGTGGAATGATTCCTTTTTTATGTTGACCCTTTTTTTAAAATGACGATGCATTATGTGAATTTCAAACACAAGACCTGTTTCAAACAGAAAATGGAAATTTTGCTTTTTGAAAATATAGAAACCACACCTATTGTTTCCTTCTAAATATCTTTTAAAGACAGGAATTAGAAAACAGCCCTTTCCCACAAAAAGGTCTGGTTTTCACTGAATTTGCATTTTTGACTGAAAGCCTTGTTTCAAAGTCTTGAAATAAGATCATGAAGCAACATTTATATCTAATTGGCCTCGAGGAAGAAGAAAGCTCTGTGGGTGGGATCCATCTCACCTACTTACAGGTGTTTAGTCTAAATTACACGTCAATAATCAGGGGCACCTCCAAGAGACTTTTCTCTCTACACTGGTGGTAAAAAGTGCCTAGAGAGGTGGTTTACACTTGATACCCACTTTTTCAGTGGTTAAAACTACATGGGAGAAATCCTATCCTTGCTGTTCACACTCTGGCTGAGGAGGGAAGCTCAGCATCACAGCTCTGATGTTTTCAAGCTGGAGCATGTTGGGAGAAGAAAAAGGTGCCAGGTTCTTCATCAGTTCTTCAAAAAGGAGCCAGATATTTTTAGGTGACAGAAAATAGAACAGTTTTGTGGAGAATGAATCAGCTGAAGGAACACTGGTTGTTTCCTTGGTCAGGTAAAACTTTAAAAATCTATTTTTTTTTCTAAATGTTCCTTGGTATATTTTTTTTTTTGCAATTCCTTTGTAATTTATTTCTGATTGTAGATGGATTTTTTTTTTCAATGCAATGTTTATTTTTAATAAAACTGAGTTCCTTCCTTTTTTCTTTTTTTTTTCTTTTTTTTTTTCTTTTTTTTTTTTTTCCCAGCAAAGGGCTTTGAATCCATTTGTAATGCTGCATCCAAGACAGGTAATATCACCTGCAAAACTCCCATGTGTGACTGAAGCAAACAGGTATGGAAATCAAAAGTGAGTACAACAGTGCATGCATTTTGCTTTATTTAATAGTTTCTAAAAGGAATAGGCTTTTTTTATTGTGGTTATGTTTGTCCCTTTTTGCAGGGGTGTTTGGCTCCTGTAATGTTTGTGCTCACAGACTGGCTTGTAAGGGGCAGAGCTGTAAAGCTATTTGCCCTTTAATTTGAGATGCAAGGCCAATTTACAAACAGAATTCTTCTGATTACATTTTCAGACACCTGTGCTGGATGAAGCTTGGCCTGTGACTGGAATGTTTTGGAAAGCATGTGTAGGAAGTGGGCACAGCAGACTGTGTAAGGAGCAGACATTTATAGGACAACTTTTCATAATCACCAGGCATATTCATAATAATAAAGAACTCATTGACCAAACCCTGATGACTTTGATGGTCAACTTCTTTGAAATTTATAATGATAAATACAAAGAGCAGGGTTATAGGAAAGCTCAGTGAGAGCCTTAGCCTACACTCGACCAAAGAATCATAGAAACATGGGATAGTTTATGTTGGAAGGGACCTTAAAGATCATCCAGTTCCAACCCCTGCTTGGGGGTGTTTGGTGCAAAGTAACTTGGGGTTTCCTTTTGTACATGTGGAGTTTTACAGGGGATATATTTAGTTAAGAGTTCCCACTGGAAAAAAAAAAGAAAGCAAATTTGTAAACTACAGAAGTTGGAGAAGCTTCTGGTTTTGTTTTTGTTTGTTTCAAAGAAAAGAAACAGAAAGGGAAAGGATATTCCTCTATGTGTTACAAAACAGCCCAAGTGTCTGTGTGTAACAATACGACACAAGGCTCTCTTCCATTCTCACATTTGCTCTGTGCCCAGGGCACAGCCTTTAGCACTGCAATCCCACCTGACTGTGGGGAAGGGTTTCAAAAGCATCTTGATCCACTGCAGAAATCTTTCCTCTTCTACATCCTAGTGTGCAAAATTCCTTAGAGTGATGCCTGCAGCTCCCTTCCAGCTGTGCCATGGTCATGGGGAGGCAGCTGGGCAGCCCCTCTCACACTGAGCTGATGTGGCACCAAAGAGATGAAAAATGAAGTTTCCTTTCACAAGCAAAGGGGCCACAGCTCTGAGGTGTTGGGGCTCAGCAGCTCTTTCTGGAGACCTGCCCTGCTGAACCTGGTCTCTGCTGAAGGGTGACCATTGCCAGGGGTTTGTAGAGTTTGAATAAACAGACTGGTTTTGTCTGCTGGGAGGGTCATATAAGTACAGCTTTTTATTTAGAACTGACCACGAGCTTGGAGATAAAGGCCTAGAGAAGGGTGTGAGCCTCAGAACTAAACTGAAGGACTACCTTCATTAATATTTTTTTTGACATACTATTTTTAAATGTGTCACCCTGCAGCAGGAAAAGATATTATTTCTTTGGAAATAAAAGGACAAGGCCTAGGGTCCATTCTGTTTTCAGGGCAGAAACTTAACTCCCATTCATGTTAATGGAGAAGCTTCTTCTGCTTCCAGGAAAGAACAGACCCATTAGAGATCTAGGATATTATTTTAGACCCCCAATCCCCTACAGCAGTGGGAGCTGGTGCATAAGTAGGGTGAGTGTCAGAGCTGTTCCCTGCTGGTTTGTTCCTCATAATTCTGTCCCACAGCACAAATCTTGCTGCGCTACAAAACCATGGTGGGTTTTGATGTTGCATTGTATCAACCTGGTTTATTTTTTTTTCTTAATGACGTCTCAGTGAGACAAAAAATGAAAGGTCAAACCTGCCACAGCCAGGATTGCCTCCTAGAGGAGAGCCCATTGGAGATAAGGCAAAGTTATATGAGTTTGGGACCTGGCATGACCTAGTTACAGGCAGTTATGAGAACCCATGTTAGGACAGTTTGTTTTTCAGCCTGGTTTCTCATGGGAACGAGCCTTATGCAATCGTGCTGTCTGTGTGTCTGTGTCTACATCCTCCTCCCCTCCCCAATAACTTTTGGACTCGTTGCTCAATTTCTTCAGGGGGGTAGAGGTTCCAGGAGTGCTTCTGGTCCTGCAGGCATTTTAAAATCAGTAGAGGAGGGCGAGGTGCTCACTGCAGCAAAGTTTGTGTGGCCCAGCCAGGGGAGCAGTGCAGAGCTGAGGCAATGGCACAGCCACGGCACTGCTGGGGGACCCACACAGCACATTCTGCTGCTCCTTTTTGACACTGACACACTCACTGGTGAGCCTCTCAAACCTCATCTCCCGCTTTGCCATTTTTTCTGTAAAACAAGGTGAATTTGAGAGGTTCTGTTAACTAACAGCCCTTTAAAACACGCTGAGGGACGGCAGGGAAGCATCCCTGCTGCAACCTGAGGTGGTTAAAGCAAGGTTAGAGGGGGATGAGGAGTTCCTCTGGGCTCAGGAGCATCTGACCTGAGCAAAAGTGCCCTCTGCCAGGGCTACCGGGGATGTGATGCTGCTGAGGTTTGTCATTGTAACACTCACACACCAGGAATCAGGAATCAGCTCGAGTCAGGGTCTCACTCAGACCTAGAGCAGCTCCTTTTAACCTCCCTGCCTTCCAAAGGATTCCCTGCCAGTGCTGCCACGTGAACTCAGTTAATTACAGGGGTGGAAGTTACAGCCCCACAGACTTCACAGAGAATGCTCAGCACAGGTACAGCACTTAATGATAGGCAATTAAAACACTCTATATCTAATTCCTAAGAAGTGGTGGGTTTGGAGAGGGACCACTTCCAGTGAGCAGGTGATAATGAACTCCCCAGATCACAGAGGCATCATTTCAAAACCATAGTGTGAATTTATTAAACATGCCATGGAAGACAAATGTTATTATATGAATATACAGGGAAAGACAATAGATCAGGAAAACTCCTTGGGTTTCTGCTAGCATATTACATGCATGACAGCTTTTTCTGGCTCACAAATAACAATGGAGGAACACAAATGAGTACTTTTAATGACTTACAGAGGATTTTAGGGATCTTCTCCTCATAAATTCTCATTTTTTGGGTTGCATGATGGATAAACAGATGAGGAGATGGACTGTTTCCTTTTATTTCATTTAAGTTTCCTGAGAGAGCTTGAGAAACTGTTATTTTAAACATTGCAGTGTTAGATAAAAAAGGTATCATTAATTAAGGAGTTCTTTGGAATTAGTGCAGGAGGAAAAGGACCCTCCCAGGACACAATCCAAAAATTGTGATACCTCTTGAGATGAGTTCAGGACAATCTCAGACTGCTAATTTTTTCTAGAGCAGATATTGGAGACTGAAGGGTTTGCCAGAAAAGTCTGTTTGTGACCCTCAGGCTTATTTGTTGTACCTGTCTTTGTCCCCCTAACTCTAGAAATTAGAGCTGAAGTTCCAGGCTATATCTGCTTTGGCCCAAGAAGAGCCTCAGTCAAAGCTGGATCACCTTTAGGTGCTTTTCCTCTTTACATAAAACTCCTTATAACAAAAACATTCCCCACTCTCCTGAGTGGTGATTGGCTCTGCCAGGGGCTCTCCTCTCTTCCTGAGTTGTGTAGACTTGGTACATTTCTCTCTGGATTGTTTTCCCTCCTTCCCAACCAGTGCATCTCCTTTGAAGTCAAAGGAGCTACTGTGATTTTTTGCCCCATTGAGATGCTCACTATGGAAGAAGGATATAAAAGACTACTGCTCACAGGGTGGGAGCTGCTGGTTTCCAGTTTCTCATTAATTTTTCACTTGTCTTTCATTTCAGTGGGTCAACACTATGCTCCACCTTTGGCACAGACACAAATGCTATTTTTTTATGTGGTTCAGAGGGAGGAATGGTTTTGATCATTAAAAGCAAAGCAAAAATTATTTCAAGCAAAATTCCAGAGCCTCTCTGCATCCATTTATCTTTCCATGGCTGCCTTAAAGCATTGCCTACTTGCTCTCTGGGGAATATGTGCTCCAACTGTGTTTCACCACATTTACAGGAGCAGTCACATATGACCAAGACTAAAATTTAACCTTAATTGCCCACAGGCTGCTACCATTGAACTCTGTTGGCATGTAAGGGTTTTAAAGTGTTGAAATGAACCCAGTAGAAACAATAAGAAAGCCAATACCATATTTAGTTGTGAACCATCCTTAAAAATATTAATATGCTAAAATCCGAGCGAAGAAGGCTCACGTCCCTTGAAAGAATGTGTGATTTCCTGTAATCATCTCCTTAAAACATTCATGATTGGGACTTTGAAGCAGTCAGAGAAGAGAGGGGTCTCTGGAGAGCCCACCACTGCTCCTTGCTGAGGCAGGGCTTTGCAAAGTGAATCACTGCCGTGTGACTGGGTCCCTGCCATCCGCCAAGGATCAATAAAGTTTTATGCACCTTCCTGCCAGCCTCAGGTTTTTGATTCCAGGTGTTCCCATTAATCTGGGACACAATGGAAGGAAGAAGTTGCTATGGTTGCATGGAGATGGCAGCACAATCTGGGCTGACTTTAGTCAGCAAGTGCAAGTTTAATTACCTCAAATAATTGCACTTCTTGAAGCCTTTATGCTGTTTGTTTAAGTCCACTGAGCACTGATGTCACGGGTGCTCCAGGTACCAGAGTGTTTGGGGTCTCCAGTGCCCTACAAGGAAATCTTTGTGCCTCGCCACCCCACCCCTGGCAGAGGTCAAAACAATGAACATCCTGGTGCAGAGGTGTGAAGGGAAGTCATAGCAGAACAGGACAGAAGTTCATTTTAGATTTGAATTTTACAACTGTGTGATCTCAGAGTGTAAAATCAGCCCTTAGCTCTTAAGAGTAAATCCTTCCTAGGGACTGAAGAGTTTGCATGCTTTTGTAGATTTAGGGCATCGTTTTAACCCTTGGGCTTGCGAAAATTCTGTTTAATGACACCTGCAACTGTTAGAAATTATTACAGCCCTCAGACTGCAGTAATTGGGGACCAGAGTTTGTGCTGCAAGCGTTGCTCTCCGGAGCTGCCCTTCCTAACCAGAACTCCTCACTGGATGGCTCCTGAGAGCCACCTCTCATCTCCATAATTTCCCTCTCCATAATGTGCCCTTTTTTGTTTCATCTGACATTTCTATCACCTTTAAAGAAGCCTCACAGAGAAGGGACCGTGAAGTTTGGATGTAATTGGCACATGGATGGTGCTTAGATTTTTTAATACATAGTTTTTATAAGACTGCTTTTATGGTTGCCTTGGCTCTTTGATCTCCACTTGAAAAATGTTTTTCATGGAGTTTGTTTGAAAGCACAAATAATCGCTTACCACAACTAAGGGCTAGCAAATATTTCTAGAAAAGAAAGAAAACCAAAGAGAATCATGAGCTGATGGAGATGCCTTGGAAGATGTTTTAGAAACAGCTTGTAGCGGCACATTTCGCAGGACTGTTCATCAAGTTAATTCTCCTGCTGCACTGGCATTCTTGGATATGCTAATAACAACAAGGAAAGTTGTAATGGATTTCTAAAATGGGAGTGTTTTAATAGATTTAAGTAAATTACTTGTATTCAATACTGTAGTGTTGTGATTTGACACACTACAATGAAAGATAAAGTCACTTGCAGATATAATCGGTGCTTCAAAAATAAATATGATGATTCCCATGTAAGATGATATTTAACTGAATATGTTCCTGGAAAGGGAGAAGGCCTGAAAACCATAAAACATCATTACTCTGGTCTGATAGAAGCAGGAGCAGTCACAGTGGACAGAGAGAGCTATTCCACCCTTTTGCAGTGCATTTGTAACTGAAGCCACATTTGTCATGGCAGAGGAGCTGTAAATTGAGATACACTAATGAAGGAGAGTCCTCTCAGGGTGACTCAGCACGACTTAAAGTCCCCAAAGCCTTGAAGCACTCTTTATGCAGGACAAAAACCATCTGTATTATCCTGCTGATCTTGTGGGTCTTCATAATAATCACATGGGGTGCAGGTGTGTGCAAGAAAGCCCATGCTGAGATAGCATTTATTCCCTTCAAAATCTCCCAGGTCTGGAAGAAATCCCCCTGGCAAAGACCAATCAAACGGCAGAATATTTAAAAAATGTTAAAAGTCAATTCTTTCTGTCACTAACATTAAACTACTGTAATGCAGACCAGTTAATGATGAGGCTTCATGAAATAAGACATTAATCTCCACTTGTAATGCAAGAGCCATACAACTTCCTCCAGTCTTAATCTTTCATGAGCTATGGACTCTTCTGTGATTCATAAAACAAATAAATCACACCTCTAAGCTACCATCTATTTATTACCACCTTTTAAATGTCCAGCATAGTATTAAAATGGTATATTTTGCTTGCCAGAGGTTGTCAGCTGCTGAGTAGCATTTGGGAACCAGAGGCCTGGTTGTGCATACAGTTGGACACAGGTTTTGTCTTTGTTCCTGAAGAGTCAGCTCTGTGGAAGTGCACTCATGGGGCTGAATGTGCAAATTTTATCCCATTCTTTGCGGCTGTGCTTATAGTGAGGAAGCCAGCTGACCTAAAAGATGACAGAAAGTCCCTGGCCTTCCTTTTTAGAAAGAGACAAAGGCTGATCAGTAAATAGGACTTGCCAAGTTATGAAACCATGGGGAGAATAAGGGAAAAGAGTAATTTGGAACAGCAACAATCAGACTAGGACAAATATTCTAATTATTAGGAGACTTATTCAAGCCAGAAATCACAGTTCCTCTGGTACTTGAGCATGTTCTGTGCTCATTTCAGTGTTATTCTCTTTGCAGTCGAACCAAAACCTCAGAGTTCATAGACGCAGGCTGTCAGTCCAGCAGACCTGGGAGGGGTTTATTGCTGGCAGCAAACGTTGCACCCAAAGTTTGCAGTGAGAGAAAAAAAAAAAAAAAAAAAAAAAGAAAAAAGAGAGTAAGCATCTGCTTTTAGGAACCTTCTGTGCCTCCGTTTTTGAGGAGAGTCCGTAGAGTCCTCCTGGTTGGTTCCCAGCCTACATTACAAGGCTGGCAGTCTGGTTAGCTTGGCTGTTCCCAGATCCTACTGGTATCAGCAGGGAATTAAATTCACTCCTTCCACCTCTTGCCCACAAAGCCCACAACAACTCCCCTTGTAGCTGCTGACCTTGGCCTTAGATTTCAAAACCTCAGGGATGCAGAGGAGTTACTGAAGTAAATAAATAAAATGGAACACATGCCTCTAAAGTGCACAAGGCATGAAGCACACTCCCTTGAAACCATGCCCATATCTGCTCCTGCCCAGGTGGAAGTTTATGGACATAGGGGTGTGCTTTGGACTCTTCTTCATATTTGTCTTGTCTGTGATTTGTTTGAAGGAACTGTAAAAATATGGATCTCCCAGGGCACTTCTTGTAGGTTATAGTGGAACCTTGGCTGTGTTAGGATTTCAGCATCGACTGCATTACAGCAAAAAAAAAAACCTGATCTGTGGACTCGAAGGAAAAGCATAGTAATTGCATGTCCTTTCCATTAAAAGTGTTAAAAACCATATAAATACTAACCAAGTGCAATCTTTCCTCTTGTCAATATGCTGCATATTCCATTAGACAGCATTCAAATCCTGCGTCATATTTGGGTAGTTCCTTTCTGTGAAATGCAGGTGGAATTGGAAAACTGGAGCTCAGCTACCCAAGTGATGCAGACAATATTTTCTGCTTCCTTTTGCAAACAAATAAAAAGATTTTTCTATATAAAGGACTACTATAATAAAGGATATTCAAGAGGCACACTAGTCAAACAATCTCTCAAGAAAACAACTGCTTTCCCCAAAAAGAGGTAAAAAAGCAGAATTCAGAGAAAGAAGAAGAGGAAAAGAAGCAGAATTTAGGAGAAACACTCCTAAATCTCAGCATGAGTAAATGCCTGCTGCTGATCTACTCCTCCTTTTGTTTTCAATGAACTGAAGCTCTTGGGGTGTAATGGTGTAGTGGTGGTTGCAACTGTAATTTCAGTTCGCTTTTCCCTCACAGATATTTCCTCACTCCAAGTCCGTGGTGAAGCTGTCTGAGGGAAACTTCTAATCTAGATGCTGCTCAGATATATTTACAAAAAGAATCATGGCTGTTCATGCTAAAGCACCTATACAGACTCATGTTCTTTAGTATTAGAAAACAAATTCTGGAGCAGCTTCTTGTTTTCAAAGGAGCAAAATGAACAAGTGAAGAAAAATCTGGCCATTAATGACAGCAGAGCTGCCTGTGAGTGATCACTGTAGCTTACCTCAGGTTTTTAAAGCAGCTGTTGATAAATGACACCAGAAGGTGACTTTTGGCTCAAAAAGCTGCCCATTTTCATAAAGATTTTGTTCTGAAACCCCTGCAATTATATTATACTGCTCTTGCACCACTCCGTGGAATTTTGCTTTTGATTTCTTACAGCTTCATGCAGACTCAAGCAGTTTGGCCTCTTTATTAAACTTAAGCATCAATCTGTAAAAAGCCCCTTGATTGTCTAGACAACTACTTGTGAAAGTCAGCTTTGTTTCGTTGGCTCTGCATCCCTGGGGGTACCGACACTGCTCCTTCTGTTCTTGTCTGTCAACACTCTTTTGGCCAAATTTCGTACTTTTTTCCCCTGTATCTGCTGATTATTTTTGTTTTGGAAACCAAGTTTAAAATATTTTGGTGCTGTTTCTCGATACTTTTTCATTTTTAATAAATTAGTGCCAGCAGCCTGGAGCTTATGAGCAGCCCTACAGTAATAAAAGGATGTACACAGCAGGCAGTACTCAATTTGCAAAAGAAAAACAGATTAACATTGCAGGTTTCTGAGGGCTTTTTGTCAACAACAGAACATTTAAAAACATCAATCTAGCAGTAATTGCATTTATCAGTGCATTCTCGGCTGATTCTTTGGCTGATTCCCTTAATACCATGGAATGGAGTAGCTATTGGAAGTTCTTTAAATCTTTATATATATATATATACTAAAATAGATATATATATGTTTATATATATTAAAATATATATGTGTGTGTGTATATACATATGTGTGTATATATATAAAAGTGTATATAAAGTGAAAATTGGTAACAGTGAAGTTGATTTGACTGCATGTAATTCTCATTTCTGGGATGAGAATTACACACACCAGAATGATGTCAATACATGGGTAATTGTGGGAGAGTGAACACCCACAGCCAGGCCCTCAAAAGCTACAAAAACTGGTACCAAGTCCTATTCCTGGGCACTTTTGCAGAAAGAAAGTTCACTGTAAGCAACAATGAAAAAAAAAGCACTTTAAAAAAAAAAAATCTCAGCAGACACTAAGAAAACACCACGGGAGTATCATTTCCCCGTTTCTTTAGCAGATGCTCACCAGTCACTTTTCAGGTATAATACCACTGATTGCATCCAGGCAAGGAACAACATGGAACGAGACGCTGCTCTCCTGCTCCGAATTCCCTATGAGCCTGGAGAGCCGGCAGGAATGCCCTGAATGCGGCCGGCAATCAGCTCCTGGGCACCTGCTGCTCCTGAATACCCGCACTGAGCACCTTCCCCAGCGGGCTCCCGGCACGGCTGCTGCAGCCCTGCCCCTCCGAGAGCTGGCATTCCGTGCAAATAACTCCTGGGAATGGCACGGGAATACAGACAGGCTGCTCCGGCCACAGGCTGCACGATTTTCTTATTTCTTCCTCACACAGCTGCCCCATCTGTTGGGGGTTTTGTCCCCTCTGGTGTTTCTCCCCTGTTGGAGAACAGACATTTCTTTTTAAAATTTTGTTATATAGAAAAGTAATCTGAAGCCTGATCTTACAATAATTCGCTTAGGCACTTCTGATAATTTTGTCTTATGTATATTTATTAGGGTGTTTTTTTTCCTTCTAACATCATTAGATTTGTTTTGAACTCAAAGGTCAGTTCCTACACCAGTATAAATCAATGTAACGACATTGATTTCAAGGATTGCGCATCTTCCATTAATTCCCATTGCCAGAGATAGGGGAGCTGTCTCTGAGGAAGAAGGTAGATATACATATATATTTTTATATATGCATTTGATTTAAATCACAAAGAAAAAAGAAAATTCTGTGAAGAATGTCATTCTGTAGCATGTCATTAACCATGCAATTAAGGCATAGTGGTGTTAAATGATCAATACAGCAGAATCTCAGCCAGCCACCTCCAAAGATTTCTCTAAGTCCATGCCCTCTGCTGTTCCCATTCTATCTTCATAAAGAAAGAGCCCTGATTCTTGCACAGGAGACCCTACCATCTTTTTTTCTAATAAGAAATATGTGGTTTCTTTATTTGGTTGTACTCCATTAGCAGCCTAAAGGACACATTCCCCAGTAAAATAACTTAAGTGTTGGTCTTACTCATTTCAATTCAATCATTCCAAAATGAATTCCAATTGCTCATCTAATTATATTTCCCTACTTTTATTGGTCTACTTGTGAGAGGAGTAGTTGCCTGCATTCTTTGGACTATAAATTAAATATATAAGGAGAGAGAGGAAGAGAATTAAAATTATGCAAAATGTTTCAGAGTTAAAGTGAAAAGTTAGGTCTTTAAGAAGCAATTCTGTAGTAAAGGTGTATCTGTGGCTACACAGAGATCTTTTCCCACTTTACAGGGAGTTCCCAGTCTGTGCAGTTCTGTAGCTTCTCTTCCGTGCAGGCAAAAAGCAGCTTCACATGAAGCTGATAACACTCTCCAGGGAAAGAGCAGCATTGCCTATAGCCAAAATATGTTTTATTAAAAACAGACTCTTCCTTGTCAGGTCACATCGCTCCTGCTGAAGTTGAGGGACGCCAAACAACGGTGCCAGGTTTGCCACGTGCTGATAATGCCATCCATGCCTGGTGCACAGATAAAACAGCCAGAGCACCCAGCCACGTCTTCCTCTGCAAACCAACGTTTTCCCTTGGGTTTGTGTGATAACAGGCACTGGAGCTCGTGGTTGAAAATCACTTCAGAGAATGAGGTGCTGCACTTGATAAGAGCAACCCTTCACGGGTCTGTGGGCTGCTGTGTGGTGGAGAAGAGGAAGTTCAGAATCTTAGGAAATGTTTTAGATACTTTTAAAATTGGTAAATGTAGCATATATGCACTTCCTCTTTCCACACTGATCTGCCGGTGCAGGTCCCAGCTGAGGCTGGGACATCTCCCAGCACATCTCTGCCTGACATCTGGGTGAGGCAGACGGGCAGCAAACACAGACCAAAGGGCTTTCTGAGCCTCATTTTTCCATGGAGGAAGTAAGGTAACGAAAAGGAAGCCATAATCTGGCCCTGAATTAATTAATTCACTACACATGGCATTAAAAAATCTATTCCAGTGAGTAGACAGCTTTGCAGCTACATCTTGGGAAGGTTTGGTCTTTGATTCCTCTGTCTCCATTTTCACTCCCCACAGCCTCTCTGTATCTTTGCATCAAGACAGTCCCATGTCACCCACAGGGGTCCCGGTGTGGCACTGGAACACGGCCTCTGCCATGACTGGAACAGTAACCACACAGCCTGAGGCTGACAAATCATTGAATTAACTTTCCCCCTGCCTGCTGCAGTTCACTGCAAACAGTGGAATCATGAGATCTAACAAAAGACCAAGATAAGGCACCTCAGGCCTCCACAGGGCCTTGGACTCTCTAGTTCAGAATATATTTTTTCTATTTCTTTTTTATCCATGTCTAGGTGTACATATAATTGATTTCACATCAGCTGGCACAGTGACAGTCCAATGTAAAAAGGCTTTACTGTCACTTCAATTCAAAGAATTAACTTTACATAGGATTTTTTTTTTTTTTTTAATTATTCTGGTTTGCTATGTTCAGGTCCATATTTTCAGCCCCTGAAGCTGAAACAGGTGAGTGACTCTGTCATTACAACTCAGTAAGTCGGAGAATTGGGCCCATCAGAAAGTTTTCTGCCTCCAGGGCTTTCCCTAGGAAAACTGGACTGTCCCTCTGGGAGCTCTGAGGAGAAAGAAAACTATTGGATTAAAGTTGCACAAAGAATAGTCAACACCAAGAGCCTAAGTTGCTGTTCATTTTTCCTTTAGTGCCTTTAACCTGAGGGCAATTAGAACCATAATGTGGACATTAACTATCACAACAGACATAAAGATCTCAGATTAGATGGATTTTACAGCAGGCCTCACACCAGTTCCTTAGAAAGGGCAATTCTCCAGTGGTTCTGTCCCTGTGATCTAAACTGTGTTTCCCAGATCCCCGGGCTGGATATTTAGCCCAGTGTTTTAGGAAGTCTTCTGGCAACTTTTAAATCTTTACAGGTGCTATTATTGCAGTGTCAGTTGTCATGGAGAATGGGATAATATTTCATGACATCAAAATACTCCATAATAATTTCAGAAGGTTGATGATATTGCTGCTAGGCATAGTCGAACTCTTCTTCACATCACTGCAGACTGAGGCTTTCCCTCTGCTCCACGCAGCCCAGATATAATCCCTTCTGATTAGAGCCTTTTCTCTTTGATGCTTTCCTTTGTCATCCACACACTGGCAAAATTGCTCTCTGTTGAATTACATGCTCCGTGCCGTTTGCATAGTTGTCTTTTTCAACCTGGAAGCAAAGCTGTCTGTGCCTGAGCAGCAGTAAGATTCTGACTTCTAGTAAATCTTTGATTAATGAAGCTCAGGTAAACAGATTAGTCATTAACCTTTGCTTCTCATGATCAGATTACTTATTGATGTAGAGTGGTTGTGCTGCTCCCATGCTGCCAGGGATGGGAATCTTGCTTTCCCTTCAGACTTCAAGAATCTTCCCACCATCTAAAAAGAACCCCCTTTCAGGATGCTGATATTAGAGAGCTGCTGCCTCTGCAGGGACTCATCTATTTTGTATAGGATCACACTGCAACCTGGGCACTTACATGCAAATATTAACTGGTGCTGCCCACTAGTAGAGTGTGCTATTCATAGCTCTGGTTCTGTATTTCAACTGTCAGTGAGGGGAACTCAGCTGAGGCACACAGCAAATACACAGAAAGTGAGACAAGTTTTAAAAAATGGTATACTCTGAATCCATGGCTGTGCAGGACAGTTGCTTAAACCCTTGAGAAAGGCCAAATTCTTGGCCAGGAGATCACCGTATAATGTCCATATCTGTAAACAAACAGAAGGTTGCTTTAAATCCATTCACAGCTGACTTAATTCTGCGTTCTTTATCTGCTGTAAAGGTCTCCCAGGATGGGCAAAGGCAATTTGTGAGCTGAGGGCAACAAGAGAACCAGGAACAAGAAATCTTTTATCCCTGCCAGCTCCATCAGCTCTCTGTACATGTCATTCTAATTCTGTCCTCTGTGAAAGAAAGAAATTATGTTCCACCATCAGTTTAGGAGACTTTCAGATTCACAGACTGGACAGAAAGCTGGGCACCCCTTTGTGACCATCACTGCATTAATGCCCACCTGGAAAGGGTTTGCACCCTCCTTGATTTCCAGACTATCTCTACCAGTCTCCATGGGTGCAGAGATTTATCTACCAGAGGAACAGAGAGAGATCCAGACAGGGGTCTTATTTTCATGACCTGCAAATTTAGATGTGGGAAGGTTATGTAGGACAAATAAGCAGAAGTGGCCTGTGCCTACCTGCAGCCTACAAAAGCAGAGAGGGAATTCCAATTACACACCAATCTAATTCATTGATCTCTAATTCACTGGATTATATTTAAACCTGCAGACATTTCCACTGCAGTCCTGAATGCAGAGAAGTACAATCAGAATAGAGAGATAAAGCTTCATATTTTCTAGCTCATCAACAGACTGAGCTTCATGTTTGCACGTTCAGTTTTGCATCTTGCAAACCCCAGCCTTCACTCCCATTTCCAGTCCTGGGATCCCCCATGCACACAGCTATTAGCAGATGGAAATCTAGCAACCTGATCTGTGGGCCCAGTTGGGTAATCAAACATTTAATTACTAACAATTATCCATTAATGCTTATAAATTAGGTTGCCAAACTACTTCTACAGACTACAAATATTTGCATCTAGACTTGTCTGCAAAAATGGAAGATGTCTGTGAAAAGCTACACCACAGTGTCCAATGCTGGCGTTTTCATCTGGACTCTTCAGACTAATTCAGAAAATGCAAATATTTGCTGCATCAGAAAGGTATGAAAAATTAGGAAATTAGAAGCTGAAATTGAGGGAATCATGAAAATCAGGTCCTAAGTGAAATTCTAGGCTTTCTTGATTTCTCTCACATTAAGATTCTACTTCCTTTTCACCCTTCTCTCTTGCTTCTTCCTCTGGAGTTGATTAAGCATTTGCCTCCACCCTACAAATATATATTGGTCCTGAGGGCTTATTTTATTCTGAATTACTTCCTGATATTAATAATGGTTTTTTATTACTTGTCATGCATCTAGGAATGTTGTTTATTAAAATAAAGTCTAACAACATGATTTCAGGAAACACTTCAGAGATGAACGTGTGCTTTTCACTACCACTCCTAGCTAGGAGAGACTGTAACCCTCTCCAGTCAGAAGACACTGCATTGCTATGCATAAAATGTAAACCAATTCTATAAAAGGATTCCAGTTCCCATCCTGTTAAGTAAGTTTTGCTTTCTATAATTGCCTGCTTTCTACTGTCTGTTTTATTAAAGTGATGTGGTTATGATCTTGTCCATGTGACCTCTCCCTGTGCTCACAAGGGAAATGCTGGAGTGGTATTGCAAGCATTGGGACTTCAAGGCTACATTTAAATTAGTAAATTCAAATGTGTCTGGAAACATTCCCAGGACTAGAACAAAACTGTTTATATAGTCAACTGCTAAGCTGTTCTCTGGCATGAATTTGGCCCATTCCAGCTCCTTTTTTCCCTGACTGGATAGTGATCACAGCATGGCCAAGGAGCAGTGCACATGAAACTCTCACTTTTTGAGAGGATAAATGAGTTTACTTGTATGTATGCTGTCCACCTGCTGGCCTCAGTGCTTACTCCCGGGTGCATTTTATTTACCTGGTGAGGTAGAACCAAAGCACTTCGAACTTACTAGCCAGGGAAACAATTTTCTGTGGAGAATCACATTAATTTGAGGCAAATGCTGCACATGGCAGGGACCAAAATTAACCACTATCACGCACAGTAAAAGTTGATGCATATGCAAAATTAGGCTCCCAGTCACAATCTGGATAAGTATCAGTTGGATCTGAATGGTGCAAAAGCTGAGCATAATAAAGACAGGGTCTTCAGCAGAAAACTAATGTCTCTTGTTGCAGTAACAGGCTCAAATACTCTGCCAAAGAAATAGTGCCAGAGGAATTGCAGAAAGAAGAGGGTGTGACGGTTTAATGGGATTTTAGTAAAATATGATATATTTTTTTTAATTTGCCTGAGTGTTTTATTCTTTTTAAGTAACTCGGATGGGATCATCTAATTCTATAGATAAGCCATGTATAGTCACCAGCCCAACATAAATTAATTGAAATGGCTGCTGAACACAACACTTGCTTTCACTGAGAATGCAAGTTCTTCAAGGACTACATACTCTCAATCTCTTTTTCTACCTCCCTGGGGTCTCTCTCCCCCCTTTTCCCTCTTTTTTTTCCTCTTCCTTGATGCCCAAGATGGTTCCATTAGTCTTGCAAATATTAATTCTCAATGCAAACAGAATGTGTCAGGTACGGGGGGATGTAAATGGAAAATTAATTGAAGAGCAACGTGTAGGCTTGTGCTATACAATGTCCTCAGCAAGAATACTCAAACAGAAACCTGCCACTGACTTGCTGCCCCTCAAAAGCCCTTCCACACATGGAGCACAAAGCTGGGCTGCTGGCACAGGAGGTGCACAGGAGTTTTTTGAGCAGTGCCTGATAACTGATTCCTCTTTGGGGGTTTGTTGTTCCAGGGTCACTGGTGCACAGCAGCGTTGACTGCACAGCCAGGACAGAGCTGCTGCCCTTCCCTCGCTCAAGCCCTGACCCAAACACGGCCCCAGGAGAGCCATGGTGCAAGGTTTTGTCATCCTCCTCTTTCCAAGGCAATCAGTCCCTCAGGAAAGGTCAGGCTGCCATCAGCTGCAAAGGTCCTGTTAACCCTCTCCAGTCAGGAGTGGTAAAAAACCATTCCTGACCCCTGTTCAGAGCTGTGAGCAGGAGCTTTTGGAGCTTGTTGCCAACCTCTGACAATGCAAAGTACAGAAAGTGATCAATGAATTTTACTGCTTTATCTGTTTCAGAAATTGTCCTCAGATTATGATGCCATTCAAATCACTTGCTGCATGCAGATGCTTTGCGAAAAAAGAAATTTCTTCAACACTTCATAACAATTATTTGTAATCTATGTTATTTTGACAAGACCTTGTTGATGATATTGCGATTTTTTTTTTTTTTTGGTCCATTGATTAGAAGAGTTTTAGATTTCTGAATTATTAGATTTGGAGGTGAGAATTCAGTATTTGATTTCAGTTAACAGGCTTTCAATCCAAAGAGATGATAGTTCATTCATTCCATGTCCTTGAGCAGCACAATCCAGAGGTTTCAGGCAGTTCTTTCCTCCCATACTTTGATGTATGAGTACATTTGACAAAGCTTTATCTCCTAGAAAATTATTCAGTCTTTCTTTCAAGCCATATAGAATTCTCCTGCTTTCAATAAAAACCCCAGATGTTCCCATGACTTCCCCCTCATTAAAATAATTTGCTACAGTATTCCTGGGAAACTAATAGAAGTAGTTGAGAATACAAGCAGAATTTGTAATGAATTTTCACACACTTTTTAAATATTTTCCTAGCAAAAGTTCCAGGTTTTGGGCTGTTGCTGCTCATTTTTATCCAGACTCATTATACCTGGTTTAGTGACATCAGCAATCTGGATCCTTTCTCTGGTCAGTGAAGAAAAAGAAACTTTCCCAGGTGGATTGCATTTCCCAAGGCTGGTCTCTCTACTGAATAAAATAGGAGGCTGGAAAAACCAGCAGACCTTAAGCACCTCAACAAGATATTTAAATTTAGGTGGGAAATGCCCTGGCTCTGCTTGCTCATCCTTAGAGCTGGTTCTTTGAGTGAAAGGACGGGGCACAAATCTGGAAAAACCCAAGGAAATCTATCACACATCTCCAGCAATCCTTACTGGTCTTTTCTGGTGCTACTGAGATTTATTTTAAAGAATCCACCAGGGTCAAAATTGTTTCCACTCTCACTGAAATTATAACTCTATTTCTCAGCCTCATCAGCAGCATCCTGAGGTTTTTTTTGCTCACCAGGAGAAAAGCAATAGATCAGATCTTTAACATGCACAATATTAACTTTCTAAATCCTACTTTCTCTCAGGATTTACTCGACTAGATAATTTCTATTTATTTTGGACACCTTCTGATGTCGTGTCTATAGAGATTTGTGGGGAAAGTACAGATGTTACAAAGGATTTTGCTTTTTACTCTTAACCACCCCCTGATCACCACAACCAACAGTCTTTCTGTCTCCTTTCACATTTCCATCTTTTCTCTTCCCCTGTTTCTCTGCACTCAGCATCCTGCAAGCAGTGCTGTACAGTCTTCCAGTAAATATCTCATTTAAAGAGTGAGGAAGCCTGAATTAAATAGGGCAGGGACTCTTGCTGGCCCGAGTTAATGGAGATGTCTTTTAGTGAGTGTCAGCTCTAGACAGTTCAGCTCCGCCAGCGTCGTGACAAACCTTCCTCCCACATTTAACAGTGTGTGAACAATGATCCACTAGGAAGGTGTCTGATAGCATTTGGATGGGGCCATGGCTCATTTTTAGGTATTTTCTCGTAATTCAGGGCCACAGCTTATAGCCTCATATAAGTGAATAAGACCAGTGAGAAAACCAAGTCCTGGAAGCAGGAGCAGCGGTCGTTGGCTCAAAGGCAGACAAGAAACCACATCTTGGCCCAGTCTTGATAAATTCATTATGCTCTGTCCTGCAACCAGTGGAAAATATGGATGTGTCTACATGACAGTTACAGAAGACAACCCAACAAGTCTGGAAGGTGAAATTATTCTAATTGGTGTAACTGAAGGCAGAATTTGGGACAACATTACCACTATGAGTACCACTATGAGATTTCATTTCACAATTTCATTATCATAGTGGTGTTCCTCTCCCATCTTCAGAGAAACAGCATCTAATAGGGGATCATGTACTGGTAGTGATGCATTGCAATTAGAATGCTGGAGTAAAAATTAGCCCTGCTCTTGACACCCCCAAAATTATGCCACCTTGTACTCTGGAGCAATCATTAGGGAAATGAACAATTTCTCCCAGGTGGTATCTCCCACCACTTGGCAGTTTCATAAATGTGATCATTTCAGAAGTGACAAAACTTCCATCCTTGCTGGGAAAAAAAAAAAAAAAAAAAAAAAAAAAAAAAAAAAAAAAAAAAAAAAAAAAAGAGGTTAATTAACCCCAAGCTTTCTTTTCTGCAGCACACCCTCCCAGAGCATCAGCACACACAGAAAGTTGTGCTACTAATGCTTTTTTTGGTGCAGAAAACCATCTTGTGTTTTCACATATGCTTCCAACACGAGAAGTTTCCTCATTTTGACAAAATGTGTTCCCTATATTTTTAGAGCTGGGTTAAAACTTCGCTGCTGAGGAGAGGACACAGGGCAGTCACACAGCTGCTCCCAGAGCAAATGTCAGAAGTGCTGGCACTAATGGGGAAGTGACAATGTCCTTTGCTTCCCTGCCCTGTCCTCCACTTCTCTCTTCCTCCCTGGGCCTGACACCCTGCACAGGGAAACCTACCCCTGGTTTGCAGATTAATCTGCTGTTATCCTGCCCCAAAACAAACAAACAAACAAACAGAGACTCATCTGTACGGAGAAGATACCATTAATATATAACCAGGAGGATCAGAAAACCAGTGAGAGTGCAAACACAGCCAAGAACATGTTTGCAGTGTGTTCAGGATGGATTGCCCAACACTGAGGGAAGCAAAACACAAAAGTTACACTTCCGCCAGACAACATGAGTGGCTTTTCACCAAAAAAACAGGTTTAAAGGCTACACTTGCCTTCCCTCGTGCACTCCTCCCTCTTCTCCTTATTGCACTCCTCTTTTCCAGTAAATAGGTTGTGATTAACTCTTCCTAAATAGGAAAGTAACACTACATCTATAAGTTTCTTTTAAAAAGTAAAGATATGTCAGATGAAAAATGAGGGGGGCTTTGCAGAGGGATAAGGAAGAGCTTCCCAAGGCACACAGAGGTGATCCCAGTTCACAGCCCACCACATGAGGTGGGGTCCATCACTCCTGGAAGTGCTGGCTCACACTGCACTGAGCCCTGAGCAAGGTATTGCCCGGTACCTTCCTCATCAGGTCTCATCAGGACTAACCCACATCAACATTCGTTACTGAATTCCTGAAAAGAATGGGTTAATGGTTCACAAAAATCGATAAAAGACTGCTGTGATGGAAGAGCCATCCTGGAATGACAGAGTGTTTTTTTCCTGCCAGCAATACTCTCACATTTACTGAGAGAGCCGAAGCTGTGATATCTAATTCAGGCTTAAAGTCTCTCAAAGCCTGGTGTTCTCCACCTCCCCTGCTAGTGACCAAGCAGTTTTTTTTCTGTCGAGGCTGGAGCTGATGATGATAAAACAAACAGCCAGGACTGTCCCTGTGCCCCAGGCACATGAAACAGTGAGCACAGCAAGGTTCATGATCCCTGGCTGAATTTGCTCAGTGTTACCACCCAGCAGCAGCCCATGCAGCTGATTGCTGCAGTGTTCTGGGTGTTGAAACACACACAGCCTCTTAGGGCTTTCCTTTTGCATGGTCTGCCTTTTCAGGCCTCATCTTTTCCTGCCTGTTTATTTATTTATTCAATTAATTATTTATTTATTCTCAGTAATCTCACTAGAATATACAGTGACCAGTGCTCTTTAGATCTAATAAAAAGGCTGCAGACATGGTTTATGTCCTCATTTCTCGTTTCATACTACTTCAGGAGCCAATTTTTTAAGGCTGTCAGAGCAGTGTCCCCCTGGTGACCCCTTGAACTCTCAGGGTTCAAAGCCCCCTGTGATGGTCACTTAGTTGTTCAGGAGTTGCAGGAGATTTTACATTCAGGGAAAAGAACATTATGATAAGAAAGCGGGATTAAGCTCTGACATTTCTGCTTGAAGCTTGACCAAGCAATATGGAACACACTGAGAAATCCTCTTGGTGCACCTGCACAGGATCAGCCAGGTCTCCAGCCCAGCCCTTGGCTCCAGTGCACACACGAGGGCTTCACTGGGGACAGCAACAATGGAAACAACAACACGTCCTACTAACAATAGTTAACAATATTAACAATGCAAATACACGCTTTTGGCTGTATTGTTTTGTTGGGCTGCTTTTACCATAGATCTAATCTCTTCACCTTTGGCCTTGAAAATGTGTTTTAATTAACCCACTAGCGAAACACTAGGCTGGGATGGTCTGATCATTTTAACTTTATTTTCCTGAATGAAAACAATGCTGGCCAAATTTACTGTACACTGTCACCTTAATTACCTGTCTTAAACAATCCCTTTCACACCCACTTGCAGTTTATCACAGTGTAACACAAAAACTCTTTCTCTAAAAAAAAACTTTAAATGCTTCTGAGATTCAAACTGTAGATTGCTTGTGCAGCTATAATCTTAAAGAACATCTGCTACATTTGTGTGGTAAAGGAAGTCTCTTTAGAATACAGCCTTTGATTTCTATAAAAGACAAATCAGGCCACATGTTTTTGTTTTGAATGCTTCTCATCACAAGAGGAAATTTTCTGCAGCTTGGAATTTTGAAGGCATGAAAAATGTATTTATTTTTTTAAACAAAGAGCGCACATAAGAACATCAACAAAACTCCTCGGAAGTGTTAAAAACCATTCCTCTATCATCTTTAAAGAAACACTAACGACTGCCTGACCCATATTTTGATCTACCTTTCTGTCTTAAGTTTATCTGGGTCATATCATGTCTTTGATCCATTTAACTCCCATTGACATCTCAGACCTTAGGAGGTTCACCCATCATTAGCTCTGGAGCTGCTAATAGCCCAGACAAGCAGAAGAATGGGAGGTTTCACTGGGCATTTTTTTATTTGTCTCTCAAAGTGAGTGAGTCAATAGTGGTGGATTGACAAACTGGCTTTGACACCAGTGTGCATTGAAGGTAGGAATCGATGGTACCTTGTGGCTGAGCGATCCAGAACAGATTTTTTTTTTTTTTTTTTGCTTATTTTTTAAGAAACTATGAAAAAATAAAGGTTCTGGCTTTTCATAGGGAACCATTTGTTTAAGATTTTAAAACTGGTTTGTTGCTGCCCATTTCTTCCACCTACATCTCCTTTCTCTTCTTCACAGGGATCTTAGAGATGTCTAAACTCAGCTTTTTCAAAAGAGACCACACTTGTAGAGAAGCATCTTCTACACTTCTCAACCACCCAAATGCTTCATAGTATCTCCCTCTTCTCTGCTTCTTTCCCCTGGTGAGAAGCTTTGAGCTAAACCAGCTCCAACCTCTTCAAACAAAAGGTCAGATCCTGCCTAAGGTGGGCTCTTAATCCTGGGTGTGGAATGACATGGTTCCATTCTCCCTTTTGCAGGGTTAGAGGAGTCCACAGGTCCCTGCTGCAAGCCTGGGGCAGGAGGGAAGCAGCAGGGACATGATGCAGGAGCACAGTTCAGCCAGGTACACCAGCAGATGTTACACTTAGAGCAGTGCAGCTCTAAAACACAATGTCTATTGTCTGGGCACATGAATCAAATGCACAGTCAGTATCAGCCTTTTGATAAGCTTCTGATTACCAAGATTATTTTTATTTTTGCATGCTAGGAATAAACGTTTGCCATGATTTGAAATGCAAAAGCTACAGTTCTGCATAACTAAGACACTGATACAGAAAAACAATTATGATGCAATTTTAAAAACTCACATCACTAACCCTGTAGCAAATCCCTTACAGTTTTGGAGGTCTGTCAAGCTGGTATGGCTAAAAAGTGCCCTGCTGATAGCAGCTGTGACCTGAAGCACATCCTTTTTAGTGATAACTGCTGTCAAAGTGGGGAGACAAGTAACAAGGGCAGAAAGGCATTTCAGTTGTAGCAGCTTGGATAGCTCTCCTATAATTTCTATTTTCATTCACTGAAAATATTTCATTAGCTGTCAATTATTTTTGGTTTGTGGATGAATTTTTTTTCAGTTCATTCATTTATCTAGTCAGTCACTCATGCCATGTTTTAATGGCAAAGAGGTATCAAAATTCATATATTTATACCTTAGGTGCTGCCCAGAGCTCTCTGAAGTCAATACAAAGATGCTAGTTCGTTTAAGGTCCACTTGTTTGTGACTCTGTTTTTCCTGCTAGGCTTCTAATCAAACTCAGTTTTACTGTTCTGTGAAATACAGGATCCTCCTTAATGCATAGTCGATTCTGCTTTATCTGAAGATTTACTGTGAAAGAGAATAATCTTTCTTTTGCATGTGGAATGGAGAAAGTCCATGGAGATAACTTTGGAAAGGTGGGGAGGCTCTGTCACTGATCACCCATGGCTCTAACAGAGGTATCAGGCCTTAGTGGACAATGGATCAGAGCAGAGTGGACAGAGGGGACAATGGATCAGAGCTCCCCCTGAGCTCCCACCACCCTATTTTCCCTGTAGAAATCTCTCCCCCAGTCAACAAACCAAGTTCCTCCACTCCATGTCCCCGTGCATTTGGGAGAGAGAGCACAGTGCAAATGCACATTGGATTCTGCTCTAAATGGTGGCAGATGTTCTTCATCACTGCAAAGGAGCCTCTTGTGCAAGTAGCAAGACAGAGCTTTTAATTTGTTTTTTCACAGAATAACTACGTATTTACGTAGTTGTGAAATTACTTTTCTGATAGAGAATCAGATTTGCAAAACATTTGGTGCATCTTTTTTTCTGTAATCATGTCTTCCCCTTGCTCTGAGATGCAGCACTCCTTGTAAACAAGCATCTCCTCTCCTTAGTACCCTCACCTTTATCATCATGCATGGAAAAGAGATCCTGGGCTAGCTTTCAATCCAGCATCTGCCCAAAGCCTAGAGGAATGCCCAGAAGAGCTCCCAGAGGATCCAGGGAGGCATGGATTGGGTGCTGAGCTCTGGGTGCAGCGAGTAACCAACCCACTGCACCCTGCCAGGTTTCAGCTTCGATTAATGAATGTGCAACTTTCTGCAGAGATCATTCACAAAGCCTTTCAAGTGCACCAGAGCTCATTTTTGACCAAAGTTTTCACTGTTTGCATGTGATTTCAGCAGAAAAATTCTGAAAAGCTGGGGTCTCAGTTGAAGCTGTGGTATACTCTGAGCTCACAACAAAAAGTGTAGTCAGAGGGGAAACTGAGTTCTCAGCTCACTCCTGAGGTGAATTGGAATGGCACAGCTCCCTGATTTTCTGGTGTTTTCTACTCATTGTCAGTCTGTTCAGAAGTTCAAGCACTTCAAGAAATTCCAAGCATGCATTTCACTTTTACTGAGATGAGCAATATCAGCTATGTTAAAACAGCAAGCAGTCAGGATTCTGCTTTGCTGTGAATCTAGATCCCTTTTAAAAATTCTGACCAGATCTGGGGGAAAGTCAGACACAGGTTCACATAATACCATTGCAGCTAGATTTTCAGCTCTTCTTTACACCTATGGCACTGAGTTCCAATATATTTAGCCTTTTTTAATATAGATAATCTTGTTTCTCAACTATAAAGCAAGTGCTGGTGAGGGGGTGGTGACTGTCACTGCAGGATTGAAAAGAGGCAGAAATGCTTCCGCAGTGCCTCACATTGGATGGAGTTCTGACCTTTGTCTCCTACATCCAGAGATGGAGATGGAGCAGCTTTTTCCAAAGAGCTCAGGTAGGTCCCAGTAGTTCCCATTATAACTCCATGACTCAGCACCTAACGTGATCTCTGCCCCTGACACAATCAGGGTGAAGAAAAAAGAAATACCCAGTCACCCTTGGAGCGACGTGTCTTGCTGACAGTTAATTTGCCAACAGCACTCCGTGGCTTTGTATATTAATTAAGCAGCGAATTAATTCATTAATGTTGCCGGCACGGAGGGCAGAACATACCTTCATTTCATAATGCCTAATTCCATTATCAACAAGCTAAATTCTGCCCTCAGCTCACCTACACGATGGCACTGCTGACTCCAACAGATGCCACAAGGAAACGTCTGGGGGCAGTTTTTGGCCTGACTTGCTTCATTGTGCTACAGACAGCAATGAGGCATTTTCATTCCTGTAAGTAAATTTTCCTTCAGAAGCTTGGCAAAGTAAAACCTCAGACACTTTTGGGCTCTTTGCCCAACTTGAGAACAAGGGGCACAAAAAAAGGTTCATTTTTCTCACCAGCTACAAATTTGATTGACGTGGAGGGCTGGTCCTATTAAGCTGAGATCTGGCCTGGGTTCAATGTACTTGGAAGCCTAGTTACAAACGCATTAAAACAACTTTAACAGAGATTTTGTCAACCTATCAAAGACAAATCAAGAGTGATTTCCCTGATGCCTCTGCTGAATTGGGTAAATTCCATTTATTGACTTCAAGCATTGCGTGCTGGTAATTTTTTTCTCTGTCTTTTTCTCCTGAGGAATTTGACATGATCAGATCTACTCTGATGTTTCATAATCACATTTTCTTTCCCCTTCCTCTCTCCTCCTTTGCAGGGTGCTTGCAGTGTTGCAAAGGTATAGAAGATATGTATATTGGAGAAAAGAGATGGGCCAAATTCAGAAGTGTTCTTAACCAAAATTAACTCAGTAGAACCTACTTTAACCTGGCCTGCCCTGCAATTTCTTTGGCTTCTATCACATAGAGGCCCTTGGAATAGCATCTATAGGACTGCTCAGGTTAAAAAAAAAAAAGCCATTAAGAACAGCTTTTATGGGATGTAGAATGAACTAAATGCCTTCAGCTTCCTGCACTGGAAGTTCATAGATTGGAGGAGGAAAAGCATGTTAATTTAAGCATAGCATGAAAAGGGTTAAATGTGTGTTGGAATAAATGTCACTTCCAAGCAATAAAAAACAACTGGAGGAAATTTCCATGGACATCATAGAGGTGAAGCACTAGGTTCCAGTGGCATGTGGAATAAATCTGAGCAGGACTGTCTGAAGGATTCCCTGTGGTAGCAGAAAAGATTGGCCTCATTGGGGTCCGGAGTTTTCATTTTATGCCATACTCATTTTTAGTTTGTGTAGCACACACTTCTCACAGAGAAGCAGTGATACCTGTCCCCTGACCCTGAGGAAAGGCAGAGGGACCCACACAGGGGCTGCCACATCCCCATTTTAGGGGAGCCACTCTTGCCAGCATGAAAAGTGCACCAGCATCCTCGACCAGTTTGCATGGGTGAAACTTGCTGCGACTGACACAGCTCGACACATTCCTTGGAGTTTTGGATGAAACCCACAGGAGCCTCAGCAGTTTCAGCTCTGCAGAGGCACTGGTCCCAGTGCAGAGCACAGCGTGCAGCTGAGCCCTGACACACACACTGCCACACAGCCAACGTGTGTTTAAAGCCACCAGCTGTGCCTTGCAATGACTGTAAGAGCAGAAACACCGAGTTCCTGCCATGCTGAGCTTTCCCAGCTCCTCTGCAGGGCACAGCTGGCCTGGGGCTCCTCAGCAGGAACAACACATCATGGCAGCAGCCAGGGGCCAACAGGTTCCCAGAGCCCAGAGACACCCCAGGGTGCACACCGGTGTTGTCCTCACTGCCATTCTTTGTCACCAGGCATGAGAATCAGTCAGCCGGAATGTGGTGCTGCCTTGGATGTGCTGAAGGAGCCTCCTCGGGAATGCACCTCCCTCGCCCTCAGCCTGGGGGCTGCGGGAGCTGTGGGCAGCCAGGGAGCAAGCCTGGCACACACATCCTTTGTTCTCTCTCTTTCCTGGAGGAGAAAACCAAAGCTAAGCAAGATTCCAGCCATGTGCTCAAAGTCAGACCATGATTCAGTGATCAGCTGTGAGGGCAGACGTGCTGTGCTAGCCACTATTCCTGTTTCTCCCAAGTTAATGGGGATGGATTTATTCAGTGCATATTTATTTTGTGGGTGTCTTTTTCAAGACATTTCCTCAATTTCTTGACTTACAGTTTTCATTATTGTGAAATTTGATTACAGAACCAAGCAAATTCGCCGAGCAAGGCATGTTTCCATCATGCAATTTCACTCCAAGCTAGCCCCATCTCAGCCTGCGGATTGCATGGAGAGAGGATCGATTCTGTGTTTCCCAACTGACAGACTCATGAGAAATATTCTGATCTTGTTTGGATCCCACTGAGAATATTTCATATGTTTAAAGGCCTGCTAAGTTTTTTTCTCCTGTTTACCTGCTGCTCCACATAGTGAAATAGCTTGGGAATGAGGGAGCACTGCTTCTGGATCCTTGACAATGTGAGCTGCTTTGTCCTTTGCTTTCTGTTCCTTCCTCTGTACACGCTCGCACAGATATTCCCTGATCACAGCAGGGTATGCAGGATACAGAGATTCTCACTGTGTCAAAATGTAGCATGCTGGCCTGGAGCAACTCTTCAATTTTTCACATTTATGTGACACTATAAAAGTAAGTAAGAGCCATGATTTTATCTTGTGCCCTAGCAGCTAGAATTTACATAAACTTAGAGAGGTCTTGAAATCACAAATGTGAAGTGAAGTATTGTGTATCATTAAAATAAATCACTGTCACAGCAGCCTAAAACTTAACTAAAATCTCTCTTTTAGGAATCAGTCTGTCTGGTCATACAGTGCAGCCAGCAAAAAGTTTTGCACTCAATATTCTGTAGTTCATGTAAGTTACATCAATCTCTATTTTTATTCTACAATTTCATATTTAATATCATAGAGTTACCTCCCTTAACTATGTTTAATTTGGCTTTATGCTTGTTTATTTTCTTTGTCATGTCATTTTTTCCTCTTGTTGTTAGTTTTGTTTGGCACTTGTATAATCACACTTTGGAAACATTAACTAATTAACCTTCCTAATACTCCTGGGAGGTACTGCAGACTACGTCAGCCTTACCCTGCCTCCCACTTCATGATGAAATAAGCAGGAGTTGTCTGATTTGCATAAGGATGAAAAGAAAGTTGTCTGAGCCAAGACTCAAATCTGGGGTTCTTAGCTGGGACTTTTCCCTTTCCTTTTATACTGGGACTATTTTACAACTGGTTGTTGGATCAGATTAAGCAGGAATGGCAAACGAAGGGGTCGTACCCCCTTCCCTGAGCTCCTTGTCACTCAGTACAGGCATATGGGGCATCCCCAAGCCAAACACAGAGTGCTCCCATCCCACCCCACAGCATCATCGCCACACAAAGAACAAAAGCTAACGCTTGTATGGCTGATCTCTTTGGCAGCATCGGCAGTACCTAAAGATACAAATGAAAACGAGGCATTTTCTGGTGGATACTATGCAAACCTCCATGAAAAATGGTCCCTGTATTCAACAGCCCACAAACTTCTCTGTATATGTACCTTCTGTCTGAGTAGGGAGCCCACCACCAGCTAGAGATCTACTGTAGAATCACAGAATCATTTCGGGTTGAAAAGCCCTCTAAGGTCATTGAGTCCAGGCATTAACCCACCACTAAGCTAGAGACAGCACTGGAAAAACAGCCACTCCAGAGGATGGCTGGAAGTATAATTACCCTTGTAACTTTATACCTGGCATATGCAATAGATAGGTTAATGTTATCAGAGGGAGGAGTAGGAACAGGGTTGGGTAAATCAGCTCAATCACAAGGATGAAGGCTACCCCAGGAAGCCAACTCCCGGGAAGCATCATGGCAGGAATATGCCTCAGGAAGGAGGAGGGCTGGTTTGTGCAACAGAGAGTGGGTGAGGCAGTGGGAAGAGCAAAGCCAGTGGAGCCCTCTGATGCTTCAGGCAGCCCGAGCCTTGCCCTGGGGCTGTGTGGCTCAGAGCAGTGGTGTGATGCAGGAGCAGGAGGTCCAAGCACGGTGTGGAAGGCTGGGGTGGGAAGTGCTCTGTAGAAAACCAGCTTGTGAGGAGGGATTGTTCAGCCTTAGGAGAGGGAGAAGGCTCAGCACAGCCACACCCATGCACCTGGGCAGCCCTGCACCTCCAACCAGCCTACTTCCACTGCTGCTTGGGGTGAATAGGGCCTCCCTCTTTTGCAAACTCTTCCAGTGAACTTGTGTGTGAGCACAGCTAAACATTTCAACAGCGTCCCTTAGCTGCCAAAGGCCTGCTCATTCTCCTGCATTCACCTCTGTGCTCAGGGTATCACAAACCAGTCTGTGAGACACACGAGTGCCCCAGTTCACTGCAGCACTGGGGCAGGTTCCCACAGAGGGCTCTGACAGGATAGCCAAAACCAGAACAGCTGAGAGGGGCAACAGCAAGGACTCAGTGTGTTTCTCCCACTCTGGTGGACTGGACAGCCATGCCTATCCAGCAGTGAATCACAGCAATGACCCACTGCATGCTGGAGCATTGCTCCCATGTGCCAGCACACTCTTTAAACATTCCTGACTGTTGGGATTGCATGAGAGCAGAGCAGTGTGCTGCCCCTTCATGCTGTGACACCACTGCCAGGCCTCAGCACACCCTAGCTCCTCAAACCAGAGTCATTTCAGCTTCTGAAGAGTGGAACCAGACTGTTCTCTGTGTCTGTCTTTTCCAAAGAGCAGGAAGGTGAACAGGGGATCACAGGAGAAAAAAAGGGGTTTGATGCAATCCACACGTGTGTGTAAGTGGAATACACAGCTGTATAATGGAAAAGCACAGTTTGAAATGTTTGTGAAGCAGGCCAGTAGTGGGCTGAAATGTCAGCACTTCTTTCCTTTTTATGTGGTAGGAGAATAAGATTAAATTCCCCTTAAATGCCGTAGTGGCTTCTGCCTTATTAGAATCATCTCTCATAACATTTTTAGAGTATTGTGTGGAATCCACTTAAACGAATCCCCATGAAATGAAGAGTGCTGTTAGAATAATCTGGCTCTTGTGTGGTGGGCTCTGCCTTGCACAGCAAGATTTGGCTGTGTGCTTGAGAGGGAGAGCAGGCACCAGCTTCCCAGCTATTCATATTTAAGTATCTCAAAAGGCACCAAGACACTTGCAACAATATTGTATCACACTGCTATTTGAGCACGGAGAGAAAGAGCTTTGAATAATTAAAATCAATTAAAAGGCTAAAGGATAGGGATTCTTCTTGTCTTCAGAGAACACTTTACAGCAGTAGGTAAATGTTTTCTTGCCTTACCCAATAATTATCTCTCTCAAACACACCTACCCACACACAATCTTGTGCAGCCACAGTCTCTCCTGGCTTAGATGTTGGAAGTTCTCAAGGTCAGTTATGTGAGTGCTGACACTGATGGCCAGAGCTCTCGCACAGCCCCGATGGGGGCTCCCAATGAAAGCAGCTCCAGCTGCCACAACCTGGACCCTGCTGAAGACCAAAACCTGTTCTCACAACTCTGTGCATTCAAATCCTTCTGGAAATATGTTGCTGCTAGCAGAGCTGGGCTCAAATTGACCCAAAAAAAATATATATTCTAACATCTTAGATGACAGCACTTTGTGTGTGTGCGTGTCTGGTTTCGATTCACGGGCTGGGATCAATGTGGTACAAGAGCACTTTCATCTCACCAAGCTGGAGTTCAGGAGATTAATGTCTATTATCTTGGGGAAAAAAAGAAATAAAATCACAACTAGCCCCTTGATCTGCTCCATCAGCTGATGTCTTCTCTGACTCAGGGCACCTCCACCTGAACGCCCACTGACCTCAGCAGTTCCTGGTGGTGATGCAGCTCCGTGAAGCAATCCCCAGTGGATTGCATTACCTGCTGATGAGGTGGCACTCCAAGCAGTGATGCAAACAGCGTCAGCTCTGAGGTTCTTTCTCCCTCTCCATCCCCCTTGGCATGCTCCTCTCCCTGCCATGTCCCTCTGCCTCTCCTGAGAGCCCCAAGCATTTGGCTTTCTCTGCTGCCTTATTCAAAAATCCCCATCACTTCCCATAGCATGAAATCCCTGGAACAGAAAGGAATGAATTGCTGGCTGACACATGCCCTGCAATAAAACAGCAGCTTGTGAATAAATACATAAAGAAGCCTTTGGGTCTGGGTTGGCTTCAGAATAGATCAGTTTATTTCTGCTGTGATTTGGGGAGTACAAATATCTTTACATTAGCAAACAGCACACGATGGGGTTTCTATCCCAGCAAGGAATGTGTGTGGATTAGGGAAAGGCCAGCTCCTACCTTGGCACTGCCCTTGGGGGGAAGAACAGTCCTGTATGGTCACACTCACCAGAAGATTATTGTAAGAGTTTAATGGTTAACTTCACCTTTGAAAGTTCTTGTTCCACATCAGAACCTTCTTGCCTCCTTCCCCGTTTCACTGACTAAATGGATTAATTGAAATTATGGAAATAATTTTGAAAAATACAGTGAACAAAATGACATCTTTGCTTTTGGGCGACAATATTTAAAATTTGAATTTTTCTGTGGTTTTCGCGGGGTAAAAAGTTTTGTTTGCAAGTTTATTTTTTATCTGCCAGCTGAAATCATATACATTTGAAAATGTATATATAGGGAGAGAAAAGCAGCAGAGCATTTCCAGGTGACCTGTTCTGTGGAAGGGGAAGCTCCTGTGCTGCCCAGTGGGTGCCAGTGTTGGTCACTGAGGGAAGGACGGAACCACACAGGTGAGTTGGGGATTCAGGTTTAGACTCAAAGGACTGGAAACAAGTCCATCCACTTCTGCCCTTGAGCCTGGCAAAAGTTGGATTTCTGTGCAGAGCACTGAGAGCCAACGAGTGAGAACACTCAGTATAAAGCAATTTAAAAGCATTAGCAAGAACATTTCCTCCATCTCTTTAAGAACACCCCTTAGCACCTGATCCAGAATTTCCTTGTGCATTCTTGGTTGTTTTAGGAAAGCATGTACACTCTTTTTTCCTTAATATTTTTAGCTGAGCTCCCTCAAGAAAGCACAGACAATGGCCTGTTCCTCCTCTCGAGGTTCCTGGATAGCAGCAGCGTGGAGCAGCTCTCTGTGGTTCAGATGTGTTTCAAACACGGGCCAATTGCCAGGGTTTCATTAAGTGAACAACATGTGAATGTAACCACATACAGAGCTGCTTCCATCCACGGAGCGCCCAGCGCCTCTGCACGAAAGCAGATGTTATGGAAACAGCCCAAGTCAAATAAGCAAGGCAAGATTACCTCCATAATGAGCTAAAAATTAGTTCTGCACCCTCTTGAAGGGATCAAAAAAAAAAAAAAAAAAAAAAAACAGAAAATCCCCACCTGTTTTCCTAAAATAAACAGTGCAAGTGGCACGGACGCACAGGCAGGTATCAGCAGGTGTAAAGCATTTTCTTTCTCAGTATCCCATACATATAGATTTCAAAGATAAATTCAGACTCAAGACTAAATATATCCTACTGAATCTAAATGGATATAAATTACTTCTTCCAGCATAAAAAGCATACCAAATAAGCTTCTGAATTTCTTTGCTTCTTAGACCCTGATTTATTATCTGGCTACAGGGAAATGCTGTCATCACTGACATGTTTAGACAGATTAACACAAACTGATTATAGTCTATAAAATCATTAAGTTTGAAATACCTTTATTTTGCTTATTTTTTTATTAAAAAAATATCTTTGACATATGCATAGCACCCAGTGTATGTTATCCTTTGCCTACACAGGGTATTCCCTCCACTTTTAATGCAGAAATCTTAAACACACACTTTTTCCTCTATCTCTGCCCAAAAATACTTTTTCTCCCATCACTGCACATCACTGTCCAACAGCCATGTGCTCTCAGTGGTGGTGAAGGAAAAGGACTGGCCATGGTGGCAATCAGCATTTTAATTGCTAATTCCTTGCTCACAATTAATCTGAAACCAATGTTACTCTCATCATCACCATTGTTCCAGGTCTAAGCCCAGGCTTTCCTTTTTTGCAGTGGGGAAAATGAAGTGGATTACTGGGAAGAGGAGGCAGCCAAAATGCGAATCAGTGCTACTGGGCAAGAAGCCTAGGGGATTTCCCCACTTTCTCCCAATTTTCTATCCCCTCTGAGCTTACTGATAAGGTACAAGAAGAGGAATTTTAAAGGGAAGTCCCTTCCTGGTGGTTCTCTGCCCACACAGACATATTCTTCCTCTCACCACCTCTTTCTCCACAGTGCTCCGTCCAAGAAAAATGGGAGGGGAAAACAGGGAAGGGGAGCAATGTAACTAGTTTCAAAGAAAAACTTTTTTCCTCATCAGCAGAGCTGAAAGGCTTTGAAAAAGCCTTGCTTTCTGCACAACACGAACAGCTACATAAACTTCTTTCTCTTCCCTTCTCTTTCTCCCAGGAGGAGGGTAGAACCTGAGAGATTTTTTATAGTTCTTCATTACTTCAAAATGAACACTTTAATTCAAATTTCAGCACAGTTTTGCTCTTTTTCTTTTTTTTTTTTTTTTCTTTTTGTAAATGAGCCATTGAATGAAAGGACTACTTTATCCATTTTTTGTCTAAACATTTTTGGGGGTGGAGTGATCATTAAAATATACAGATACATGAGTCCTTGCAGTTTGCAATTTGGCTTACATTGAGTAATAGTTATTTGTCTGAGTTAAATTAATGTTGATGGATTTCTTTCATATTTCTTCCTCACTCTGAATAAGATTTACTGAATGTAGCTTTTAAATGTCATTACATATGTGGCGCTAATTCACATCTGCATTTTTGTGCTGGGAGGGGTAACCTATTTTCTGCTTCCACTCTCACTAGCTGGGCTCACATGTTTCAGGGGCTAGTTCTGCCATTCACTGCTTTCAAAGAGCCCTGATTGGCTTCAGTGGGAGTTAAAAGCACTTCAGGGCTTTAAGAAAGAGGTCTGATCAGTTTTTAAAGTGTTCAAAGCTGAATGGATTTAACTATTATCCATGAGTTTTCAGAAGTTTCTTTCAGTGACAATATGAACCTCAGTGCACTTAGTGCGATTTTTTTAAAAAAAGGATTTGGTATATTGTGGCAATAACTGCAGAGCAAATGCTGCCTACAAGGAGTCAAAATCAGTTGTTCATCCAGCAGAAAGTCTCAGTCCGTCGATGTCGTGTGGGAAGGCTTGGCTGGGAGACCTCAGCACAGCCAGGAATGTTGGCTCATGGCAGGCTGGGACTTGGAGCTTAGACAATGCTGATTAAAGCCTGTGACAAATTTATGTCATCTGCTCAAACCACAGACTGCCCTTGGGACCACCCTGGTCCATCGAGGCTGCCGTGCTGTTCCCCTTCAGCCCTTGCCCTCACCATTCCATCTGTGCTGCTTCATCTCAGTTTTGCCACAGCTCCATAGAGAATACAACACCTGCTGACATGGACCTAGCTGGAGTCTGTCTGTCCCCTGAAAATATGTCTGAAAAATACAAAGGGTGTTTGACAAAGCACCTTGGAGTTGGGGTTTTGAGGCGCAGCGAGCGCATTCCTCCATGTTCCCGCATCGCCCGTGTGACCCATCCCAACACCCAAACATAAGAACTTCTCCGAGCTTAAGCACCTGCAGAAGGGCTGGCATATGGTGAAGTGCTCGACTGAAATGGGGCAACCATGGGAGGAACAGCCCTTGGAGTCCAAAACTTAGCTAATGGAAATTGGAATGGCGCCACTGATTACAAGGGACTCTCCTAATTAGTGGCAAGGAGAGAGACGGAGCTTTCTGAGGCACAAAACACAGCGCAGCAGAACGTCCCAGCAGAACTCAGCAGCCCTGACTCTGACCTTTAAAATCATATTCCTTCGGTAAGCTCAGTTACAATGCTAAAGTGCTCTTAAAGAGATACAGTGAGTACTGAGGCTTACAAGAGTGTTTATATAAAACATATATATCTATCAAAGTGACAGCTGACTTTTAGTTAATCCTTGATAATTATGTTTCCTTGAGAATATTATGGAATGTCTGGTTTGAGAAAAAAAAACACATAACCATGTTGATTTGTGGCAGAATTATGCATGCGTATGGCTTTGCACGTGAAGCTGATCAATATGTGTCATTAGTGTCTACATACATAATTTTTATGGCTCTTTTTAATAGGGTTTGCTTTATGTTTTATTTTGAGATTGCTAATGAAAGACAGCTATTTATTTAGAGGTCAGCATTAAGCTTGTTGTGATGAAATATGTATTTACTTTCTTTGTACTTGATAAGAATAATGCATGTACGCTTATTATGTCGGCAGCATAAGATTTATGATCTCCACCACTATTAATGTCTTGGCTTTTCAGTGCTTGGATTTTGTAAATGAGCTGATAAGTAGATACACTGCTGTTACTTAGCAACCTTAATTGAAATTTTTAAACAAAATACTTTCATTTTGGAATTTCCCAGGTAATTTTTTTTGGCACTCCTCTATGTGTTTACTTTCTCTTTTCCTCCGTTTGTTACAAGAAGATATCTCAGTTGTTTTTTCCTCCCCTTTTTGTAATTAAAAGAAAACAGGAGAGGTGACAAGGAAAGCAACTTTCAGACAGTGATCCACAGCTTCTCCTTCACTCCTGACGTTTTCCCTGGCATGCGTCAGCAACGCTTTTACGAGAAAATTGCGTCGTCCTCTCGCCACGACCTCTTCGCAAGTTTTCAGCAGCACATAAACCTGCTGCGAAGTTTATGGAAGGCCTGTTGCAGGCAGGCTGCTGCCCAGGAGCAGGGACAGGCAGGGCGTGCAGGGGCTCCAAAGGGGGACAAGCAGCACCTGGGTGACCCCACAGCCGCTGTGGCTGCCCGTCACCAGCCCCATGTGCAGCCCTGACCACAGCAGCTCCTCACTCCCCAGCAAGGGCACCCTCTCACCTGACCCTGTTTCCAGAAGCGCTGTTGTTGTTGTTGTCAATGCTTCTCAAATGATTTCTTGCTTATTTCTTTTTTTTAGCAATAGGGGTCCATGGCAGCTGCCAGGCTGTCCTGAAGTGCCTGTGAAAGCCCACCTGTAATGCAAAGTTAAATGTTAAGTCACAGATCAGGCTCTCTGCTTTCCTGTTAGAAAAACAAACAAACAAAGAAATATCCCTGTGCTCCCATCTTAGTACTGAGATTGATTTTTCTTTATAGTTTCTATAATTGTCTGAGTATTCAGGTGCCATATGAAAGACCATACCCTGTAATCATGGCACTTATCCTTCAACAATTATTCGTCCTCTTCCTCCTTGAGCTCTTTCTGGGGGCATAATGTTCAGGGGTGAGAGACCTGAATCAGTTTAATCCCTCTGTCTTTTTTCTCTGTGCTTTGGTGCATTCAATACTTTTGTCAGATGTAATTATATCTGGGTAATGAGGAGATGAGTTCTGAGCCGAAGTGAAATAGTTACAAGGTGTGTGAGCTTGTCCCACACACAGAGACAGGAATTACAGGCTGAGGAATAAAAGTTTTCCTTGTCAGTGTGATCTGAGAGGTGTCAGAGGAGTAGCAGCTACCAAGAACAGAACAAGCCAGGGCTGATTCAGCCTGGCTCCATACACACATGGCAGAAAGCACCTGGATCCTAACATTTGTTTAGAAAAAAGCTATTAAAAAAGAAAAAAAAAAAAAAAAAAAAAAAAAAAAAAAAAAAAAAAAAGGAGTACAGCATATAGATTCTTAAAAAAAAAAAGGTTATTTTTAGAAAAGGCCCCAGATTAGTAAGATCATCCACATTGCATTTATTTAAGAAACCATTCCAGTAAACTCAGAAGGGGCTGGGATATATTGTCTGAATACTCCAATTGCCCATCTCACCCCAAAAGTGCCTCCAGGACACTGAGGTTGCACCAAAGGCAACTGAGAGCAGAGCCACTCCATCCAAGTGAGCACCAGGCTGGCTTTTATAGCTGTTTTTTTATTTTATTTGCTGTTTTATGTGAATTCTGCTGAAGGGAAAAGGGTGTGGAGGTTTCAGAGCTGGAGCTCCAAAAGGTGTAGCATCCAGCAGCTGCTCAGGAAATATCAGAAATGCCCACGTCACCGGGCTGGGAAGGGCAGCAGAGAGAAGCACAAAAGCCACTACATATTCACTGCAGCCAAAGGTGTTTCCTTTAGCTCCTCTTTTCTGAATGTGAAGGGAAGAGCTGGAAGGACCAGCCACAACAGCTGAGCTGGCAGCACCACGGTCATTTCAGGAGAAGCTCTTGCACAGGGGAAAGGCAGCACTGACCTTCCAGCACAGGAGATGCACACTGACACCCCACCCCGGTGGGCTTGGAGGGGAAGCAGCATCTCTGTGGGGCTGGCACCCTGCCTGGAGCACACACAGCTCTGGAGTCCTCCATTGCCCTTTCCTGAGGCTTTCCAGGGGTCCTGATGATGCAATTGTGTGAATATCCAGTATTTTGCTCATTTAGCAATTAAAGTAATTTTTCACTTCAGGGTGGCTTTAGCAGGTCATGTCCTGCCCCTCCCCAGCAGAGCAAAAGTGAAGGGATTAACTAAAGGAGGGGAAAATCTTCAGTGTGATATGACACCTGACCTGTCACCCCCACCACTGCTGCTGGCATGGGCTGGAATTGTGGCTGAACAGCACTAGAAGAATACAAATGGTAAAAAATAAAAGTTTCACTTGAAATCAAAACTTGCAACATCTTCAGAAATCAATAACAACAAAAAATGTGTGGATATTCATCTAATTGATTTCACATCCACTTTATTTCACAGAAAACACATATTTCTCTCAAACCCTCTTTTGTCCCCACCCCTAAACACCTCACTCAACTGAAATCTTCAACCTACTTTGACTCCTATTCTCTTAATTGGGGTAAATGTGGAAAATACAGTTTTATTAGGAGGTCTCTCAGCAGCATCTACGTCACTCATTGCAGTGAGTTCCCCAGAGTGTGCTGAAGCATGTAGGTACTGGGATAGAAGAAAGTTTTATGAAAAAGTAGTTGTTTTTCCCAGCTGGCTTCACCCAAGTGCTGCCAAAATAAAGCTCCTCACTCACACACCTTGGCTGTTTGCCTGCACAAGGTCTCCAAAATATCCAGCGGGTGGAGAACAGGGGCTTTTCCTTTCCCTACCAGCTGACCTGTCATGGACCAACCACTCCAGTTTGAAGCTATTTTTAATTCCAAAGGCAATCCAGATGATGACATCATTATTGTGGGAGCAATGCCACACAGGCCACCTGCTGAGACAGCTGAGAAAAAGCCAGGGCAGTCCTCCAGAACACTGCCAGCATGGGAACACCCCAGGGCAGCTGCACGGGGCACATCCTGGCTGTGTATGAGCACCCATGGCCTGCAGCCTTCTCTGCCCACAGAGATGCCACCCCCCATTTTTTAGCAAGTCTATTTGGCTTTAATTTTTTTCTTTTGTTTAGACATTTCCAAAGGGTCTGCTCCAGCCTCAACACACAGGCAGCCTGCAGCCTGTGCCCCCAAAAGCCATGGGAGGTGCTCCACTGGCCTTAACGAGGTTGCAGCTGCTCACCCATTATCCTAGCCACAGCTAGGTCACTTCAAAAGCAAGATTGCAGGGCAGAGGTGATATTTCTCTGCAGTGCCGGACTCTAGAAAAGCAGGTGCCTCCTTGTTATATTACTCTGTTGGAAATGTTTATGGCAGCATTTGAGGGAAGGGAGGCTTCAGGTTCCCAGTTACTGGGAGCTGGTTTTGGTCCTACAAGCTCATGGCCTGAGGGTGCATCCAGAGCAAAATGATCAGAAAGAAAAAAAAAAACAAAAAAAAAAACAGGAGAGGGAGTTTTTTAAAAAGTTTCAGTAGATTTAAATGTACTTCATTTTACCTCAAAAGTGAGCAGTTCTGATCAGGCTTAATAAAGCCCCTTGAGACCAAGGATGTGGTAAATACAAACCAGAAAACAATGGGCTCTGTGGCTTCTTGGTCAGTACCAGCACCTGTGGTCCCATCACACAGCTTGGCCTGTGAGAAGACACAAGAGAACACACGTGGTGTGTCTTCACTCACTGAGGAGTATTTAGGTGTCACTGTATAAAAACCTGAATTAAAATGGATTATGATTCAGGGACAACAAAACTCCAGTAACATGAAGAGGATTTTCTGCCCATGTCCCAGCAGCAGGACATGGTTGGATTGTGTTGCTTCTGGGCTTCTCTTCCCTTCTTCTCCTCTTCCCTCCAGCCTCCCAAGGTTGATGGGCCTCCCTACTAAGTCTCAGACACACTGCTCAGACTCCTCACATCACCAGCCATGGACACCAAATGAAAGGTATATTGTTTATGTAGGGACAGAGGATCTAAGAAGGATGTTGGCCCCTTTCCCAAACTGGATGAAGTGAGGGAAAATTCATCCCATCTCTCCAATGGGCTTTGCAAAAGCCTCTGATGAGCACAGACTGGGGCCTGATCCTGCCTGCTCCCTGATCTGACCTGTCAAGGGCTTGATGTGCAGGCACTTTGCTTTTCCTGGAGTGTGCAAGGGAGGATATGAAAGAGGATGTTACACAGGACAATAAATTTGTCTCTTGGCATCCTGCTTTGATAAGAGGAGGAAAATAAAAAAAACAAAACACAACACCATAACTAGCATTTTCAGGATAAACTGCCTGGCAACAGTTCTAAAAAGAGGAGGAAAGAACCCAAATGGCTCATTACAATTAGGTAAAAGAATTTAAAACCACACATCCTCAGAGCCAGTGAAAGCCCAAGTGCTGTGGAATGGCCCATCCCTCCAGTGGGATAAAACCCTGAATGATGCTGTGGTGTCCTGGCAGCACAAACAACAGTAATTTGGGTGTCCTGGCCGTTGGAAGCCTCTGATCTGGCTGCTGGTTTCCAGGAGAGAAAGTGGCCCTGCCCTGGGTCAGTGCACTGCCTGGGCAGCCGCCCTGTGCCCCTGTCACTGCCACTCAGCAGAGCTGGAGCGGTGGCTGGTGGGGTGGGAGCAGGAGGGCTCAGACGTGTCCCACAGTTGGTGTGCAGGGCTCTGGAGGAGCAGGGCACTGGGGGAGAATTCCATTCCTGCAGGGAGGTCACTGCTTCTGCTCTGGGTGCTTTGAAGGCAGCGAGGGGCTGGCAGAGCCCGTGGGCACAGCCAGGGTGTGCAGGAGAGCCCCGAAGGCTCTGCTGATCCTCTGAGTCACCACCCTGCCTCCTCCTCCTCCTCCTCTTCCTCCTCACCTGAGGAGAAGGAGCACCCTTGGCTTTCCAGGTCACTCTGATCAGGCAGTGCCCACATCACGCCAGCTCTGCCAGTGCCTGCAGTGCCACAGCTCACCCTGCTCGGGGCTGGGCACCGGTGACTCCGCTTTGTCACTTGGCTTTCACCTGCAGAAGCCAAAAGCATTAGTAACCCACGGCAGGGAGCACAGAGCAATCATCTTGCTTGGGCAACACACAGGTCTACACCAAACACCAGTGTCTGAGCTTGCACGGGGTGTCTCACCTGGTTACCAAAAGCAGAGAGCAATCCTGCATTCAAACACCCCAAACAAACAAACACCACCTTTCTGTGGGGCTTTGTAGGTGAGCTACAAGCCAACAGCAATACCCACGGCCAGCTGGACAGCAGTGTTAAAGAGTTTTGTTTTAAATATTAACTGCTGAATTTAAAGCTCACCAGGCTGCTTCTATTAGGTTGGACTCAAAATAATCATGGGAATGAAAATAATTGGGCTGCAGGTTGCAGCAACTGTTAGGAAATAGTGGCAGGACAGTGAAAGATATGTTGAAAAGAAGAATTTCTGTATGAGGCCTATGGCATTGAAAAAATTACTGGTTAATCATATGCTAATCAAAACATCACAGAGAGTAAAAATTTCATATGGAGAGGTAACAGGGAAACCATACTTAACTAAATAAGGATCAACCACTTCTGACTTTGTGGAAGTCAGAAACAAATCCTGAAGTGACTGAATGAATAAAGAGCAACTGTTTCCATTTATACTGCCTGAGCATGTTATTTGTTTTCAGGAAAAAAAAAGGGGTTAGGTTAATGCAAAACCTAAAAAAAAAGCAATTTACATAGCTTTTACATGCTTGAAAATAGACTGAAATAAATGTTTTCTTGTTCAGAAAAAGCAAAAGAAAATGCTGTCTGCTCTGTGTCTGAGCTGTCCATCCAACATCCTGGGATGATTAACCAGGTCCACACCTTTCACAACAGAAAACAGCAGCATTCCCTGCCCTACGCTCCCTTTCTCCCTCCCCAGCAAGATCATATCATCAAAGCTCCACTGAAATATTGTTTTCCAGGGATTCCACAGGCAAGCTGGTCCTAGAGGTAAAGTGCAGGATAGGGACATATGGAAATTCAGAGCATTTCACTCCCCAGGCTCCACTGCAGAAGCTGAATCTGTCACTTGCAGGGGGTCTCATTGCACCCCCAATGGCACTGCTGGCACACTTGGCATTGCCCTGCAGTTTCTGCTGGAGTTACCATCACATCCCCCAGGAAATGCTCAGGCAATTTTTCCAGTATTTTATTGCTGATCCTTGTCAGTTCCAAGTAGCAACAAGGAGCCCAGGTGAGTCCTCCCAGGTCCTGCGAGGAGCCTGTCAAGGGCTTCGTCATCTGTGGGTTGAGCGAACGCTTGTGGGGACACCTGGCAGCTCCTCATAACCAGACTGGAAAAGTACAAACCTGAGATCTGTCACCTCTACCCTGCTGAGTGTCTAATTATCTGCCCAGGTATTGCAGGGCCCTGCTGGGTGTCCTGGCAAGCCTGCGAGACGTCTGCTCCTCCACGGCTGCTCCGGCTGCAGGCTCCCAGGCAGCGGGGTTGTGTAACGCAGTAAAAGCCATCCCAGAACAGCGTGTGTCCCATACACCTGGGCTGGTTTGCAAAACAGGTGTGTTTTTGGCTGGGCAGGGTGGGTCCGGCTGCACCTCGCACGTCGGGTGGCATCAAAGGAGGCCCAGGGTTGAAAGTGGGTGAAGGAGACAAAAGGCAGGGTTGGGAGGGAAGCTTGGGTGGAGGAGGAGAAGCGGGAGAGGTGGCGGATGAGAGGCTGGAGTGTGGGCCGTGGTTACGCTGCAACAGCGCCGAGGGAATTACCTGGGAGGAGAGAGGGGAAGAGCTGTGCCAGAGCAGGAGCGTTTACTGGGAGCAGAGCATGAATGTGCCACCCGTGCCCTGGGTGTGCTCAGGCACCCGCAGCCTGACTCTCCATCAATGGGGGATTCCCTGAGCTTAGAGGTGCCCAAAGCACATCAGAGCCCTACACCTCCCACCTCCCAGACTCTCCCCAAAACTCATTTTTCAGCTTTTTTCCCCAGACTCAATTTCCCTGGACGTGCTCTTTGGGAAAGGCAGCAGCTCTCCATCCTTTTTGATGCAACAGAGGCAGCCCGAGTGTGGATGGGGCAGAACTGGGACCTGTCAGGGTGTGAGACGTTGGCAGGAGGCAATGAAGGAAGGATTCAAGGGCTGGCACTGCCTGCTGCCACCCCAAGAGGAAAAGGAGCTCTTCCACACACAGCATATCCCATCACCCCAACACTGACTTGTCCAGACCAGTCGGTGGCCTCTGTACAGCAATTAAACTTTGCTGGAATGGTAAAGTCAGTCTCTATAAATCCAGATCCAACCGAGTATTTTTTATGATGGAGGCCACAGCTTAATATAATTAACTGTGACTTACACGCTGGTTACTCTGGTGTGATGTCAGCTTCTCCACACTGTTTATTTTAATTAAAGCAGAAATTGTAGGTCTTGAGTGCTGGTAATTACAGCCCATGGACTCAATTTGCCAAAGCCCCTAATTAACCTGTTATGTGTCTACCTGACTTGAGGTGTTAGTTGAAACATGACTGGTGCAGTGGCATTATGTTGTCTGCAGTGATGGAAATACAGTAGGAAGACATGACAGGCTCTGTGATGGAGGATCCATATTTTAAGCTATTCTGCATGACATTCCTTTCACTTTTATGTAGATTACCAGTTTCCTACATGAGACTTTGTATGTGATAGACTAGCTGAGAAAATGGATTTGATGAGGAGTAGCCCTTTTGCAGAATAATTGTCTCTTGTAAATGCTCAGGAGGGTTTGTAAATCTGGTACTTTTGTGGTGGCAGATTGCAGCAGGACACGGTGTGCTCCTGTAAGGATGTCCTTCCCTCTGGAGGAAGGCCGGTCATCTTTCACCTTAATGCTTACAAATACTTCTGCCTGTCCTTGTCAGCTCCCTCTGCCTCAAGACACTTTAAAATGCAAGTACTTCTCTTCCCCGTTCAGCCACAAACTCCTGTCATTCCAATTCCTCTAATTTCCCATCTCATGCCTGCTGTCATGTTCATGGTTTTCATCCCCCCATAAAGGCTTTTTTCCTTGAGCCCATATCTCCATAGCTATTTTAATTTCTCCTTTCTAGACCTGTGTGGACCAGCCAGATGTTTCACCACCAGTGCAGGAGGGAGTCCTGCCATTGCCCACAGTGGCCAGGATCAGAGAGAGAGACGCGCTCCTTGGCTTCTTCTGAACCCAAAAACCACAGCTGTCCAAAAGCTTGGAGCTGCACTGAGTACAAAGAGCATTAATTTAACCTGTAAAATAAATGCTTCCAAGTGGAGAGGCTTTGCACAGATCAGCCTCTACATAATTTGAGCCCATGGTTTTGAGGCAAAATCTACAACAGGTACAAATTAGGTAGCTTTCTGCTTAGATTTGCCATTTCACTGTCTTTTGTCATAAATTTTCCCTCCTTGCAAATTTCTGTCCCTCTCATGCAGTGATTTTGCAGTAAACCTGCACCTGAATGATTATTGCAACAATGCAAAGGTATGTGCAGGACCAATACCTAATGCAGTTTCTTGTAGGCCTCTATGTACCCACCCATCTTCAAAAATCTTTGGTTTGGGGTGAAAAGTCTCCTCTATTCTTGAACTACTAAAAGAAAGCAGTCTGCTCACAAATGTGAGCCATGGTGCTGACTTTTAATTGGATGACAAAAAAAAAGAGAATGCAAGAATTTAATTTATGGGTCATATATTTGAAAAGCGAAGATACTCTAAGTCCAGTTTATACTAGAGAGATAAAGACGTGAAATTCCATAGGCTGTTCTTCCCTTCAGTTCTTAACCATTTTAAGCACTTTGTTTACTGCAGATTTCCCATGCATTTTGTGGGGAGGGGGAGTGTATTCCATGTAACCTGTCATCATTCAAAGCTGTATTAGTCCATTAGTCCATGAGAGGAGAGCCGGGGAAGGAGAAGGGGGTGGAGGGAAAGGTACACTTGTGTGCACGATACGTGTTAGCCAACATCCCACAACACATTAATCTTCACCGGTGAGGAGAGACAGGCCAGCTCCTTGGGGCTCCACCACTGTAACCCTCTCCTCCTCATTCATGAAGATAAATGCCCTTGGAGCGATCAGCCATCATGTTCTCTTTATGCATGTGCCAGATGTTGTCTTGCAAGTCAGCCAGAGAGAAACCCTCTCCACGGCGAGCAAAGAGGAGCCAGCAGCAGCAACCTCCCCACAGGTGTGCCTTCCACCCTTCTGTCCAACCTCCTCCATCCCCTGTGCTCCTGTGCCATGAGCTGGCAGGTCATCCATCCTCACCTGCTGGGTGGAGCCGGGCTGGGGGAGCCCCATTGCCATGGAGATTGCTGCTGCTTCCCCATAAGGTGTAAATGACAGGGTTTTCCTAAATCCATTGCCCAGGAGCATCTCACGCAAGGCTGATGAGGAAACAGTGAAGAATAAAATGGGTGTGGAGTTTTCTGGGGCTTGAGGAACAAGCTGTGACAGTGCATTGCCTGGCACGGTCTTGTGCTTGCTTTCCCTCTTCCTCCCTTCCAGAGGTTGGACTCTGCTGACCTCAGATAACCCAGCCAAGTGCCCAGTGCCACATTATCCACACTAATTGTGGAAGATGCCAAAAAGAGGTTTTCCAGCCTGTGAGGCTGTTCAGAGGCAGGGGCTGATTTAGAGCACACTTACACTGATTTCCTCTGCCCTCTTTCTCTCCTTGTCAGCCCCATGGACTCAGTTCCCACTGACTTTGACACATCAATGGCCAAAGCAGGGAAGCAAATCCTGTGGATGGAGTCCCAGAGCCAGCTGTGGGGCTGGACTACCTCAGCTCCTGCAAGTCTGAACAGAGCCTGATCTTTGCCTCCTATCGGTCACTGCCTCCTCCCACCCTGAGACTCTGAATTCCCAGCAAGGGCAGCCTAATCCAAGATAAAACATAGAATTAAAGAGAGATTAAGTTTGTTTCAACAGCAAACTCCAAACTGTTGGTAATAGGCATGAGTCTTCTTGTACAGAAGGAGTGGAATCTCTTTTCCTTTGAAAGACAACAGCCAAGTTCCCATCCAGGCCCTCCAGAATCTTGGCGTATATTATTTCATATATTAGAAATTATTCTAGGTAATTATACTGCTGTTGAATTAAGGGAGAGACACAAAATGTAACACTAAGTATTTTTATTATTATTATCACTGACAGTTGCAAGGTTCTCACTAGAATGGGAAGCTCAGAGTACCTTAAGTTGACATAAACAAAAGAAAGACCCATGGGATCTCAGCGTTATTTTATGTCTTGAAGAAATACCCAGGAAACACAATTAGCAGAATGCAGTTGGATCATTTATAACAGAAAACCCAGCAGATTCATTAAAGCGGCCGGTTGCAGCTGTTGGCAGCACACAGGGTTAACTGAAGGCTTTCTCCTGCAGTGCTGTGGGACACACAGGATGGTGTGTTAATCTTCCCAGGATATGCATGGAAATGGCTGGGCAGGTCTTCATGAACTGGATCAATCAGAGGGCAGCCTGGGAGCTGGCTGCTCCATTTGGCTGCCGTTCAGAAGCACACATGCCAGGGAGGGATAGCTCCATCCTGAGCTGCTGTGTATCAGTGCATCAGCTTGTAGACATGTGCTAGACAGCTTGAGGAGGAGACTGCCATGAATCAGCCATGTGAAAGGGCTTGTGTTTTCTAAACGAGAGCAAACTGCTCCAGGCTCAGATTTTGGCCTCTGGTTCAGAAGACCAGAAATATGTATTCTTCACATTTATCTCTGAGCCCCGCTGTTTTCCCACAGATCTCCCCACCTGCATGTGCAAGTGCCCAGGCTGGTACCTCCTCCTGGTTGGGCAATTGGGTCAGTAACACCATTGCTCAATCACAGAGCTCCACTGCACTCACCTAGACCAGTAGGAGCTCTGGGATCCCTGCAGTCAGGAGGCTCAAACAGCTCTAGGTTACAGGTCAGGAGTCAACACACCAGGACATTTAGGCTGCAAGATCATGGCAGCAGGGACCGTTGCTTTGTTCTGTGTTTGGATAGTGTCCTGCCCATGGGGCCATGGCTCCAGGTTAGGGCCCTGCAATGCCACACTAATACAGTGAAATTAAATAATAAATTAGCAGCAATAGCCATAGTAATTAGCACTTGCTTTGACTTGTTGCCACGGACCCACCAGCCACAAACATTAGTCAGGGTTTGTGATCATGTCTTCCAAACTGCAACTGCTTGCAAAACACCTACAGTCTCTTCACACATGGAAAAGGGGGAACAAGTCAGAAGAACAGTTGTCTGCAACAGATCTCATCACCCAGATCCTTCTGGGTTGGCAGTGTTTTCCTCTAGCTGTAAAAAGTCTCTCCCCACTCTGGTTCCATCAGGTGCCTGAGTACTGATCTCTGCCAGGTGAGGTCCTGCACTGCATCTCCTGTGGGGAAGAAGAGGAGGGATGATGTTCAGCTGGATTTCTTCTGTCTGTCATTGAGTATCAGTCACAGCATGAGTTAAAATAGGGGCAAAATAGGATAAATGAAAGGGAGTGATTGAGAAGATGTGGGCGATGTGACAGACAAGCAAGCTCCTTGCATGTTGATGAGAATGGCATTATCCAGGCAATGGTTGATTTCTTTTTGTCTTTTTTAAAGGGGCAGCATCATTGAGAAGGCTGGATTTTTTAAGGGATAATAGTTATGTTGCAAAAAAATCCCATGTCTTCCCAGAGAATCAATTTTACATTCACTTAGCCAAAAAAAAAAAAAAAAAAAAAAAAAAAAAAGAAAAATATAAGGCAAATTAAAACAACAATTTCAAAAGAAATCCAGTACAGGACAGGAAACCTTCATAGCAGTTGTCAGCCAAACACATAAAAAATGAGTCTGTGAAAAATGGGAACCCGTTGTGAAACAAGCTGATATTTCAGTGAGGTTTTAACAATCCACAGCATCACAAAAATGGAAAATCTGCCAGCACTCCAGAACTACATGTGAGAAAGGCTCTTGCAGCCTCTGTGTTCATCTTTCATCAGAGGTGCTTGCTAATGCCATCACACTGTTCTGCTTTTACAGCCTATGCTTTGTACACATGCATTATTCCCAGGCATTTACTGCAGCCCTGCAATTTGGGGAAGTACAGAACATGGAGATCCATAGAGGGAAAATGCGTAGATGGATTTGAAAGCAATCCTTGCTGAAGGAGCCTTAAGGCCTAGGTGTGTTTAAAACCTTGACAAAGTTACAGAAAGATGAAAGAGAAGGCGCAGGAAAACATGTAATTAAAGTAGCGTGATGTTACTGTGCACTTATAAACTCAGAATGAATATGGAGAGTTTTATCACAAGAGGTGCAGCTCTGCTGTCACCAACATTCCCACACAGAGGTCATTCAGGCATGGAAAGGCCCAAAAAAAGACATCAAAACTGCTTCTAAACAAGGCACAAGTCGAAGAGGAGTCCCATCAAAGATAGTTTGGAAAGAGTAACAATAATGAGCAATTTGGTTATGAAACAGAATGCTCTGGAGGCAGTTTAAGGAAGGCAGTCCAGGTCAAAGTTGTTGTGATGGGAAAGAACTTTTAAACTGCTCCAGGTTTAAGGGGACCCAATGTTCCTTCTGATGGAGGAATCAGTTCCAGCTGGAGATGGGCCAGTTTAGGATCTACCAAAAGATACCAACTGAAATTCCAAGGGAGGATAGGAACTGGTAGGTATGATTAGATTTCTCATGCATTTTATCTATGATCTTGATAGTGAGAGCAACCCAAACCAGATAACTGTGATGTAGATAGAAGCAGCCATCCCACAAGCATTTAGGGGCAATTCCTCGATTCAGGGTTCTAGTGTGAATTGTAGTAACAATCAGTGAGAGAGAACAGCATGAATCAGGGTGATGTTCACAAAGTCATGGTGTTAAACACAGTTACTGCTGTTACCAGAGTGAGGATCTGCTCTGTAGCATGTTGGAAGGAACCCAGTACGTATCACAAGCTGTCCTGTACTCCACTGGTACTACAGGGAGTTAATTCTCTCATAAGCCAGGAGCAGCAGTGTGGCATTAGAGTGCCCATAAGGAGGGAAAGTGAAAATAATGTTGATCCAGCAGTGAGACAAGCTGCAGCTCTCTGTGCAGAAAAGAGTGCACCTCACGGTCCTGCAGGCAGCCAGTCCAGTCCCCTGCTGGCATCTCATAAACCTGTGCCAACTTCATTTATGCCCTCCAAACTCATCATGTGAAGGTTCTGCACAGATATCTACAGCTGTGTTATGCTTCTGCACAAGTTAGAGGAGGTTCCATAACCCAGGGAAACACCCAACCTCTCACCAAAACCTTCACCCCACTGCCCCCCTGTCCCAGAAGCTGGTGGAAGTGAGCTGCTTTCACCAGCTTTTAGCTTTCCCAGTGTCAGTGTCTGACCCAAAATGATACTCTGGGTAGTTCTCTATCCTACCACAGGTGTTTCGCAAATACTTGTCATGGCCTCAGTTTCCCCTCTCTGAAATGACAACTTTGAGATATTCAGGAATTACCAGTTTTCTAGTTGTCATTGGGAACAAAATGATTTCTATGTTCCTTAGTGAAGCACAAGTAGGTGATTTCGTGGGATCTTCTATTTACCATAGCCAGAGGGGCTCACACAGGGCAAAATGGTATCTGCAAGAAATAAAGTAACTGGGCAAAGCAGTGGAGGAGAAGCTGAGACCATGGGCTGGTGATCCAGCTTGCTGGAGCCACAACAGAGAACAAGAGGAGGGCAAGGAACCAGAACCTCAGCCTTGCCAGGGTCAAGCTATCCTTTCAGCACAGATCTCTGCCGGATGGTTTTGTGTCCACACCAACGATGTCATTCATGCCCTAAATTAAGCAGGAGATTTCCTGTGTCTGCAGAGATACCAACAGCATCTTTCGGCTGGGTGGGGTCCCAGGTATTCTCTTGTCTCAGGTGCCATCCAGAAACATCAGGGATAAGAGTGATCCTGCTGCTGAGTGGCCTTAGCTGTCATCAGCGATGCGATGACTGTTCCTTGTGTGAGCAGGTTACAGCTAAGGAAAGACGAGGTGTGAGGGCTGTGTTTATTTCACTGTATTTTAATGAAGAAACTGGAGCTGCTGTCAGCATTACCCGTGGGTGCATCAGCCACAAATCAACACTTAAATAAATGAACTAAATGACGTGATGTCAACTCCATATTCACAGCAAAGTACTTGGTCGGAGCACAGACTGAGCACTTTGTAATGTTCTGCCTATCCCCAAAATAACCCTTCGGGTAAAAGCCTGAACTAATTAACGAGTAGGCGTCCTGTTCTGAAAGGCAAAGAACTCAGGGGACACAAATGTTAACACTGAGTATCACCAAAACTAATCAACACCAGAAATGTTTCAAAAATCTAAATCTGGGGTTTCTCATCCCCGCCTCACACCAGCCAGAGCTGCAAACAGCAGAGAAATCTCAGTTGCTCCCCTGGGGTGCCCAGTCCCCCTGTGCCCCAAGGGGTTATTGATGTGAACCATCAGCAGAGAGTTTGGCTGGTGCCAGCCCCAGCGATGGAGCAGGAGCAGGAGAGAGGCAGGTGAACCAGGAGTCCTCCCAGCCCTGAGATGTGAGAGCTGGTGCCAGCCCAGGTGACTCAGGCCCTAACGCAGGTGCCTGTGACAGAGGCTGCCAGCCCTTCCCATCCCTGAGCCCTTTCCTGGGATGCTGCTCTGGGTCAGTCCCTCAAGCAGTGCCGAGCAGCCTCAGCTGCTGCACCGAGGAGCGCTTTGTCCCCAGCACCAGGGGGGATTGCTGGGCCACTTTGCTGCACTGGTCGCTGAGGACAGGCCCTGCCATTTGTCTGGGAGGGCAGTTCCCTCCAGATCTCTCCCATATCCCATCCATGCATTGCCTCCTGGACATGCAGGGGAGGTACAACTCTTCTTACTGCTCTTCTGCCCTTTTGCCCCACGGAGCACCAATATTTCTATATGAAGCCATATGCTGCTGCACTGGCAGTTTTCTGCTGAGTGGTAGCAAACTTTGTCTAAAAATAATACTAATTTACCCTCTTTGGCCCTCAGTTTAACCACTCAAATGTTCTACTTTAAGGAGGTGGCAGTTGCTTTGATCTGCTCCAGTGAAGGTGGATAGAAGGTTTGAAGCTTGCTGGAAGGCAGCTGTTTTTCTACTGCGGCCTTCTGGGAAGATCTTGTGGGTAAGGGAAGGATTAAAGCACAGGTGACGCCTCTCAGGACCTTAATTAGTAGAGGGAAACACCTTGATAGCTGTATTCTGTGACTGTCTCAGTCAGTTATTACGACCTCTGGGGCCCACACTTCTTCTGCACAGTCGTCAGAGCAGCTCTCCTGGGTGCAGGGAAAACTGAGTAGGAGTGATGAAGAGCTGAAAAACACAGGAGCCTTCAACTGCATCCACATTTTGGAGCGAGCCTGATGAATTTACACAGTCCCTCTGGGTTTTATAGTCTCTGTCCAAAGATCCCTTCCTATAGGAGCTCCACAGAGTTTGGGTGCTGCTCTGCTGACTGTAATTAAGTGCTCCTTGTCTAAATGGTTTTGTTCAGTTTATATGTGATACTTTCCTGGAAGGCTATTAAATGCATGCTGTTTTCCTAAGATAGAGGCTTTTGAAGCTATTCCAGGCTTTCATATAAAGATTCTTTTAGTCAGTTGCAGTAAATAGGAGGATGAATGCTTTTCTGTGAGTGCCATATGAGGCCATCAGAGGCAGATGGAGAGTTCTCAGCACATCTGTTTTCGTATTTGGTGACTGGGTTGGTTCCCCTTACAGAGATTCTGCAGAAGTCCAATGGATTTCACTAGAGACTTGTGCAAAGCTGTCCTGGTATCACAAACCCCTGGTGCAGGCAATCAGGGACTTTCCATCAGTCCGTATGACACGAGAAATGCTATTTTGAGATGTCCCCTCTTCCTCTTACCCAAGTTGTCTTTAGGTTTTGAGTGCTCTCTGTTCAGAGCAGGTCAAAGCCCTTTTTCCCAGTCAGACACAATGTTCACTTGTGCAAACCCACAGGAAGATGAAGACTGCTCTGGAGCCCTGTGGCATGAAGGAGGCCTCAGAGCATCCATGTGGACCAATATGGGTAGATTGGTCTGCCCACAGGTGTCCTCTGTTGAAGTCTTCCTCAGATCTTGCCTTACTTTCAGCTTTGCAGCTTGGGCAAGCATCAGTCAGCACCTCAGCACTGCCAAGGTCAAGACAGAGAGCAAATGAATCAGGCTGCTGCAGTTGCTCTTCTGTTAAATCTTTAATGCCTGAAACTAGTAACTAAATTAGCCAAGGCAAGAGCTAGACCATACTGCAAGAAAACCATCCAGGTTCACCTATTTCTTAGGAAGGAGCTTCAAGCTCTCTTGCATATTAGAGGTTGAGGGAGCAGATTTCAGAGGAACTTGCCCAGCTCATTTGATTCCTCTATGCAGCAAAATCATTGTAAGTTCAAATCATGACATGCAGGCTGCAAACAGTGATGGGTTCTGGGGACTGAGAAGGAATATGAAACTGGATCCTGGCTCTGAAGTAGGCATGTGACCAATCTCTAGGCATCCCCAAATTCTGATGTGGGAAGAGGCTGGTTCTGAATGCTACACACAGTCCCCAGTTCTATTAAGGTCCAAACTGATTTTTATATGTTTTTTGTCTGAATACCATCTCATATATAGCCCATATACCCCTCACTTAGGGATGCTTTAAAATGGGGATCAAGTTCTCCTCTGTCACAGAGCATTGAGGAGAGATTCAAAAACTCAGGAGGAGCCTATTAAATGTTTTAGGGCAGGTTGCCAGTTCTTTTGCCAGCACACAGACTACTACAAATTCTTACACGCACATACATAGTTCAGACTCGCCCTGCGCAGTGACACCAACCGCATTTAATTCCCATGCATACCATCCCTCCTTGCCAGCCTCCTCTCTGACGCTTTTTTCCTTGTTCTCCACAAACACAATTCTAAATTCAGTCCCTGAGTTTCCATTAAGGATGAGCAAAACACAGCTTTAAACTCTGAAGCTCTTTTAACCCATTTGCTTCTGGATCAAAGAGTTTCCCAGTTTTGTTCCAACAACTCAGGAAATTTTCCCCTACTGAAATCATGGTAGGAAAAAAAAAAAAAAAAGAGGACTAAAAAGAAATTAGTTTTAATAAGGTGGAGCAGTTTTCCTTCTCTGGTGTGGTTTTACTTGCAGAAATGTGAGTTAAAGGAATGATGGTGAATACAATCTTAGGACCGAT